>NC_091012.1:124901793-125204824 GCF_041146395.1 Eulemur rufifrons
CTAACACACACACCCCTGGCAGCTATCTTGGTTCTCAGCAGGAAATGCATGGGGTTTCTTTAGTGATAACCTGGCCCTTTTAAAAAATTTGGCCTGATGTGGCTTCCTGGCCATGGGCAGTTTTGCACTGGGATGGCAAAGGGCACAAAAGGGTCAATTGGTCAGTGTATAGGACTTGTGTTTGTCCCGTTCTCCTTGTCTTGATCCCTGGTTGCTGTCTCCACTCCCCACAGCACCTGCCATATCTGGGTCTGGAGCCTTTGTAGGGGCTGTCTGGGACAGATCTGCTTCCTCTGAGGCTACAACCCCTTCCTTCTCAATACTTCAGGGCAGCATGTCCTCTTGTTTCCGTTCACTCTCCATTTTCTGAAAATTGGTTGTTACTTCTTAGCTATGGATGGCCCCTCCACACATTTTCTCTTCACTGTGGGTTTACTAATCTGTATTTTATTCTTTTACTGTTATTTTAATGGGGTCACAGAAAAGAGAGGAGAAGAATGCTTGTGTTTAGTATTTAAATAGGAAGCCAGTTGCTGTGAAAGAACATAAACCCTAGAAACCAAAATACTGGTTTGTTTATTTGTTTTCAAAACAATCTTTTATTCTGCTCCCTTGGAAAGGGAAGTTTTCTGGAAAACATTTGCTGAGTGAAGGAAGCCAGTCACAAAGGACCACGTATTTATTACGTGATTCCATTTGTATGAAATGTCCAGAGTACAGAGTAGGCAAGTCCATGGAGATAGAAAGTAGATTAGTGGTTGCCTAGGGCTGGGGGGATGAGGGAATTAGGGGGTGTCTACTAATGGGTATGGGGTTTCTTTTGGAGATGATTGAAATGTTCTAAACTTGATTGTGGTGATGGTTACATAACTGTGAATACACAAAAAGCCACTGAACTGTATACTTTAAATGAGTGAATTGTGTGAATTATATCCCAATAAAGTGGTGAAAAAGTAGTGGTTCTTTTTGGTACACATGATTATTATTGGACACATTCACTTTAGGACCAAAGAAATCTTATTCAGTATTAAATATGTAAGGTAAATTGTGATGATAAGGATAATGAATCATCTGATGGTGTGTACAACCTTTCATTTATTAGGTTCAAAAGTAAAGAAGCTGGTGTATCCACCTGGTTTCATGGGAGTAGCTGCCTCTATCTATTATCCACAACAAGCCATCACATTTGTCCAGGTAAGGTAGATGGCCCAGTAAGCCACGATGTCCCTCAGTCTTGCTTGTGTATGTATGGATTTGCTCCTTACTTTTATTTTGCAGTTTTTGTAACATCAGACTAAAATTTGTTTGCACATATAGATGAACTACAGCAAATTTAAATTATTTTCTCCACTGTATACCTCAGTTCCAGCCCCCTATCCAGTAATGCCAGTGTTCACAGAATTTGAACACCAGTTTGCATGCTGATTTGAATATTAATCAAACTAAATTTAAGATACCTTTTTTGCGTACTTACGGGGAAGTGTAAAGACTCAAATTCCAAAGCTGATAATTATGGGTCACTCCATTTAGGCATGTCTGGTCGCAACCTGCTCTGGTTGGACTTGCCAAGACAGGCTGTGCTCTGGCCTCCACGTTTTCATCCTGGTGCTGGTGCAGGCCTTGCTTTCCTTGTTGGGGACTCGGGAGACTGTAATCTCAGGCCCTACCCAGACCAGATGAATTAGACACTGTGAGGATAAGGGCCAGCAGTCTGTTTTAGCAAGCCCTCCAGGTGATTTCATTGCCTATGATGTTTGAGAACCACTGATATAGATCAGTAGGTAGCCTGAGGAGGGTGCTGTCAGGAGTTAGTGCGACTCCAGACATACAGTCTCTCAGAAAACTGGCAAGGGCAAGGCAGGCTCTAGGTTTTGAGGTCCTGGGCAGATTATAGAGTCAGGGACTTAGTTGCCAGAATTGCCATATCACATGGAGACTCAGTCCCAGGAGGAGACAGCAATGCAGTCACCAGAATTGGGCTCTGAGCCAGACCAACCTGATACTGAGCTCCCTGGATTCCTCAGGACAAAATTCAGGCCACCTTCCTGGATCGAGCTACAGTTGTAGGTGGGAGTCCAGTGGCGTCAGCTGTGGGAAATTGATGGCTTTGGTCATGAATGCCATTAAGATCTTTTCAACATTGGCACGACATTGTTTATAATGGTCATGGAGACAGATAGTTAATGCTCCTGTCCCTGCTCTAGCCCTAGCTCAGGAACAGTGAATGATGTCTGCCCACCCTAGATAATAAAAATAATTAAACATCATCTCAGTCTGTTATGATTTAAATGGTAAATAGCTAGGTTGGGAAGGTGGGCTAGGTTACTGGCTGAGAAGCATATGTGGCTGCCCCCATATGCCACAGCATATGTTGCAAAACATCTTTTTGTATTCACAACCAAGATTGATTGTAGGATGCAAATCTGAGTTGAATTCTTATTTATTTTTAAAGTCAGTGGGAAAGAATTTCTTTTTTAATCTTTTGTACCTAGAATAAGCCAAAACAAAACAATTAACTTTATCTTCATTAGATATAAAACCTTAGTGATCTGTTTGGGATGATGGAAAAGTTCTGGGAAAGATAGTGCTAATGGTTGTATGACATTGTGAATATACTTACTGCCACTGAATTGTACACCTAAAAATGGTTAAAATGGTAAATTTTATGTTATGTATCTCTTACCACAATAAAATCAAATCAAGGCCCGGCGTGGTAGCTCACGCCTGTAATCCTAGCGACTCAGAGGCTGAAGCAGGAAAATTGCTTGAGGCCAGGAGTTCAAGACCAGCCTGGGTAACATGCGAGAACCTATCTCTAAAAAAAAAAAATTGTTTTAATTAGCTGGGCATGGTGGCTGGTACTTGTAGTCCCGGCTACTTGGGAGGCTGAGGCAGTAGGATTGCTTAAGCCCAGGAGTTTGAGGCTGCAGTGAGCTATGATCATACTGCTGCATGCCAGCCTAGGCAACAGAGTGAGACCCTGTCTCTTAAAAAAGAAAGAAGAGAAAAAAATGTAAAACACTGGAAACAGTGCCATATGTGTAAATGCTCAATATGTCTACTGATGGGTCCAAGAATCATATCATGTCATATATTTTAAGAACAGTAGGAGCAACTGGAAGCAGATAGCTTGTAAGAAATCAGCATGTTGCAAAGACTGCTAGATTAACTAGTACTGTGACCTTGACAAGTCACTAGGCCTCTGAGTGTTTCCTTATAGTCTTTGTCTACTTACCACACAGAGTTGTTACACAGGATAGAGAAAATTTATGTGAAAGTGCTTTGTGAACCAAAATGCTATACACAAAGGTTAGTTATTATAAAAATTAGGAAGAGAATAGTAACTGCTTTCAGAAATTTGAAGTACTGTCATGGGAAAAAGTAATCAATATTCTTTGTCATAAATAGGACCAGTGGATGCAAATTACTAGAAGCATTGTTTTTTGGAAAGCTCGGTACTTAAAAAAGAAAAAGTTTCCAGCAATTCCAGCCAGCTAGCTAAAGGTGGATAAGCTTGTTTTAAGGTCATAAGCTCCTTGACCCTGGGGCCTACCTCAGGATGTTGGGAGGACAATTCTTGATCAGGTTACCTCCAGAATCCCTGCAGAAACTCAAAAGAGTTTATGTTTCGGGGCCTGGGAAAACTGGGTGCATCTTCATTAGGTTCAACTATTTTTCATCTAAGCCCCTAAAATGAATGATTGATTTTCAGCTTAGCAAATGTGACTTGGTTGGCTGCAATGTGCCAGGCAGGGTGCTAAATGTGATAGGTAGAAGCCTTCTTTCTGTGTCTGATTTTCAGGAATTTCTCATATCAGCAATGGTCTCCTGCATTTTATTTTCCTTTAGTTTTGAAAGTTTAGGATACATACCTGTAATTTATGGCAAGTTATTTTAAAAGATAACTATACACAACCATTTTTTTTCTCCTTATTCTATCATTCTTACTATCTTTTTATTGGTTTATGTTACACAGTTTTAATGTGTATGTCCCAAGATTTCCTGTAGTAGTCATATGCTTAAATATGATTCTTTGGGAAACAGAAAAAAAGAAAATAGAAAATTCTCTTCCTTACCAGTTATGTATGGAATAGCAACAGATCTTTTCTATTTTGTTTCAAGGTCAGTGGGGAGAAATTATATGACTGGGGTTTACGAGGATACATAGTCATAGAAGATTTGTGGAAGGGGAGCTTTCAAAAGGTGAGAAACATCTTTTTCATTACCTTCCTTTTGGTTTAAATATGTGGTTTCTCTAGGGTTTTGTAAAATGCCTGATAACTCTGTTGCTTTACTTGCTTTTTCTGTTTGTTTCTAGTTACCTCTCCAGCTCAGATTTTCAGGTGACCTTTATTGGAGGATCAATAGAACTGCTGAGCATTTGGTTATTTGGTTATCAGCAGGGCTGAATAAGTGATGACCATAAAATGCATTCCACCGCAGTCTTACACCATAATTTCCACTCTGCTGTATTTATCCTTTGCTCAAAGTATAGCATATTATCTGAAAGTTTTATCAAAAGTAGATACAAAGGGAACATGCTATGTTCCCAGAAAAAAGACAAATAGTTGAAACCCCCTTCTCCTCTTTACTTTTCACTTATCATTAAGCTCTGTTCTTTCCTTTAGCGGTGCTGTTTCTGTTTATCCCCCAGGCTTCTCGGGTCAGCTGAGAGTGTGAGCCCTGGTATGTTGGGGACCAGCCACCAGCTGCAGGCCACTTTCTCTATGCTGTCTGGTGGATGAGTGGCAGAGAGTAGTGGTTTTGTAATTGTAAGAACTTGTCACCTTTCGTCTCTTCTAGCAGCCACGTAGCTAATTAAATGTTACCCTTTTGCCATGTTTGCTGGAACATTCTCCCTTTCCCCTGATAAGGAAGAATGAATACAGAATAAGGCAGCATGTCTCCACTAAGCACTCAGGGGTATAGCCAGCTAAGGAAGAATTAGGGTTCTTTTTTTGTAAGACAGAGTCTTCCTCTGTTGCCCCAGCTAGAATGCAGTGATGTGATCATAGCTCACTGCAACCTCAAACTCCTGGGCTTAACCAATCCTCTTGCCTCAGCTTCCTCCCCATCCAAGTACTAACCAGGCCCGACCCTGCTTAGCTTCGGGGATCCGATGAGATCGGGCATGTTCAGGGTGGTATGGCCGTAGACTCAGCTTCCTGAGTAGCTGAGACTATAGGCATATGCCATGACACCTGGCTAATTTTTCTATTCTTAGTAGAGACGGGGTCTCGCTCTTGCTTACACTGGTCTCGAACTCCTGAGCTCAAGCAGTCCTTCCACTTCAGCCTCCCAGAGTACTAGGATTATAGGCGTGAGCCACCATGCCCTGCCGAATTAGGGTTCTTATATTAACATACCTTCTACATCATAGATTGAAGGAAGTTCATTTTGACTCTAGTTATTTCAAATGAAAGTACTTGTAAAAATATATGTAAATGACTGTCTGAAAATTAAAATCTAGAATTTTGAACTGGAATTTGGAAGTAACAGTATAGAATAAATTATAAGCCCATTTCATTGTTTATGTAAATAATCTGCCAGTGAAATCTTAAGGCTAATTTTTTATACTGGTGGTTTCTAAAAGAATTAGTCCCTCTTGAGCCTGTTTAAACTGGCTCTTGAGTAGGAAGTTCTGTATCAGTATGAAGTGTCCCTTGGCAATCCTTTTTAAAGAATAAACATTCATAGTTTTATTTTCATTTCTCTGACATTTTCTATGGAAGCTTTCTTTCCTGCTTAAAAATTTTCTTAACAAGTCCACACTGAATTTTATATGGGAGAGGAAGTAAAATGTCACGAAAACCATACACAGCCTTAGAAAGAAATGTGAAAAGTGAGACTAAATCAGCTTCAACTCCGAGCGCTCACTGTGGTGTGACCGCAGACTTAGGCGCACTGAGGCTGGGGGTGGGCACGGGGAGGGTGCCCCGGGAGCCTCTGAGCCTCCCTGCAGTATCTGTGCAGACACACACGAACACCAAAGCTAAAGTGGGAGCTGCAGGAGCCTCTCGCTTGGAAACAGCTCTCTGCTCTGAGAATTCAGCTAGTGCAGAAGCACCGGTAGTATGGTTGGAATGCCAGTTAAACAGGCCAGCATTTTGTGATACTTTGAACATTAGGTATTAAAGCTACTCATATGAGGGTCTTTCTGGAGTGGGGTGGTAAAGATTTCTAATGAGCTCATGGTTGGTTTGCATTTCTTTCTCTCTTTTATACCCTTGTCCTCTTCAGAGTCATTGAGAACTTAAAAGTGTTCTCCTATCCGTTTATTCTCCAAGCATAATTTTCCTGACAGCTGTCTGTTCTCAATAGAAGGTAATAAAATTGACGTTGACTATGTCAAACATTTACTACTAGTTTAAAGGGAAACTGTCATAAGGCCCTATTAATTGAAGATTCATTATATTTAGATTTCAGGAATTGTTTGATAATGAAGTGCCATGGTTTTTTGCAGATTCCCTCCACCACCATTCCCCCTTAGACTTTGTGGGTTTCAAGGGTTTTTTTGTTTTCGTTTTTTTAATGAGAGCAAAGATTTAAGCTACCCTGGAACAGGAATCTTTTAGGGCCCTGGAGCTGAGTATATTCATAGACTGTCAAATAATTCATAGTCTAGTAAAGGCAACGAGGAAAGCATGCAACCAAAATACAAGACAAAACGTGTTAAGTGCCTGAAGAAAGGCACAGAAAACAAATGTAAACTTTTGGATGAAGAGATCCTGTGTCATTGAAGGGAATGGGGGGACACTTCATGAACGAAGTTTTTTTGTTTGTTTCTTAGCTTGTTTGGAAGTTGGTTTTCAAGTCAGGCTTTAATTACCAGTCTCAAGTAGGTAGTATCTAATTCATAATTGTTTGTACTTTAATGATGTAACAGATGTACATGCTTTTGGTTGTACATAGTCAAAGAAATGGTGGACATTATGCTTAAACAGGGCCCTGAAGTTTTAAATGATGGCTCAATTCTTAATTGTATTTTTCCCCATGGGCCTATATTACTCTGAAGTACCCTAAACAGGTCTGTGGCATTTTGCTGCTCCGCCACATCCTGTTGCCTTATAGGAATTGTTTCTATGTGTTTGCACTGAGTCTTCTACCAGTGAAGTCTGGATGAGGTAGCCTTTCAATCTGTCATTGTCACTGATCACTCAAGAGAAATTTATCTGCTTCAGCTAAAATGAAGTCTTTGTTAGAACTGTCATAGCTGTGTCCAGAAATATTGTTCTCATAGTGTGGGTTAGGTTTTTTTTTTTTTTTAGGTAAAAGAATATATAACTTATGTATACAGTTTAAAATCCAACAATATAATGACCACACATGTACCAACCCATCATCTACCTTTAAAAATAGAGAATTACTAATGCCTTCCAAGTCTTCCAAGGCCCCCTCCTCCTCGAAGGGAGTCATTGTCTAGAATTTTGTGTTTTTCTTTAAACTGTTCTTTTCATTTGACCATATATATATATATATTCTAGAACACTATAGTTGAATTTGCCTGTTTTTTGCCTTAATAACGTAAATATACCGAATACAAATAAATATATACATATATAAAGTTTATCTAGCTAGAGTGTTACTATATGTATTATTTTGCAACTTGTTTTGTTCCCTTAACATTATGTTTCTGGGCTGTGTATGGTAGTAGTTTATTCATTTTCACTGCTGTAGACTATTTCTTTGTGGGAAAATGCCCATATTGGTGGCTAGTTGGGTGGTTTTCAGTATGTTGCTGTTACACGCACAGCTGTGAGCATGGCTTCATGGTTTATGAAGAGTTCTTTTAGGCTGGTTTCCTGGTTTATAGGGTCTGCATATCTGCAGTTTTACTAGACGATGCCAAGTGGTTGTTTCCATTTTTGCCAGTCTGGTGGCTTTAAAAGAGTTTTTTGTTGTGGTGTGTGTGTGTATATATGTGGCTTTACTTTATTTCCCAATTTTCATTTTGAAAAAATTTCAAAACTGTAGATCAGTTGCAAGACTAGTACAATGAATCTACCCTTCACTTAGATCCACTAATTAACATTTGCTGTATTTGTTTTATCTAGCTTTTTATACATGCTCAATGTTCACACACACATATATATATTTTTTTAACCAATTGAAAGTTAGTGATAAGTATCACTGTACTTTCCCACCCATATCTAATTCAGCATGTATTTCCCAAGAAGATGGAAATTCACTTGTATAGCTAGAATATCATTATTTTATTCGGAAAAGTTAACATTTCATTGTTTATATAAATATTACCCAATATATAGCCTAAATTCACATTTTCCTAGTTGCCTCAATAATGTGCTTTCCTTAAACAACTTTTTAATTTTTTTATAGCTAAGTGAATTATTATAAGGCAAACACCCTTGTAAACCATCATCTAGGACAAAATAATAGAACTTTGCCAGCCCCCCTCAAAGCCCCTCCATGTAGCCCATCCCAGTCACGATTGATCCTTTTCCTCCCTCCCCAAATAACTACTATCCTGACTTTTATTGTAATAACTTTCTTTTCTTTCTTTATGACTTTCTTTCTCACTTAAGTATTCGTCCCTGTCACTTTAGTCTTGCTCATTATTTTTGACTTAATATGCTTTTCAATGTTTTTTTTTGCCTTTAAGTCTCTCTTAATCTACAGATTCCCCTTCTATCATTTTATTTGCTTTACAATGTATCTGTTAGAAGAACCTGACTCATTTGACCTGCAGAGTTTCTAAAAGTTTGGGTTTTGCTGATTATACATTTATGGTGCAGTATAATATGTTCCCTGTGTTTCCTGCAAATTGGCAGCTGGATCCAGAGGCAACTTGATCTGGTTCCTATTTGATCCTTTTAGCAAGGCTGTAGATCTGTGTAGGCACATAGTCTGGTTTTTGCTTTGCTTTTTTGGTGGTAGCAACTGTTAACAGTTAATGCTTAGACCCATTGACTGAGGGGTTGGAAAATGGTGATATTCCACTTCTGTCATTTCACTTGCACATTATTAGATGGGATATTTTGACAAGGGACCCCATCTCCTCATCTACTATTTAGTTACCTAGTTATAGTTTATATAGGAAAAACAGAATAAATGCTTGATTTTTTTTCTTATTCATCTGGTTTCAAAATAATGAACTGGTTCCCTCTCATCCTAAGAAGGTCACCAATTAGTTTTTCTTTAGAAATATTATTTTGGCTGGTGAAGACAGGGGAAAATATTTATAGATTTAAACATATTTGATGGCTTTGAATGCTTTGCAATTCTTACCCTTATTATGGTTTAAACTGTCCCATTTTCTAGTATAAGTTGGTTCTGGGTCTTCTTGACATGACCCAAGTCATATGTGGTAGTTTCTTTGCTATTTGGCATGTCAGGATGTTTCCAGAATGTCTCATCATGGTTTTAATTTACATTTCCCTGATTACTAGTGAGGTTGAGCATCTTTTCACAGGTTTATTGGTTTCTTCTTGAAATGCCTGTTCATGTCTTTTGGTCATTTTTGGTATGGGTCATTTGTCCCTTTCTTATTGATTTTAAGGGTTCTTTATTTTTTCCCTAGATGTTAATAGTTTTTGTTACATATTTGCAGATGTCTTCTCCCATTTTGGGGCTTGTCTTTTTATTAATAGTTTTGGTGTCTTTTGATGATCAGAAGTCCTTTATGTAGTTGATTTATTGCTTTTTTCCATTATGGTTTTCACTCTTTGACTCTAGGAGCTTAATATAAACTTGGAATATTTATTGATTGTCCATTGCTAATCTGAAACCCTTTCAGAATAGTCCCAGCCTATGGTCTGGGATCAGAGGTGGAGGCCAGTTGTGGGTGTCAGTCCTCAGGGCCGTAGTCTTTCATGGCTTTTTTAAAGTTGTCTTATAATTAGCTAAACACAGCAGTGTGTCTCAGTAAATGTCATAGTCTAGTTTTTCACAGTTTTTAGAAATGCAGCAAATTACTATGAATTGTTAGAATGATTGTTAAAGGCCAACAATAACTAATTATTTAAAGGGCAGGAAAATACATACAGAAACATAAACCTGTTACCAACATGGAAACTGAGCAGAACTTCTGAAACTGAGCTTTTAATGGTTTTATTAAGCCCTTGCTGGCTCAGCGGGAAAATGAAAGGGAAGCAGCAGCCGCCACCCCGAGCGAACATGTCCTGCTTTTTCTTCCTTCATTCGAAATTCCTCAGCTCTCTATAAACACTCGAACGTTTAGCTGAAGGTAAATTATGTAATTTAAAAATGTTTATCTTTGAAATAAGCCAGTCACAGCAGGACGAATACTGCATGAATCCACTTAAACGAAGTATCTAAAATAGGTATCTAAAATAGTCAAAGTCGTAGAAGCAGAGACCAGAATGGTGGTTGCTAAGGGGGCTCGGGGGGCGGGGGAGTTGCTAACAGGTGTAAAGCAAGCAAGGTGAAGAAGTTCTAGAGATCTGCCGCACAACACTGTGCCTATAGATAACAGTACTGTATTGTACAGTTAAAAATCTGTCAAGAGGGTAGATCTCATTTTAAGTATTCTTACCATTATGAAACTTGTTTGAAAAAATAAATACAATGTGATGGGTTTTCTAGAAAGCTAAAGTTGTTCTGCATTGGGCCCTTCCTTTCTAGTTTTTTTGCTGTCTAAAATTCTAAGAAATAAAGGTATTAGGCAATGATTCTTCTTTCCTTTCTCAAACACCATTACTTAGCAAAATAAAAAGTTAGAAACCTTGAAAAAAATCACTTCTTCTTTAGAAAGGATGCACTTTTGGTATCAGCTGGGAGGATGCAGCGTTGCCCAGGGGCTAAGGGGCCTAAGAGGAGAGGGGCAGCAGGCTCCCACCCTACCTCTGCCTCTTACTGGCCCTAGAACCTTGGCAAGTTACTCCAGCACCCTACGAACTGGGGGTAGCACCTCCTGGGGCTGTTTTGAGGAATGAGTTTATCCATATGAGGAACACATAAAGTGGAAAGACTCTAGCACATGATACTCACCAACTACCGCTCATGTGACACTGCACAATTTCACTCCTGCCTCAGAAGATATTGTCTACTGATACAAAATCAAAGCATATCTCATGGTCAGGAGTCCACATATGATTGTTTTAATTTTCTATTGCTACCGAAACAAATGACTGACTGCAAATTTATAGGCTGAAAGTAATACAGATTTATTTATCTTAGCTCTGTAGGTCAGAAGTCCAATATTAAATCAAGGAGTCAGCAGGGTCGCATTCCTTTCTGGAGGCCCTAGGGGAGAATTCCTTTCTTGCTCATTTAGGTTGTTGACAGAATTCAGTTCCTTGAGGGTGTAGGACCATGGTCTGTTTTGCTGGCTGTCAGCTAAGAACTGTTCCCAGCTTCCTTCCTCCATCTTCAAAGCCTGCAACAAGTCCTTTTAAAATCCCCCGTCTCTGACCTCTTCTTCTGCTTGCCTCTTAGACTACAGGTATTCCTGTGATTCATTTGGGCCCACCCAGATCATCGAAAATAATCTCCCTATCTTAAGGGCAACTGAATAGCAAGCTTAATTCCAATGCCACCTTAAGTTCCCTTTGCCGTGTAAAGTAACATAGTCACAGGTTCCAGGATTAGGACACAGACATCTTTGGGGGGTCCATTATCCTGCCTACCACATCCAATGAACTAGAATTTTGTTGGGATCTTTAACAGGTCATTTATCCTTACCTTTTATTTTTTCATCAAAAAAAAAATTAAGTAACCTACCATATAGGCTAGGTAATGTTTATTGAGCACTTGGCTGTGAACTTGGCCCTGGGCACTAAGATCTTTGCTCAGGAAGAGTCTGTGAGACAGGTTCTATTATTGCCCCCATTTTACAAGTGAGGAAACTACATTTTGGAGAAGTTAAGTAATTGATGAAAATAATTCAACTGCTGAGAGACTCAGACATTTCAGTAGGCTGCTGTGCCTCAGAGGTTTGTCTGGCAATCCCTCTTCACATGGCAGTGCATACTAAAAAGAAATCAGTGCTTTGATTTTTAAAAAGGTTCCGATTTTGCTAACAGAAATCGTCCTTCATGTTCGTGGACGTGGTAAGAAAATAAATTTAAAATCCAAAACCAGATCCGCATTAAAATTAGATTATCAGGAGAATGAGTTATAAAATATTTTTTAAAAAGAAGCTGTTTCTTTGTCTACAAATGCAGAAAAAAATGATTTCTGGCTTGTGCTAAATCACGAACTGCATTTTGAAGTCAGAATGTTATTTTCTTTGAGATCATGGCAGTCTCTGCCAAGAGAGGTCTTATTTGTATTAGGGTCGGTGGATGGGCTCAATATTTTTTTAGTCAGTTATTGGACTGTCATGTTTTGTTATACTGTAAGTGATATGTAATCAAACAAGAAAATTTTCCTAGCAACAGAGTTGTTTTCCTCAATCAGAAGAATGTTTTTGTGTGCTCATTTTCTTCATGTCTAAAAGATAAGAAAGCTTATGAATTTAGCATCTTAGTTTTTGAGATCGGGGTACTGGCAAGCATAGATAGTAGAATATATAAGAATATCATTAGCAGTACTTGCCAAGCATTATGTTAATTCAGACCTAAAACACATTTAACTAAGTAGAGAACCACATTGTTTTTATGCCAGACCCAGTTGTTGGACATGGTTATCTGACTCGCCCTCAAAGCCTCTTTTTATCTCTTCTTGTTATTCATTAATCATATACCCAAATTTTTTTTACACTCATATCTCTAGGTTCTATCCCATTTCATTTGTTTACTCAACAGATATTTGAATACTGTGTGCTAGGAAGCCCCGGGGATAGTCTGCCCTCATGAAGCTTACAGATTAATGAAGGATTCAAAAATGAAAGAAATAATTACACAAATCAGGAAGTGCATGGGTGCTATGAAAGTGAATAAAAGGTTCTAACCTGAATTGAAGGGCAGGATACAAAGAAAGCCTTGATCTAAAAGATGAATAGCATTTAGCCAGGCAAAAATTGGGATTGACCAATCTAGATCAAGGCGTACATTTTGCAAAGGTCTCATCCCAGTAAGGAGATTGGCAAGTTCAAGCAACAGCGAAAAGGCCTCCGGCGCTGTATCGTGCATGTGTTTGTGTGTGTGCACATGTGGCACAGGGGTAGGGAGTGGCTCTGCAGTATGAGGATAAGGGCACCGGTGCTGAGTCCTGTAGAGCTCCATTCCAGAGCATCAGGTAGACCTGAGTATTGTCTGTTGATCCACCAAGCAATGCATATAACCTTGTTCCCCAGAACTCCACTCTCAAATGGATGTGGTGACCATATAATTTATCATCCAAACCAGGATACTCTTGAGAGTGAAAGGGAACACGATTAATTATACTGGGACAAGTATAAAACCGTACTTATAGACCAAGTTCTCAGCCACTCCAGTGAGCCCCAAAGTTGCCTAGAAACCATGCTCTGAAATGACAGAGTTGGTCACATGTTCCTTCTTTCTCACCTTTTCCTCTCCACCCATGAATAACTCTCAGAGAGGGCCACCAGGAGAACCTGCGCCAGGTCTGGAGCACAGAATCTCAGCCCCATTGCCCGCCCGGCTGCAGCCTGGTGTATTTCAGACTGGCAGCTCACGAGAGCTCAGATCTTTGACGGAAAGCAGGTATTATTAACGTGTTTTCAGAATTAAAGTCTTAAGAACCTATAGGAAAGAAAGTAAGGCCTTAAACACTTAACACATGAACACTTAGCACATGAACTTTTCCCACTAGAAACTTTCCTACACCACTGCTCATGGATGACATGGCCTAATTATATGTTCCCCGATGGCGGCCAGGCAGAATGGGTGTGGTCCCATTCTAACTTCTTTTGAGTAAACATGTTTTATGAATTGGCCCCTGTGGTGGCTAATGCGCAGAGCGGAGTACCTACAGAAGGCTTCCCATCAATATAAGGCCTTCTTCAACTATGACAGCGGCATGAAGTAATAAATCTTCCTCTTTCAGGAAATAAGAAATCTTTTCGCTATTGATTTGATTTTTTTTTTATAGAATCAACTGTTTGGCTGAACGTGCATAATGAGGATTAATGGAGCTTTATTTCCTGCCCTCTGTGCCCAAGTCACTCTCTACAGCAGGGCATCAGGGAGCCCTCGCAGTTTCTTCCGTTTGCTGAGAAATGGATCACTTTGCAGTGAAATAATATATTTAATGGTTGGCCACTGCAAACATGGGATCTCATTGCCCTCAGCCTTTCTTCGACACTCCCCAAGCCCTCAATAAAATGGCTTGATCCCTCGACAAAATAATAACATTTAATGTTTGTATTCAGCCAAATACCGAAGACATGTTGAGGAGTTTCACTATGTCTTTTCAAACTGCATTAAAGCTCTTACTTTTGTTTTACAAGCCAGGAAATGTGAAGAATTCACCTGGAAATAAGTAGAAAACTTCATGCTCTGCCCATTTTAATCAGGTAAAGAACAAGAAAACACTGTGGTTATTTTCAGCATTATTAGTGCCAGCTGAAATGACTTGTCTTTAGTTAATTTAATTTAATTAATTACAGCAGTTCAACTTGATGTGGCAACATAAGGAAGGGTCGTATTTTATTCCATCTTTAATTTCTGGACTAAAGTGCCGTATTTATTTACTTGTGTTTGTTCCAGTGATGTACCTGGGTTTTTTAGATAAGCTAGAACCAGACAGTTGGGATTTGTCTATAAATCTATTTCAAACAATGAAAAAGTACTGTTATTTCTTAAGTTTTTTTTTCCAAACAGCACTTTATTATAGGAAGCATACTTGTATTCATCTAATACTCAATAAACATTTGTTGAATGCATAACTATTGTAGAGAAGCTCAAGATTATGTAGCGATATTACCTTAAGTGACATAGGGAATTTCTTGTTTAATTATTATTAGGTGTAATTATTTCTTCTTTAAAGATTGAATAACCTGAGGCTAGAACAATTTAAGATATCAGATGAAGTCAGAAAATCAATGAGATTTTTTTCTGGTCTTATGCTCAAATCACCATTTATTTTTATTTATTTGTTCAATATTTACTCATTGAGCACCTGCCAAATATAAAAACAGTAGTTATATTGATAATATTTTGTGTATATATAAAAATTGTATAAGAGCACTTGTGATTTCCTGGTAATTATATTGATTTTGGAAACAATCTAGATATTCAACTATAGGAAAATGATTTAATTATGGTATATCCATAAAGAGGAATATTATTCTGTTTCAACAATATTTAATTACATGGGAACATGTGCACAATTATTAAGTGAAAAAAAAGGTAGTGTGATACATTTTTAGAGGGGATAAAGACCAGGAGATACAACAGAAAATGTAAGTATCTTTCATATCTTTTAAAAAATTAAAATATTTTCTATATTTTCAAAAATTTTCTGCAAGGAATATGAACATTATTTAATAATCAGAAAATTTTTAAAAATACAGTTACATTTATTGTAAATCATGGCTGCTGTATAAAATTCATGAAAACCCTGGGTTTGAAGTTTTTATTTCTCAAGCTTTCTTCATATTTTTAGGGACTCAGTTGTATAAACTTAGAATTTGAGAGAAGTCATCTGGCCCAGCCCCCAGCCTCAAGCAGACTCCCCTGTAGCCCTATATCTTCCTCCTTTTATGCCACCACTGATAAGAAACTCACCCTATGGGGCAGCCATCTTTGGGCAGTTCTGATTTTTAGGAAGCTGTTTTTCTACTAAGCAAAAATATGTCTCCTTGTGACTCCTACACTGTGGTCACAGAAAAGAAATCCAGTTCCTCTTTTACCTCACAGCCCTTCATGTGGTAACCCAAAGCTAGTAGTTCTCAGATACAAACAACTTATGGGGGAGCTTGTTAAAAGGCAGAAGCCTAGGCCCCATCCCAGAATCAGCTTCTCTGGGGAATGGGGCCAGATGTGCATGGCATGTGCCATTAGAACTGGGGGTGGCAGATGGAGGGTGCACAACCAGAGAGCCACACATATCCTTTAGAGACTTTACATTGAATATGGTTGTATTTCTCTACAGGGACAATGAGTGAGACAAAATAAAGGGAAACTAGGTAAATATCCATTTCAGTTTTCAAAGATATTCTGGACCAGAGTTCAGCTTGCTGTATATACAACCTTGATTTCATTTTTTTTTTTTTAGATCTTTATTGGAGGAGGTATAGTTATAAAAGTGATACATGTTGGTTGTAATAAAATTTTTTTAGATAAATATTTTAAAATCTTGTCTTATTCTTTTTTTTTTTTTTTTTTTTGAGACAGAGTCTCACTCTGTTGCCCAGGCTAGAGTGAGTGCCGTGGCGTCAGCCTAGCTCACAGCAACCTCAAACTCCTGAGCTCAAGCGATCCTCCTGTCTCAGCCTCCCGAGTAGCTGGGACTACAGGCATGCGCCACCATGCCCGGCTAATTTTTTCTATATATATTTTTAGCTGTCCATATAATTTCTTTCTATTTTTAGTAGAGATGGGGTCTCACTCTTGCTCAGGCTGGTCTCGAACTCCTGAGCTCAAACGATCCGCCCACCTCGGCCTCCCAGAGTGCTAGGATTACAGGCGTGAGCCACCGCACCCGGCCTTGTCTTATTCTTTATTCCTTTCCCAGAGGTAATTTTTGTTAATAGTTTGGTATATCATTCCAGCCTTTTGTGTTTCTTCTTCTTCTTCTTTTTTTTTTTTAGCGACGGGGTCTCACTATTTTGCCCAGGCTGATCTCAAACTCCTGGCCTGAAGCTCCCTCCTTGGCCTCTCAAAGCTCTGGGATTACAGGCATGAGCTACTGTGCCCAGCCATTTCAGACTTTATATATATATATATATATATATATATATATATACACACACACACACACACACACACACATATGTACATATATCTCCATACATACATGCATACTTTGGTTTTTTGACAAAATGGGATCATATTCCTCATATTGTTCTGCAAATACACAGAAAACTTTATGAAGGCACAATCTTAATTTTGTTATCACACCTAATAAAATTAATGCTAATTCCTTAATATTGTCTAATATCCAGTCAATGTACATATTTCCCTGATTGTCTCATTGGTAACTTTCTGTAGTTGGTTTGTTTGAACCAGGATCCAAACAAGATCTGCTTGTTGGCCAGGCGCGGTGGCTCACGCCTGTAATCCTAGCACTCTGGGAGGCCGAGGTGGGCGGATCGTTTGAGCTCAGGAGTTCGAGACCAGCCTGAGCAAGAGTGAGACCCCACCTCTACTAAAAATAGAAAGAAATTATATGGACAGCTAAAAATATATATAGAAAAAATTAGCCGGGCATGGTGGCGCATGCCTGTAGTCCCAGCTACTCGGGAGGCTGAGGCAGGAGGATCGCTTGAGCTCAGGAGTTTGAGGTTGCTGTGAGCTAGGCTGACGCCACGGCACTCACTCTAGCCTGGGCAACAGAGTGAGACTCTGTCTCAGAAAAAAAAAAAAAAAGATCTGCTTGTTGTATTTGACTGATAGATCCCCCCCCCCGTTTTTTTTTTTTATTTTTTTTGAGACAGAGTCTCACTCTGTTGCCCGTTCTAGAGTGCCGCGGCATCAGCCTAGCTCACAGCAACCTCAAACTCCTGGGCTCAAGCAATCCTTCTGCCTCAGCCTCCCCAGTAGCTGAGACTACAGGCACACGCCACCATGCCCGGCTAATTTTTTCTATATATATTTTTAGTTGTCCATATAATTTCTTTCTATTTTTTTTAGTAGAGACGTGGTCTCGCTCTTGCTCAGGCTGGTCTTGAACTCCTGAGCTCAATCCTCCCGCCTCGGCCTCCCAGAGTGCTAGGATTACAGGCGTGAGCCACCACGCCCAGCTGACTGATAGATCTCTTAAGTCTCTTTTAAACTGTAATAGTTCTCTCTCCCTCATTGTCCCTTGTCATTTGTTTGTTGAAAAGCCTGTCTTATTTGTCCATTAGAATTTCCCATGTTCTGCAGGGATTGAGCGGGGGAAAAAAGAAAAGGATTTCCCATGTTCTGGCTATGGCTGCATGCATCTATTTAGTGTCATTCTGTTTATCTCTTGGTTCCTTTCTTCTCTATATTTCCCACAAACAGTTGTACCTGAAGGCTCAATCAGATTTAGATTCAATTTTTTGTTAAGAATATTTCATGGTATTATGTTGAGCTATGTTGAATGAATGAATTAATGTGCTGTTTTCACTTAATATATTGTGTACATCTTACCCTGTTGGTGCTTATAGATCTACCTCATTCCTTTTTTGGTTGCTTAATGATTTCCTAATATGGACTACCATGGTCTACTTATTCCTTATTAACATAGGTTGTTTCCAGTTTTTGGTTTTTAACAGTGCAGTAAATCTATCAAATTCTTAGAGAAGCCAAAGACAGATTAATAAACTGAGATAGAAAAGTTAGTGATTTACATGGTTAAGAATTTGTTATATTAAAAGATCAAATGAATAGTCACTGGCCTCTAAAATGTTTAGAAACCTTAATTGCTAAGTTATTCATTACATATTAGGAAAATAATCTGGAGAAGACTTGGTTTGTCTTTGGTGTGTCTGTGAATTTATATGTGTTTCATTCCAGAAAAGAATGATAGGGATGATGTGAGAGAAGACACACACTAGACTGAGGGTGACATAATCATGCTCTTCTCCAGCAGATAGCTGGAAATATAGTTGTGTGATCTTCAGAGGGGAAGAGATGTGATGTGTGCTATGCCACTTAGGCATTTCTTTTTTATTTATTCATCCATTCATCTGTTTCATTATGCTCAGATACACAGCCAGTTGAGAATCTGAATGTAGTATTAGTGAACAAAAAACCTTTCTGATTTTTAGTTTAACCATCTATAAAATGGGAATAATTAGTTTTCTCTGGCTTATGATTCTTATGGTCATATAATGATAATGTAAATATTTTATATGGCTTCTCTATTTAAATCTAAAGAATTTTCAAAAGGTAAAGTTTCAGAGTTGTTTTTATTTTTTCTGACACCATTTACTTACATTTTTCTTTTCTTTCCTTTAGTTATAGGTAAACATTGGAAACTCCATACAGTAAATCAATATTTCTACAGAAAAATGGCAGAGAAGTCAGTATCGAATGTATTAAACAGGCTTTCTTCTTCAGGAAAAACTGTACTAGGCCTCTGTTATCTTGGGTGATACCATCCTACAAGCAAACTAATCTGAAATTTTTTCACCTAGAGATAATGTACAAGCCTTAGAATTCCTCATTCTGATGTTGCTATTTATGTACATAATTAAAAACCAAGTTAAAAAAACTCTGATATCATTGAGTGACAGTTTAAGTGTATCTGGTGCCTGTGTGCATGGCGCCTATGTTTGTGTGTTTTGTGTGTGTGGCACATGCTTCTGTGTGCATCCATGGGGTGTGTGTGTGTGTGCATATGCATGGTGTGTGTGTTAAAGACAATTGTTAACTCTTCTCAGGGCAGTATCAGCTGGCAGTCTGCAGAGTCCGGGCCCCACAACACAGAGTAGAGTAGCTCTGAAGCTTACAAATGATGCTTCAATAACCAGCACAAGGAACAAAATGTGTAAGTAACACAGTTTGCCTGACAATGATTAGAAGACATACAAAAGAAAACAGTAACAGTGACTCCCTTGTTGTGGCCGTCACCTCCTAGTTGTACAGATCTTCCGGTTCTTGAATACTAGTGAGAGATTCATAATGAAGTAGTATGTGTCCTCTGCCAGTAGATGAATGGGGATGTGGTTGTGTGTATGGGTTCTCTGTATGTACGGCTTGTATTCCCCTCCTGTGTGGCTCCTGAATGCACAACTCATTGGACTCTATTCCCAGCGCTGGCGGAATAAACAGGAGCCTCTTTTGACTTGTCAGCCAGCCAGGAAGGATGGCAGGGGAACAGTATGTGAAAGAGAATTTAGAATTTACAAATTTTAATCAGATTTGGAAACTGTAAGTCTTTGTATTCTTGTATCATCAGTTTAATTCCTAATTGTTGACCTTCCAGAATTGACAGCAGTTGGGAAGATAGCAATACACAAATGGACACACACATATTAGTGTTATTAATAAATACATTTAATAGAGCCAAAATGGCAGGAACAGTGCCACCATTGTTACCAGATTAATGAGCTGAAGCAAATTTGTCCCTAGAATGATCCCCATCATCACCCAGAAATCTTTTATGATTCCTCTGCTGTACATTGCTTTAAAACATCTTAACTTCTCTGTGGGGTTGTGTGGTTAGGCGTCACAGAGCCACTTCCTAGTAGTGTCTGATCTGTGTTTAGTACAGCAGGGGAATCATTTCCTTTTTATGCTAAAGTATTTTTGTGTTACTATACCAATCATCTATTAAAATCGTGCCTACATCATATCTCATAAATATGCTATTATTATTTCAGGCTTTCTCCATTTGGCTTGGCTTCCTACATCACCTCTGGAAAGTAGAGATGCCAGGTGTTTCTTCCTTGAGATCGCCTGATCTAGAGAAGATTAAGAAGTGGCCTACACCTAAGCATGCCCTGGAGATCCTTAATCAATAGGTGTTTGAGTGCCTCCTCACTGTAAGGTATTACTTCCCATTTTTAACCCTTTAGGCAGTATTGCAATGTTGCTTTAAAACATCTTAACTCCTCTGTGGGGTTGTGTAGTTAGGCGTGACAGAACCACTTCCTAGTAGAGTCTGATGTGTGTTTGGTACAGCAGGGGAACCACCTCCCAATCAGGACAGCCCAGTTGCCCTTTAAACTATTTTTGCTTTATGGATGGTGGCCCAAAAATCTTTTCCTTTCGTGGTTGTTTGTATCCAGTGCTGCCTACTTTTTACATTTAACACTTTTTTCATGCCTTCCATGCACCCTGAACTGTAGGGAATATAAAATATGCAGACTTTAATATCTTGCATTTCTCTAGCTCTTTATACTTTTCAAAGCACTATTTTATATCTTTCCTCCCTTGGCTTATTCCTGACCTCAGTACATTTGTACTCTGTTCTTCTTTGTCCCAAGGTAATATTCTGTATTACTTTTGTATATTTCATTCCATCTCTTATGACCATTTCTCCTTGTAATAAAACTATGAATCTCCATCCAGTTTATCTGCAACTTAATCAACATAGTTCTATTTGAATAACTTTAGAGACTTTAGAGGGAACATTACTATACAGAGTGATTTAAGCTCCTCCGAAGAGATAAATGTGGTGTGGAATATAGTTGGATTCCTAAGAAAGATTGCTTTGCCAAAACTCAAGATTTAAAAGCAGTTCCTTCCGTGGGGGAAAAAGGGACTAGGGCCCTAAGGAATGCCCAAACCAGTCTTATCACCTTTATCACACCTTGTGACAAAATCAACACAATAGTAGTACTTAGAAGAACCCAGACCCGTGGAGTACAGGTCCCTGAGCAACCAGGTCAGCAGCTCTTGTCCTAAATGCAATGCTGGATCCTGCTGAACTGTGGCCCATATGATGCAAAGCATTTACCCTAATGGATCAATGGTGTTATATGCAAATAGCCTAAAGAAAATTCAGAATATAGGCAAAATGCCTGTGTTAACATATACAGGTGGAAAAATGCTCAAGGTTAATAGCCCATTAATGACAGTTAAAATTAGGCCATGTAGTATTACTGATTTTTATTAGTGTAAATATATAATTCAGAATCCTTGAATTAAGGAAAAAAATAGACAAAGGTTGTGTTCTCCTTATCTTAATGAATGCACTTTGCACTCATCATTTGGGAAAGTCTTAACATTTAGAGAACACTTTTCTTTGTGACCAGCAATATTCATACTTATTACATAAACTGAATGATTTACCATGAGCCTAAAAGTTTTTACGGCTCACTGTAGCCTCTAACTCCTGGGCTCAACTGATTCTCCTGCCTCAGCATCCTGAGTAGCTGGGACTACAGGCACGTACCACCATAACTGGCTAATTTTTTTTTAATTTTATTTTTTGTAGTGATGGGGTCTTGCTATGTTGCCCAGGCTGATCTCAAATTCCTGGCCTCAAGCGATCTTCTTGCCTCAGCTTCCCGAAGCACCTCCCAAAGTGCTGAGATTACAGGCATGAGCCCCCACACCTAGCCAGTTTTCACTTTTTAATTCAATGTACCCACCCAGTCTGATGGAAAAACCACTGTCAGGGCCCAGCAATATATTTGTGGGACTAAACTCTCATTCAAGGATTAATTTTCATGAAAGGTAAATATTTGAAATCATGGTTTTGTTCACCACTGGTTGAAAGAAACTTGCTTCAAGTTGTGGTTTTCACCCTGTAAAAACCTCCTCCTGTCTGATGTTTTGTGTCCCTTCTTATATGTTCCAGTTTCAAGTCAGTACAGGTTGAGTATCCTTTATCCAAAATGCTTGGGACCAGAAGTGTTTTAGATTTCGAATTTTTTGGATTCTGGAATATTTGCATATACATAATGAGATATCTTGGGGATGGGACCCAAGTCTAAACACAAAATTCATTTATGTTTCATATGTGCTTTATACACATATCCTAAAGGTAATTTTATACAATATTTTTAATACTTTTGTGCATAAAACAAAGTTTTGACTGTGTTTTGACTTCAATCCGTCACATGAGGTCAGGTGTGGAAAGGTCAGGTTTCCACTTGTGATATCATGTTGTTAGGGTGGAAAACTTAGCACGTGCTCATGGCATGAGTGGAGAAAAATTTTTCACGCTGAGATTAGGATATAAAAGTGTAAAATTTGTTTTGTCTTCTTAGAAAGAGAGACAGAGAGTGGGAGAGAGAAAAGGGGAAGAAGAAGAAAAAGAGTGGGGCTGGGCGCGGTGGCTCGCGTCTGTAATCCTAGCACTCTGGGAGGCCGAGGCGGGCGGATTGGCCGAGGCGGGCGGATTGTTTGAGCTCAGCAGTTCGAGACCAGCCTGAGCAAGAGCAAGACCCTGTCTCTACTAAAAATAGAAAGAAATTAGCTGGACAACTAAAAATATATAGAAAAAAATTAGCCGGGCATGGTGGCTCATGTCTGTAGTCCCAGCTACTCGGGAGGCTGAGGCAGTAGGATCGTTTAAGCCCAGGAGTTTGAGGTTGCTGTGAGCTAGGCTGACGCCACGGCACTCTAGCCCGGGCAACAGAGTGAGACCCTGTCTCAAAAAAAAAAAAGAAAGAAAAGAAAAAGAGTGAAGAGGAATGTCGGTGCTCAAAAAGTTTCCAGATTTTGGAGTATTTTGGATTTCAGATTTTCAGATTAGTGATGCTCAACCTGTAATTAGCAGGCACATAGCACTAAAGGTATAATTAGGTCAAACTCCAGATGTGACCAAAGTTCAGGCTTATTTATGTTTATGAAATGATAGCCAAGGAAATTTCTTGGTGGTCGAAAAGTTTGTTGTCATCAGCAAGCGTTTCACATTTCATTCACTTAGCAGTGCAGAATAAGTCACCTGTATTTTGGGGCCTTTATCTTCTTAATCAACTATAGAGCTTTGTTGCTGGTCTTGAGTTGTGACTCTGAAGGCAAAAGAATAGCCAAGGAAGTGACTCTTCTCCCTGCCCACCCCCAACCTGTGAAATAGTCTTAAGACTGAGTATCCATCTAGTCCATAAATTTTTCCTCTCAGGTATGCCTTGTAAGACTCCCCCTTCAACACTGATTTTTCGATGAGAGTATAGAAGGAAAGGTTAAAGGCAAAGACGGAAAATAATACAGGATTCAAATTCTGCTCCCCACACTCAAAAGTAAAGTCAGAACAAGTCCTTCAAATGCTTAGACGACACAATACTGGGATTTTGTTAGGAGTGACCCCAGATTTGTATATGGTCAGAGGATGATTTTAAATGCTTTGTTCACTATAGAGAAAATACCAGCTTTTTAATATCAGCCATCTAATTTATCTTCCATGTCCCTTCTAAATTATGAGAAAATGGCCTCCAGGTAGTGGTAGTATATGAATACATATGTTATTTCCTCCTGAAACTCTGGGAAGACAAGAGGAAAGGTATTTTTAAGGTGGCATTAGCACACAAGAAAGGGATGGGGAGAGGAAGACAGTGGGACTTCTGGTTTTTTTTGCAACAGACTCAGTGATTCTTGAAACTCTGTACCCATGTAATATTGACACAAATAAAAATAATGAAAATGTTTAGAAACAAATTCTACAAAAAGCAAGGAAGTTAATATTTAAAGTCTCACATTTACTTTGTAAACTTTGATTCTATGTATCCACTGGGGCCCTTCCTGTAGGGAAGGCATATGATACATTTCTGCCCATTTTTAAAAAGTTTTTAGGAGATTATGGCATGTCCTTGTGTCTGTGGCATTGTCGGTCAAAGCTTTGATTCATTTTCTGAATTTTTTATCAGGAATACAACCTTTAATTACGTCATTGTTCAAGAGGGAGGCTGTGACCAGTTGCGGGGGGTGGGGGAGCATGTTTCCCAGGATTGGAAGTTGTGTTATTTCGGGAAGAACAGAGGCTGCTTAGTGTGGTGTTAGCCTCGCCGAGGCTCTTCAGAACCAGCAGTGGCCATGGTGCTCTCGTGGGCTTTTCCTCCCTCATACTTTGCTTCTGTTTCTGAGGGTGGAGAGAGGAATGTGTCTCCTTTCCGTACCTGTTCTCTATCTTATCAAGCAAACACATTGTTTTCCAGTCCTCACTTTGTGTTGCTGTCTATTTGTGGTCCTGCTGACTTAAAAGATGCTTAACTTTTTACTAATAGACTCTTTTGTGTGATTGCTTGGGACACCTTCTGTTCTTGTTACTCATTTATTGGCAAAATGTGAGATTTAGAAAAAGCTTGCACCGTTTCAAAACCTTTTAAACTTATTTGTGCCACTATTGAATTCACCATAACTGGTACCTTTCTGAAGAACTTGACTTTCCAGACATGAAAACCTTTTCTCTCTGAATTCCTGGATCACTTTCTAGATTTCGTATGGTCTCATGCATGTTCTACCCTTGTTAGTTCATACCTGATCTCCTCTAATAGTCTATAATCTTCCTGAGACCAGGGCAAGTGTCTTTCTTCTTGGTGTTCCCACAGTGCTGACCTAATGCAGTGATGCATACATTGTGAATGTGTGCTGAGTGAATTCTTTTTTTTTTTTTTTTTTTTGAGACAGAGTCTCACTCTGTTGCCCAGGCTAGAGTGAGTGCCGTGGCGTCAGCCTAGCTCACAGCAACCTCAAACTCCTGAGCTCAAGCGATCCTCCTGTCTCAGCCTCCCGAGTAGCTGGGACTACAGGCATGCGCCACCATGCCCGGCTAATTTTTTCTATATATATTTTAGCTGTCCATATAATTTCTTTCTATTTTTAGTAGAGATGGGGTCTCGCTCTTGCTCAGGCTGGTCTCGAACTCCTGAGCTCAAACGATCCGCCCACCTCGGCCTCCCAGAGTGTGAATTCTTGAAAGTTCAAAATTTCAGTGTTATTCTGTTTCAATAAGAGCCTTTGGAGGATATACATAGGTATTTGATTTGTTTGTCACCAGCCTCAGAGCATGTGTCCCTGTGTTTCCGACTTCAAATCTAAAAACAGAGAAGGTTGGCCTAAGTCCTCTCTAAAGACCTTCAATCTCTGTGACTTCTCCCTATTAGATTTATTAAGCACCCACCGAATGCATGGTCTAGATACTCTGTTATGGTTAGCAGGTAGAAGAAATACCCTTTGCAATTCAGATTCAAAGATAAAGCAAGTACACAAAACAATCAGAGTAATTACAGGGCAGCATTATCATAACGTACAAATTAAATATCTATAATAGTGGTTTCATATATTGGTCTTTTTTTTTAATTTTTTTTTAAATTTTCTTTTTGGTCTCAGTCTTGCTCAGGCTGGTCTTGAACTCCTGAGCTCAAGCGATCCTCCTGCCTCGGCCTCCCAGAGTGCTAGGATTATAGGCATAAGCCACTGTGCCCGGCCCATATATTGGTCTTATGCAAAGAAGCACCCAAAGATGTTTGTTGAAAACATGAATATAATGTACCTACACAATGGTTTTACATTTTGTGTGTACGCTAACTCTTTTAGATAAGGAAAATAATCAGAGGAAACAAGCCCCGTAAAAGAGGGGACATTGGCTTTGGATGGATAATTCTACTGAGTTAGGATTATCTCATGCTCTTTGTATGATCACAGTTTTTCCCTTGGAACACCTTCTGTCCCTCGCAAGTCTAGCAAGGGTTAACCCAGGGCTGGGCTTTTGGGCCACCCTTGATGTATTCTTCTAGTTCCTTCATTAATGCTATTATATATAGAAAATAGTTAATGTCTTATTACTTTCACATATGAATAAGGATTTGAACATCTGGTAAAGAATAGTGCCGATTGAGACCCCACATGCCATGATTTAATTAATAGATAATGTTTAATTTAGAATTAATATCAATTTGCATAAGAAGGTATGCCACTGTCCTATCTCCTAGTAGCTTAAACATGCCACCGGACAATATTTACTGTAGTAATATACTTACATTTTTTTATTCATAGATAGGATAAGCTTCAGCTCCCTGAAATGATTACAAATTCAAAATATTAATAAACACCAAATTTGACTGTTTCCTTAAGTAAACTTAAAATTCAAGCTTGTGTGAGTGACGTGGCGTGGCCTCTATGCAGGAGTGTTAACATGGCAGGCCTGAGCCTGCCGTCTTTAGAAAGGCCTGCTTGCAGAGTTGGCCCTTAGGATATTCGGCTTCCCAAAAGTTCCTTATGCTCATAAGGCTGGGGCACCAAACCCTGTTGTATCAGGTCACAAACATTATGCAAATGGTGTGGGTTATGGCAAACACCTGGCTTCCTTCTGGGAATCTGGAGTTTTGGTAGTTGCTAGGCAGAGGATGCCTACATGACCAGCTCCCAGTAAAAACCTTGGGTGCTGAGTCTCTAATAGGCCTCCTGGGCTGAAGCATTGCACACATGTGGCTGCATTTTTGCTGCTGGAGAAGGGAACACGTTCAATATGTCCCCTCCCAGGCTGCGAGGGAGAAAGCATAGGAAGCTTATACGTGGATTTCTCCAGACTCTGCCTGTGTCTTTTTCTCTTGCTCGTCCTGTTTTGCACACCCTTTGTTGTAATAAACCTAAGTCCTGAGTACAACTATATGCTGAGTCCTGTGAGTCATTTTAAGCAAATCTTGGGGCTCCCCCCAAAAAAACATCATGTTAAGATGTTATTTGTTTTATTTATGTTATGTCTTCTTCCCCTCAGCTTTAAAAGAAAAACATAAATAAAAGGACTATTATATTTACATTAAATATTTCCAGGTCACAAGACATTAAAAAAACAGTTTTTATTCATCTTCCTCAAGCAAAGAGAAAGTAGTTTCTGAAAGCCACAGAAAACTCTAAGCTCCCTTGTTTAGGCCAAATTAGTGATTGGGTTTTTTTCTTGATTCTCACAGTAGAGTCTTTCTTCCTTCCTCACGCTATGGAGGCAAGCGGTTTGGGCTGGTTCATAAGTAAATAGGTCATAAACTGCACTCCATTCAAAAGTGACGTCTTTATGAAAGCATTTATTTGTCCTACAGAGAGAGCGCTGGCTCATTTCAAATATTGTTCTCAGCCTAGATCAGAATGCTAAAGAGCACACATTGCACGTTTTGTTTTAAACACAATAGTTGAATTGTTTGTTTTTTGATGGTGCCATAAATATTTCCCTGGGAAAGCACTACCAAATAGGTAAGACTTTTAGAAGTCTGTATGGGATCATACAACTAAATGTCAACTAAAACTATAAGACTCTAAGAAGACAACATAGGAGTATATCTCAGTAAAGGAGTAAATAAATCATGCCCTTGGGTTAGGCATTGGTTTTTTAGATACAACACCAAAAGCACAAGTGACAAAATACATAAATTGGACTACCTCAAAATTTAAAAACTTTTGTGCTGTAAATGATGTCATCAAGAAAATATTTGACAGCTATATATAGCACTGAAAAAAAAAAAAAGAAAAGATAACCCATAGAATACGGGAAAATATTTGCAAGTCATGTATCTGATAAGAGATTTGTATCCAGAATACATAAAGAACTTTTACAGCTCAACAATAAGAAAGCAAATAACCCAATTAAAACTGAACAAAGGATTTGAACATTTTTCAGAAGATATACAAGTGGCCAATAAACATCTGAAAAGATGTTCAACACCATTAGTCATCTGGGAAATGCACATGAAAACGACAGTGAGATACAACTTCATACCCACTAGGATGGCTAAAATAAGAAAGACAAGAACAAGTGTTGGCAAGGATATGGAGAAAACAGTCTGGCAGTTTCTCAAAATGTTAAGCATAGAGTTATATGACCCAGCAATTCTACTCTACTCCAGTATATACCCAAGAGAAATGAAAACATTTGTCCACAGAAAAACTTGTACACAAATGTCCATAGCAGCATTATTCATCATAGCCATAGTGGAAACAACCAAATGTCCATTAACTGATGAATGGATATACAAAATGTATTTTCATACAAAGGAATATTGTTCAGCTATAAAAAGGAACAAAGTACTGATACATACTACATTGATGATACTTGAAAACATTATGCTAAGTGAAAGAAGCCAGTCACAAAAGAGCATATTTTATATGATTCCATTTATTTGAAATGCCCAGAACAGGCAAATCCATAGAAACAGAAAGTAAATTAGTAGTTGCTTAGGACTGCAGGGGGTGGGGGAAGGCAGAGTGTATCAACCAGGGTTCAACCACAGAATAAGCAGATGTATATTGAGAGGTTTGTTGCAAAGAGTTCAGTGATTGTGGGTGCTGGCTAGGCAAGTCCCATATCCATAGGGCAGGTAATGAGAAAGGGCAGCTGGAGTTTTTAGGCATAGGTGAACGCTGCAGTCCACAGGTGGAATTTCTTCAGGCAAACCTCAGTTCTGCTCTTAAGGCCTTTCACCTGATTGAATCAGGCCCGCTTAGATCGAACAAAGTCAACTGATGATGGACTTTTGTCACAGCTACAAGATAACCTTCACCGCAGCAGCTAGATGAGTGTTTGAACACCTGGGACTGTAGTCAAGTTGACACATAAACTGGCCATGAAGGGATGGGGAGTGACTTCTAACGGGGTTTCTTTTTGGATGGCTGGTGGCACAACTTTGACTATACTGAAAACTATTGAACTGTACACTTTAAGTGAATTACAGTATATGGATTATATCTCAATAAAGATGTTTTAAAAACTGCAGATGTGCACACTCATGTTCATAGCAGCACTGTTCACAGTAGCCAAGAGGTGGAAGCAACCCAAATGTCAATGGATAAACATGTCTATCCATACAGTGGAATATTATTCAGTCTTAAAAAGGAAAGAAATCCTGACACATGCTACAACATGGATGGACCGTGAGGACATTATGCTTAGTGAAATAAGCCACTCATGAGAAATATTTTGCACGATTCCTCTTATGTGAGATATCTAAAGTAGGCAAATCCATAGAACCAGAAAGTAGAATGGTGGTTACTAGGGGCTGGAGATAAGGGGAGTTGTTTAATGGGTGTAGGGTTTCAGCTCTGCAAGACAAAAAAGTTACGGAGATCTGTTGCACAGTGTGGATGTACGTAACACCACTGAACCGTGCACTTCGAATGGTTAAGATGGTAAATTTTATGTTGTTTTTTTACCACAATAAAAAAATGAATAAAAAGATTGTGTGCTGCATTGCCTGAGCAGCCTTTTCTGTCTGTATATAGTCTCTAAAAGGAGAATGAGGAACTTTCACAAAGTATAATCAAAATATACTTAGGGAGTTCAGGTGATACTGGCTCAATTGTTTATCTCTTTGCGGCTTGTTTAATTTTATTACCTATTTCTAAGAAGCTGATGATAGAGACAGCGAATTTACAGGCTAAAAATGCGAGGTGGAATAGTATGGGTTTATTTTTTCCAGTAACTAAGAGAGCTGCTAAAAGCAACTAAAAATCTGCTCTTGAGTGATAGAAAAGTGGGTGTCTGACTCTTCTCTGAGTTCAGTGGGCAGCAAGGGGAAGCGATGCGGAGCCCAGACCCGTGCTGCCCACCTGACTGTGTGCCCTCATGCAGTGGGAGACTGTCTGGCCCCAGTTTGAGACTGCGGGTGGGGAAGAAGAGCAGCCCACAGCTGAAGCACCGAACCAGGGAGTATTCTGCCCCCTTGGCCATTCTCACTTCCTGGTTTCCTACCCACTTTCCCCTCTGAGCATCGTGGCCACTTTGTCACAGTTGACAGATTCATCCAGAGAGAGAGAGGCAAGCTGAGGCCTTCTTCCTTCCTTGCACTCACTGTTCCTTCTGCCCGAAATGTCCTTGCCTTAGCCCAGTGGTTCTCAGTCAGGCGATTCTGTCCCCTACGCATTTGTGGTTGTCTCAGCTCCGGGCGGGAATGCTACTAGTATCTTGTGGGCGGAGGCCAGGGACATTGCTAAACATCTTACGATGCACAGGAAGGTCCCACAACAAAGAATTACCTGGCCCCAAATGTCAGTCATGCCGGAGGTGGGTCCTAGGCCTTTGCAGGGCTAGTTCCTTGCCATCCAGGTCTTGACCTAAATCAGCCTTTGGTTGGTTGGGTTCTGACCAGCCAGAATAAGGTAGTTTCATTTTTCTTGTGCACTGTCACTATATTATATTTTATTTGTTGGTTTATCTTTTATCTACACCATCTCCCCCCAACCACCTCCCACATACAATACGCTAATGAGTAATATAAATTCCAAAAGTCTGCAATGATTAGAGACCTCATTCCTCCTCAGTGCTGTATCCCCAGGTCCTTGTTTGGGACCTAGGGAGATGCATTATTTGTTTCATCAGTGAATGAAAAATTTAACTTGCGGTAGCAATTCTCCCTGCACCCCGCCTCCCCCCCCCACCCCCACATACCAGCTCCCCCTCCTGTCCGTTGCCTAAATCAGCTCCTACCTGCAGTTGATGGGGGGATGGGAAGCAGTGAAACTCCTGGGGGACCCCTGGGGGAAGCGAACTTGCAGGGCTGAGGGAAGTCTCTAGAGCATTTCAATCTTACAATCTGAGGAGTGGGGGAGAGGAAGGACTCAAGGGAGATAAATCCGCTAAATGGGGAAGGGTAGGGTCGGGGCAGTCCGTGTCTGCCTGGCCGCTCAATATTTTTGAGTGGGAAAAGAACTCCTGCTTATTGAGCATCATCTAGTTGCAGTGCAAAATAATGTCATTTAGTCCTATTAATAATTCTGAGATGAAGACCCCACAATCTGGCACAATTAAATACCATATCTAAAGCCACATAGCTAGGAAGTGGCAGAGTGGAGACTTAAATCAAGGGCTGTGTGATTCCAAAGCCCAAGCTTTTTCCAAGGAGCTAACGGGCTTGTTTTTCCCATGTTGGTAAATCTTTTGGGGAGACCAGGTAAGACAGGTCCTGTCCTCAGAAGAGTTTCTAATCTGGTGTGGGGGCAGACAGGCACACAAATTAGCATATCAGAGTTGTGGTAGATATGACTGCTTCACCAGCTTGGAGGTACAAGTGTCACTTTCCTGTAATCAGTTGCTTAAACACGCATATACCTAAATGAGTAGGCAATCCAGTTGTGCTCTCTGTCAGCCTCCCACCAAATTGCATTTAAGAACGTCGGGGTGTTATAGGTCTGAATGGGTCAGTCCTAAATGAAAGACAACCATGTGATCATTACTACCTGGTCACTACTGGAAATTAGTAATTGCAAGGGCTGGAGCAGTCGCCCAAAGTTACCACTCTTTATACTCCTGTAGCTGATTTGGCCTCATGGACTCAGCCATTATCCTGAGGGAAGTCCCAATGCATGCCCTGGCAGTTCCAGCTTCAGGCACATAACTGCCAAACCTGCTGCCACTAAAAATGGCCACGGCCGTATTTCTGGTTCCACATATTCCTATAGAACCTTCCCACCCTGACCACCGAAAGGTGGAGTCTAATTTTGAGTATGGACTGACCTTAGTGACTTCCTTCTAGACCCTGCATGACCTCGGAGGTTAGGTCACAGCCTTCCACCTGCCCCTCTCAGAACCCAGCCATCATGCTGTCAGGAAGCCCAGGCCCCACAGAGGGGCCATGTGGAGCTGTTCCAGCATCACCCATCAGACAGGTGACAGAGCAAGCCCTCAGATGATTTTAGCTTCCAGCCTTCGGATCTTCTAGCTGAGACATTGTGAACAGTGAGGACCTGTCCCTGCTGTGCTGTGAGGGCATTGCCAACTCAGAGAATCCATGAGCATCATAAATGGTTGTTTTTATGTCTCCAAGTTTTGGGATAATTTGTTACGCAGCCATAGTAACTGGAACACCCACCCTCCACCTGTGAGAGCTGCAGCCCTGCCATTGAGGTCACTGGTCCAGGTACCCCTGTCTTCATTGTTTTTAAAGGCCTCGGCAAAGGTCAGCCTTTGTGCAATCGTTCTGATGCCCCTAGGCAGAATTCATCTGCTTTTCCTCAGTTCTAACGTGGCATTTGTCACCTTGTATTAAAACTAGCTACTTGTGTCTGCCTCCCAGGTCAACTGTGAGCTCTCTTGGAGGATGGCCTGCATTGCATTACCTCTCTTCACTGGCACCGATACGAGGCAAAGCTAACAGCAGTAGCATTTTATGCCTGAAGCGTAAAATCAAAATTCAAACCCCATAGAACCAAAACTCAACCCCCCTGTAGAGTATAAGATCTTTTCAGTAGCTTCGTTTACATATAGATATGTACATGGGTATGTGTGTGTATGTATTTTTTCTTTAAAAGCAATTTGTATACACACACACAATGGCCTATTTAACCTTAAAAAGGAATGAAGTGCTGACACATAATACAGCATGCATGAACCTTGAAGACGTTATGCTGAGTGAAATAAGCCAGTCACAAAAACACAAATACTGTCTGACTGCACTTATTGAGGCTCCTAGAGTAGTCAAATCCATAGAGACAGAAGTAGAATGGTGGTTGCCAGGGAGGGGGGGAGATGGAATGGGAAGTTGTTTAATGGGTATAAAGTTTCAGTTTGGGAAAATGAAACTGGATGATGGTGATGGTTGCACAATAATGTGAATATACTTAATGGTACTGATCTGTACACTTAAAAGTGGTTAAAATGGTAAATTTTATGTGAATTTTACCACATAAAAAAAACCCCAATTCCTATATAATCTGTTATTTCCAAATATCACCAAGAAGCTATGAGACTCATACCAGAAACTCAGCCCTGGAAGAAGCTATAGAGATGCCTTCTGGATGGTTTCATCTCTTCTTCCAGACACTTCCCTGAAAACGAGAGAAAGCACGTGCACAGGACGTGAACCGCTTCCCTTTCCAATCATGTGCTGCTCAGAGCCTTCTGGTAGAAAGTTAAACCCATGATCCTTCTTTCACGTTCCAGTTCTCCCGTGGCATCCTGCGGCTTTGGCTCCGCCAACACATTCCAACTTGGCAGAACTCGTAAGGTGTAAGTCTCGCCCTCCACATGCTTTTCACGGTAATCCTGGACTTGTAACAACTATTCTGAAATGGAGTGCCAAAGGTGCCTGACTGCCTGGCTTGAAGAAAAGGATGCTAAAGCAGGAGCTGGAAGGCCTGGATTCATGTCCGAGGTCTGCGCCTCGCTCACTGCCTGTGTGGCCTTGACAAGTCATTTTACTCACACGTTCCACTGTTGCACACCCAAAACATCCCCATCCATTCTACTTGTTACAAATGCATTCTGGGCAGGGCATGGTGGCTCATGTCTGTAATCCCAGCACTTTGGGAGGCTAAGGTGGGAGGATCACTTGAGGCCAGGAGTTTGAGACCAGTCTGGGCAAGAGAGCGAGATCACATCTCTACAAAAAATAAAAAATTAGCCAACTGTGATGGCTCACACCTGTAGTCCTAGCAACTTGGGAGGCTGAAGTGGGGAAGTGGGAGGATCGTTTGAGGCCAGGAATTCAAAGTTGCAGTGAGCTATGATTGCCCCACTGCATTCCAGCCTGGGCAACACAGTGAGACTGTGTCTCTAAAAAAAAAAAAAAAAAAAAAAATTTAAAGTTAAAAATTAAAATAACAAGAGAAAAACTCAAATGCATTCTGAATTATATACTTGGAGACTTGGAGAATGTGTGTGCTCCTACCCTTCTCCCCAGTTTAAGACTATTATTCATTCTCTTACTGTGAATTAGTTTAATCAGATTACAAGGAGGTGTTGGACAATTTTGCCATATGGAGAAAGTAGGCCTTGAAGAGGCAAGGGGAATTTCTGGTAAGCACTATGGTACTGCACTGGCTTCTGGAAGCAGGGCAGAGGAGTCAGGAGCCAAGAGACTGTCAGTCAAGTTAAACTACCTTCACAGTTATACAGGAATATGTCATGAAAGTAGTCCAAGCTGGGATGCCTTTGGGAGGTAGAGGACTGGTACCCTTCCTAGACTGGGTTTGATGGCTTGAAGAGGGGAAGGAGAGAGGGGCTGTGGGGTCTGAGACTGCTTCTCTAGTCCTATATTTTCTGAGACCACAGCTGTATCAACTAGGATTAGGTTCATATGTGAGTAATACTCTAAAACTAGTAGCTAAAAAGTTTATTTCTCAAATGAAAGAAATTTAGAAATAAGCAATCCAGGGTTGGTATGACAGCTCCATGAACATAAAGGATCCAGGCTCCCTCCAGCTTTCCATACTGCTGTCCCTAGGGTATAGTCCTCATCCTTAAGGTCTAAAATGGCTGCTGGAGCTCCAGCCATCACATCATAGTTCCAAGCAGCAGAATGGAAGAAGGGAGTAAGGAGTACATGCCACCTCCCTTCCAAGACTTCCCAAAAGTTCCACCCGATACTTCAGCTTATTCATGGCCTATAACTTTACCTAGCTGCAATGGAGTCTGACAAATGTAGTCTTTTAGCTGAGAAGCAGTATGCCAAGTGAAAAAAACTGGGATTCCTTTAATTTGAGAGAGAATTGGAGACTAGATATTTAGTAAGCAACTAGAACCTGTACCACAACAGCCTAAAAGCCAGAGTGGGCATTGTCACTAAGGAATCCAGTTGATTCAACCACACAGTCCCTTAGCACGTATGGAGCAGTCATAATACAAGAACTGCTTCTACCATAAAACTTTGAGCTCATTTTGATGTGTTGGGTATAAAGATACCAAACTTACTTGTCCTATTCTTTTAACATTTACTGAATGTCAGTAAATGGCAGGCATAGCACTGGAGACAAAAAGATAATAAGTAAGACATGGTTTTTAATCTTAAAAATCTCACCGTCCAGTGGATATTTGCTGTTTTTGTCTTCCCAGGACTCCATCCCCCTTCATCACATAAACCCTCTTTCCGCTGAGAAATGTATTCCCTGTGCTTTGGGTGAGTTTGAGCCTACTTCTCCGCCAGAGTTGGGGGATGGGATGACAAGAGCCTGGTGGTTACCCTTACATCTAATCACGACCACAGCCAGATCCATCTCGGGCTTTCTGGTTGTTTGGACAAAGCACATTTCCTTTTTGCTTAGGCTAGTTTGAGTTAGTTTCTGTCACTTGTAACCACAAGTCCTGTTTAATCAGGTGTTTCCCACAAGATGAAAGTTACTGTACAAAGGAATGTAGGGTGTCATCTTTGCCTTCCATTGTCATCAGTTCCCACTTTAACCTGCAAGTGGGTTAAACCCGCAAGATTATTTTTTTATTATTTATTTATTTGAGACAGAGTCTCACTTTGTTGCCCGGGCTAGAGTGAGTGCCATGGCATCAGCCTAGCTCACAGCAACCTCAAACTCCTGGGCTCAAGCAATCCTGCTGCCTCAGCCTCCCGAGTAGCTGGGACTAGAGGCATGTGCCACCATGCCCAGCTAATTTTTTCTATATATATTTTTAGTTGGCCAGATAATTTCTTTCTATTTTTAGTAGAGACGGGGTCTCGCTCTTGCTCAGGCTGGTCTCGAACTCTTGACCTCAAGTGATCCGCCCGCCTCGGCCTCCCAGAGTGCTAGGATTACAGGCGTGAGCCACCGCGCCCAGCCACCTGCAAGATTATTTTTACAGGTTTTATCCATATTCTAAATTTGAGCCTTCCCTCACTTTATCAGTACTGCTCCTGCTGCACGGCAGACTTGTGCCGCTTACCCTGACTCTACACACTCATGTCCTTAAACAGCTCTGACCCCCTCATGAGAGAGGAAATCTTGTCATATCTCGTGGGGAAAGAGAGGAGGTCGTGATATTTTAGGCAACGTTGAGAACCCAGAAAATATGAAATGCAGTGTGAACAGCTATTGTTTCAAACTGAAGGGAGCTGTTTCCCTGAAAGGGAAAAAGTTTGATTTAGTACTAAGAACACTGCAAGAGAAACATCAGCCCAGTGCCTTCAGCTGAGAAATGAATTTCATTAGAGTCACAGTTATTGTCTATTGTTCCCATTGGTTGTTCGGGTTGGGCTGAGATCTGATTTTCACTTCAATTCTCACAGTTGGCATTATTACTTCCCTTTGTGTAACTTTTGGGAAAAAATTCACTGTGAATCAGATTTTGTTTTTAGCTCCCACCAAAGAGAGACTTTTTTTTTTTTATAATACAATGAGAACAGACTCAGATCAAAAATACTTACGTCACAATGGCATATCTTTCAGGAGTACTGTTGAGTCCTCTGCCTTTCTTTGTTTCATAATCTGCAATTGCACGACTCTTCCCGCTCCTAATTTAGAACGGGGTGCACCTGCTGCCTAAACCCTTTGACTTCCTTTACCTCGGGCTTCCTCTTTTTTATGTTTTTTTTTTTTCATGATATTTGCAAAGCTGAGATTTATTACTGGATGCTTCCCAGTCAAGGGAACATGCACATCTCCCAAACTTCAGGGGAACACCTTTTGTGATTCCCATCTTTCTTGTTCTAGGCCAGGGGTGGGGAACCTGTGGCCTTGGGGCCACATGTGGCTTTCTGGATCCTAGAGTGCAGCCTTTTGACTGAATCCAAATTTTATAGAACAAATCCTTTTAATAAAGGGATTTTGTTCTGTGAAGTTTGGATTTGGCCAAGGGTAGAATCTAGGCTGAAGAATTTCAGCTGAAGTTCAGATTGAAGACTAGATCTTCAGTCTTCCCAGAGATTCTATGAGTGGTCACATAGGCTTCCAAATTTTTCTGGCCTTAAGTTACCTAGATTCTGTTTCTGATGTTTGAAACCAAGATTTTTTTTATTGTGATAAAAAAACATATACCATGAAATTTACTATCTTAATCATTTTTAAGTGTATAGTTCAGTAGTGTTAATGATATGCACATTGTTGTGAGAAAGATCTCTGGAACTTTTTCATCTTGCAAAACTGAAATTCCATACCCATTAAACAGCTCCCCATTTCCTCCTCCCCCCCACCCCAGCTCCTGGCAACCACCATTACATTATACTTTCTGTCTCTATGAACTTGACTACTCTAGGAGCCTCATTCAAGTGGAATCAGACAGTATTTGTCTTTTTGTGACTGGCTTATTTCACTTAGCGTAATGTCCTCAAGGTTCATCATGTTGTAGCATGTGACAGGATTTCCTTTTTAAGGCAGAATAATATTGCATTGTGTGGACGATATCACATTTTGTCTGTCTACTCATCCGTCAATGGACATTTGGGTTGGTTCCACGTCTTGGCTGTTCTGCATAGGGCTGCTATGAACATGGGTGTGCAGACATCCCTTTGAGACCCAGCTTTCAACTCATTTTTGCCTATATAGCCAGACGCTGGATTGCTGGATCATATGGTAGTTGTATTTTAAATTTTCTGAGGAACCTCCATACTGTTTTCCTCCCTTGATTTTAACCCAGAGATATGTACATTTTAATCTGTTTACAGATTAAAGGAAAGAAACACCAATGTTTTGGGCAGACAATGAGGAAAAAAAGGATGAAACAAGGCCGGGCGCGGTGGCTCATGCCTGTAATCCTAGCACTCTGGGAGGCCAAGGTGGGCGGATCGTTTGAGCTCAGGAGTTCGAGACCAACCTGAGCAAGAGCGAGACCCCATCTCTACTAAAAATAGAAAGAAATTATACGGACAGCTAAAAATATATATAGAAAAAATTAGCCGGGCATGGTGGTGCATGCCTCTAGTCCCAACTACTCGGGAGGCTGAGACAGGAGGATCCCTTGACCTCAGGAGTTTGAGGTTGCTGTGAGCTAGGCTGACGCCACGGCACTCACTCTAGCCTGGGCAACAAAGTGAGACTCTGTCTCAAAAAAAAAAAAACAAAAAAAAAGAAAAGGAAAAAGGATGAAACAGAATTTATGTCAAATTGAAATTACAAAATGAAAGTATAACAAAGTCACAGCAGTGAGTCTTTCATTTTGAGATCAGACTCTTCAAAATTCATATTCATTTTCCACCTATGATTTTCACTTCTTTGTGTTGTTTTTTTTTGCCTCTTCTCATTAAACCATATTTCCTCTACTAGAATGAATTCTCAGAGATAAAGAAGAGTTAGAGATCAACTTGTTCTCTCTTCGAGCTCTCTTTAATTATACAGCAGGTGAAATAAAACTAGACAGAGGCCAGGCACGATGTCTCACACCTGTAATCTCAGGACTTTGGGAGGCTGAGGTGAGAGGATTGCTTGAGGCCAGGAATTAGAGACCAGCCTGGTCAACATAATGAGACCCTTCTCTACAAAAAACAATAAAAATTAGCTGGGCATGGTGGGGTGAGCCTGTAGTCCCACACTGTTGGGAGGCTGAGACAGGAAGATCACTTGAGCCCAGGAGTTCGAGGATGCAGTGAGCTATGATGAGGCCACTGCACTCCAGCCTGGGTGACAGAGTGAGATCCCATCTCAAACAAAACAAAACAAAACAACCCATCTAGATAGAAACTGAAGCTCCTGCATGCTCACTGTTACATAAATATTTTTACGGCTAAAATTATGTGCATAAGAAGTTTCACATTAAGTACTGCTGTGCTGCACCTTTACACCAAAGTACTCTGTTAAAACACACACATACACACAGGGGGTCCAATATCTTAAACAGTCTATTTTTGAACATTTTCTGTGTTAAAACTCTTCGCCTAAGTGGAGGTAAGCAAACCAACATGACAGATGTCAGCTATGGAAATTTCCTCTTTACCTTTTTCTGCCAAACATCTGAAAGAATGGGAAGATTAAATGGTGTTATTTGATGCCCAGGTTTCTTTCTTTCTTTCTTTCTTTTTTCCGGAGACAGAGTCTCACTCTGTCGCCTGGGTAGAGTGCAGTGGCATCATCATAGCTCACTGCAACCTCTAACTCCTGGGCTCAAGCGATCCTCCTGCCTCAGCCTCCCGAGTAGCTGGGACTACAGGTGCACAGCACCACGCCCGGCTAATTTTTCTATTTTTAGTAGAGACAGGGTCTCACTCTTGCTCAGGATGGTCTCAAACTCCTGAGCTCAGGCCATTCTCCTGCCTTGGCCTCCCAGAGTGCTAGGATTATAGGCATGAGCCACCGCACCCGGCCAACCCAGGTTTCTTGAGTGGATACTCTCTGAGGACATCCAGGGGTGGTAAGTGCTAAACCAAAGAGGATAGAAGCAGGGTTGTGGATTCCACCTACCTCAGATAATTCCCTTCCTTTTCTGAGCAGCTGCCTTGCTTCCTAAGCAGTCTAGAAGACAGTGGTTCTTGCCCTTTCCCACGCATTCAAATCACCTGGGGCAATTAAAAAAATTCCGAAGTCTGGAAAGTACCTCAGACCAAAGACGTCAGAATCCCTGGGGGGTGGGACACAGGCAGTATTTTTGTAAAGCTCCCCGGGGTTGAGAACTACTATGCCTAAGAGAAAGAGCAGATGACTACTGCTTTTCCCACCAGCATCATGATTTTTAAATTTACCATTTTTATTAAAGAACAACACGCAACCTTTCAAAGTTGAAGTGCCGCATAATCCTGCGACATTTATGGTCTGATAAATATAACGGCAAGGATTCCTCAAGGATCATTCTCTCTATGGATAAAATATATGCACTGCAAATTAGTGTGTCCCCAAATTAATTCCCGTGAACAAAATCGTTTTCCCATCGTATAACTATTTACCCTCACTATGGCTTATGTATCTATCGTTTCTCACATTTGTATAGAGCTTTACACTTTTCAAAGAGCTCCAGGTCTGTTCTTACTTGGGATGTCTACTTGTAGGTTCCCACACAGTTTTGCTTCTGGTGGTTCATCGTGAGTATTGAATGCTTGTGACTCACTGGAATGTTTACTCTTTTAATTCTTTTTTAACAGCCTTCGTCCTGGTCTCCTACCTTTGATGTTAACTGGCTAACGCCATGGTTCATTTCCTGTTATTTGCAACTTTGGAATGAAACGCAAACATGAAGTCAAAGCAAATGAAAGGCCCATGCCGGCTATCCTGTTAAGGGCTGCAGCTGTGGTGCTGGAAGGTCCCAGTGCACCTTCCCTCCTCCAACACCCCAGATGGAGGCCTTCCTTCGCAGGCAGGGTTATTAAGGTTGGCCTAAGGCTCTCTAAGCAAATGCGTTGTGTGCTCAGTGGTTGGTTTTTCCTAAGGTGAATCACATATTTTTGCTGCTTGGGAGATGTATTTGACAAAACTCAAGTGGAGAATTTGTCCCAGTTTAGTTAGCCTGGAAGGCTTTGTCCTTGAATGTCCCTTTCCCTGAGATTCTGGATATATTAATAATAATATGGTACAAGTTTGCTTGTTGGTTGGTGAGCAGGGCTGAAGAGAAGGGGTTATAGGCAATCAGTTTCCTATGCAGAATTGGGAGTCAGAGGTACTTGTTTTTATCTCAATTTATAACTAAGTTCCAAATTCCAGGGTCACAAACTTGAACATCCAACTCACAAGTTGGTTGTGCAGATTAAACAAGATAATGTAAGTTATGCACAACAAATGTTGTTCCTGCAGCAGCCACCTATGTGATCACGTATTAGAAAAAAATTCTGGTTTTGTTATACTTTCTGGCATAAAAAAAAAAATCAAATCTACCAAGTCTTTTCTTTTTTTTTTTTAGACAGAATCTCACTCTGTTGCCCGGGCTAGAGTGCCGTGGCGTCAGCCTAGCTCACAGCAACTTCGAACTCTTGGGCTCAAGCAATCCTTCTGCCTCAGCCTCCTGAGTAGCTGGGACTATAGGCATGTGCCACCATGCCCGGCTAATTTTTTTCTACATATTTTTAATTATCCAGTTAATTTCTTTCTATTTTTTAGTAGAGATGGGGGTCTCGCTCTTGCTCAGGTTGGTCTCGAACTCCTGACCTCGAGCGATCCTCCCGCCTCAGCCTCCCAGAGTGCTAGGATTACAGGCGTGAGCCACCGTGCCCGGCCCGAATCTACCAAGTCTTACCTGATACCCTGGTACATGCTAGGCTTGTGCTGTACCAGATGGGAATTCAAGGATTCAGGGACTGAGCACAAAGTAGGAATTCCTGGAAGGGAAAACATCACTAACCATTCTCCTGTTATCTCAGTGCTTGGCTCTGATTCCTGCAGGTCAAAACTCAAAACTGGCTCTCCCCTTGGTGTCCTGGCTTGGCCTGAGAATTAAATTGACATCAGATAGATGAACAGGAGAAAAGCATACAAATTTAATATAAATTTTATGTAATATGGGAGCCCTCATAAGGAAATGAAGACCCAAAGACGTATTAATAGCAAAACCTACATGCTTTTGTAGTTGGTTGAGCAAAAAAGGGCAATGGTGGGAAAGTAACTACATTATGTGGGGCAACTAAAGGAAGTTAAGCATTAGTTTAACAAAGCTTATTTGTACAGAAATCTTTTGGCTGTGACTCCCCACTGAAGAATGTTTCTTTTCTCCTGGTATAGGGAGGGTATCTTTCACATGGGAGTTTTTCTCTCCTGTTTGCAGGAAGAAAAGGAGAGATTGGGATGCCCTTCTTGCATTTGCTGCTTTTCAAGTGCCTTTAACTTGAAGTAATATTTGTGTCAAAGTGACATATTTTGGGGTGGACTATTCTGCCACCCTTCGGCTGCATTATGCAACAGGTGCACCCTCAAGGCAGGGAAGATGGCAGCCAACAGCCCCAGGCTACAGCCTCCAGTTTGTGAACTGTTGTGAAATAGTGGGAGCCATGAAATCCTGGGTTGGCCTGGTTCACCCAGCCCTGAGCCAACTCCTGGGGCTGGTCATCTTACCAAGACACCATGCAGAGAGTACAGGAGTTCTGCAAATGAATGAAAGAAGGGAAATGGAGGAGTGGGCTAGACAAAGAGTACAGCCACTACAGGCGACAGTATTTGCAATTCTGTTTATTTGCTTTCCAGACAGAAAACTAAAAATCTGTACTATTCCATTAAAAACCCCAGAAACCAAACAACCCTGTATGTAGTTACCCTGTGCTGTCTACAGGAGTCTGCATTAATGTTAGTGTCATACCGATCCCTGTATAAACACTTCAAAAAATGTTCAGTATGTTGCTCATCTCCCTCCCCTGCTGCTCAGCACATTTTTCCCTACAATCTCTCACAACTCCTTTGTTTTTTTCCTGTTCTCTTCCCTTGCCCTTCTTGCAAATCCTGTGACTATTTGAAAATGCTTTTTCTTTGTCTTCATCTTCTTTATCCTTTAGACTTTTCACTATCCTTTAGACTAAAAGTCTTGTTTTTAGACTTCTTCGAAAATAAAACACTAATGATGAAAACCTTCCCTAAAAGTTATCAGGATGTTGTAGTCAACATATACTGGGAAAATTGAGTCTGTTACCCCCCGAGCCATCCCAGACTTCACTCTAAGAGTACAGGTGGGAGTGTGTAGATTGTGATGATGATATGATTCTGTTTTAGAAAAAGAAAGAAGTTAGGCATGAATCCAACAGCGTCAGCCAGAACAGCTTCAAAAAGAGGTCTTCTATATAAATATTCATATTAAAAGATCATTTTTTTCAGTCAGAACAAATAATCTCCTTCAAACCTTTAAATGATCCTGAAAACATATTTGATATACTATTCCCCAAATTCATGTATGTGTTTTATATTCTTTGTTTATTTTCAGTACTAAAATAATAAAGGCAAAGGTTTATCTGAGTTCTGAAGAAACTGTTTGCTTAACAGGAAATGAAACTGCCAGTGCTCCACAAAGCAGACAAAATAACTAATTTGATGAAGAAATCATGCTGATTCACCAGAAGAAAACTGTCTTAATCATAATCAACTGAACATTTGTGTGTAAGTATTTTTAAAATTAAATTGCCATAAAAATTAAATTGCTTCAGAGACAAAGTTATGTAATGGTGTGATCCACAATTTAAAATGTATTTTTAGAATTTCTGACTTACATGCTGATTAGAAAACATGCAAGTCACAATCATTTGACATTTTGGGATAGGGCAGTTAGAGTTGGAAGTGGGAAGAAAAGTCACTGGAAAATTTTAAGGACAAAGTAATGTCAGGCCACATATACTACTTTTTATTATTTGAGAGTCTGAATTTTTAGTGAACTATTTTCACTATAAACCAATTAAAAATTTGCATAGGCCGGGTGCAGTGGCTCACGCCCGTAATCCTAGCACTTTGGGAGCCCGAGGCAGGAGGATCACTTGAGCCAGGAGTTCAAGGTTGCAGTAAGCTGTGATCATGCCACTGTACACTCCAGCCTGGGTGACAGAGAGAGACCTTGTCTCACAAAAAAAAGAAAAGAAAAGAAAAGAAAAGAAAGTCACATAGCTTTAAACAAATTTTTTTGGGGGGGGCTTGTTTTTTAAGTAACTACTTTGTTAACTGATTATTTGGTTTTCCTCATATTTTTTAATTATAGCTTGTAATTGTCACAATATATGCTTTATCACCTTACTCACTTTACACACAAGAGTTTCTCTGCTACAGAAACTGGAAAGCAGAATGCTAGAATTTTCAGACTCCTTTACAGCTAATGGGTGCCATGTGACACATTTCAGCCAATGAAATGTAGGTGGAAGTGCTTGGAAATGGCTTTCTTCAGAATTAAAAAAAAAAAAGGCCAGGTTATATGAGGAAAAGCTGGCTTTTTTACTGTCTGCCTTCCTCCTTTCCCTGTGTAGAAAATGCACACCTTGCCTTGGAGGTGCAGGAAATGACCTTACGCTGAGAGCTGAGGAAGAGTAGGAAGTTAATTAGATGAAGGGGAGGGGAGACCTTCAAAGAAGAATGGTGCTGTGCCAAGAAATTATATTTAATAAAGAATGATTGATTAGCCGGGCATGGTGGCACATGCCTGTAGTCCCAGCTACTCGGGAGGCTGAGGCATCGCTTGAGCCCAGGAGTTTGAGGTTGCTGTGAGCTGGGTTGATGCCACGGCACTCTAGCCTGGGCAACAGTGTGAGACTGTCTCTCAAAAAAAAAAAAAAAGAATGATTGAAAAAAAGAGAATGGTTAAAGGACTGGATGTCTGACGTGTCTATCTTTGAATCACCAAAAGCCTACTCAGTGGGTGAGGCAGTCAGTACTCCTGCTCCAGTGCGCAGAATTAAGGCCACAATTGGGTTAGTGGAAACAACAGAGAGACAGCTTTCAATTCCAAGCTAGCTGAACGTTTTGACAAATAGAGCTTTCCAACAATGCTTTGTGCTACCAAGTAGGTAGTAATTTCCCTATGGCTGAATGTGTTCAAGCAGATGCTGACTGATGCCCACCCAGGAACAATAAAAATGGGAGTCTTGCCTTAGCACAGTGACTGTGCTATTTCAGTTTGCTTTAAACATTTTTGCTTACATATGCCCAAAAACAATTTTGAACAACTATGTACCCCCTCATATATCTTATTTTGTCTTTTTAAAATTTCATTTAAAATTTTTCCCTCGCCTGTTTCAAATTGATGTCTCATATTTGTAAAACCATAGGCTAAAAGGTTGCAAAGAATATTATTTCTGGTGTCCTGTACATTATGCACATGCTTTAAATCTATTTTTGTTGCTTCAAAATCTTGGCACAGCTCATTTAGCTCGTTCAGTTAATGGAAAGTGCTTGCTCTCTAACCTAACGGCAAAGCCAGTCCTCACCATCAAACCAAGCAGCCAAATCAAACTAATTTTTAAAGAAATTATGCAAAATGTTAGCCTTCTCCCTGCTCATCAAACAGTGGTGGACCTAAACACCTAAAACTGACAGGATTCTTGCCTTCCAGCTTGTACTCTAGTGGGAGAGACAGATCTTAACCAAAGAATTTCACAAATAACAGCAAGTCAAAACTGGGAAAAGTGCCATGAAGGAATGTTACTAGAAGGAGGTAGACTGGTGGCCTGGGAAGACTTCCCTGAGGAAGTGGCTTTAAAGCTGAGAGCTGAGGAAGAGGGGATGTTATGTAGGAGAAGGGGAATGGAAATATTCAAAGAAAATCTGACCTTATTTTTCAATTCAAATAAACGTGAAATATCTCACTTTACTTCTAATGCTTAGATAAAGCAGTTTGTCACCTGGATGAAAAAGTTGCTATTCCCTTCAATATTTTTCTTTTACCAAAGCTTTCTTTTTTTCTGGTCTTGAGAAAGAAAATGGTCCCAAACCTAGTCTGGGATAGAAGTTTTATGTCTGATGTAATTTGCAGTTTCTTCTGGGAGGTAGTCAGCAATCCTGATAAAAGCTTGAGTCATCTTTTTCTGGAAAGTTATGGTTATCCCCTAGCTGACCGAGTGCTGAAACTCTGTAACCAGTAGTTCCTTTATTGTATCCCTTATATATCTCCACCAAAAAAGAAATCTTTGAATTGGCTTACTCAGGAGTCTCTTTGTGGACTTTGAGATACAACCCTGGTGCATGTTCCTAAGCAAGCTGAGAAACTGGCTTAACTCTCCAGGGAACTGGAGATGTACATTCCTAAATTAGTCTTTGGTTTGGTGCCCAGAGGGTTTATTTATTTTTTTATTATTTTATTTTTATGTTTTGTAGACAAGGTCATGCTCTGTCACCCAGGCTGGATTGCAGAGGCACGGTCATAGCTCACTGCAGCCTTGAACTGGCTCAAGTGATCCTTCCACCTCAGCCTGCCAAGTAACTGGGACAACAAGCGCCTGCTACCATGCCAGGCTAATTTTTTAAATTTTTTGTAGAGACGAGGTCTCGCTATGTTGTTCAGGCTGGTCTTGAACTCCTGGCCTCAAGTGAACCTTTTGCCTCAGCCTCCCAAGTTGCTGGGATTATAGGCATGAGCCACTGTGTGCCAGCTGGTGCCCAGAGGTTTTTACACATTGGGGTAGCACACTCTGGTAAGATTCCGGGTGGGTGAGAAGTACACCTTTCTTTAGTCAAGTGGGAAAAGGGCAATTATGAAAGGGGAGATAGGGAAGGGGAAGTGTGACCTCTTAACCTCAGGAGCATTTTCAGGCAGATCATTTCCAGAAAGAGCATATGTCGAAGTTGAGGTTTGGAAACTGAGTCCCTTAAAACTCAGTGTCCTGGAAAGTTCTTGTATACCTCAAGTGGCAAATATTTACCAATTTGATGGTCCTACACTGGATGACTCCTATATGCTTGGGGCAGAGGCTTATATAAATAACTTTAGAGAATAACTTATCAGAGATCACATCAAGTGATTTTTCTGAGGGCTACGGGATGGAGGCCTCTGGGGAAGCATCCTATGTCTTTTTGTGTTTTCCCAAAGTCCACTCTTCTCAGTGGCTCCTTTGATGAGGACAGAGTGATTACTATCCAGTGGTTATTATTCCAGAAAGATCATGTGGTGTTGTGGTGCCAATTAAAAATATCTCTAAAAGGCAGGCCTTGATGGAGTAGACTAGAAAGAAAGAAGCTGTTCTGAATTTGTCCCCTAGGGATTAGAGCATATGAAACCTAAGGGTTTGTTTTAAAAGGTAAATCTCAAATAATTATCATCTGAACCAAAAGCTTGTGTATGTTTCATTAGAAGAAAGGCATATTCTTTAAAAGAAGATTTTCAGTTTTGTGTTTTATCACTTGCAAATGTCAACTTTAAATTCTCACTTCTCGGTGCAAATGTTATGGAGACACCATTCTTTCCTACAAGTCATTACCAGGAAATACGTAGGTTTTACAAAGTACACTCTGCTTTTTTCCCATTGAGTTGTAGTTAGAAAGAATAATAAACTTCATGAAATTCAAACCTGGGACAATACACCCAGAAAAATACTAACACAATAACCTGGGCTGCAAAACTTGTTTAGCAAGTTTCAGCTGGAGGTTAATTAAAACCTGCTTGGAAACCTCTTAAAACACAGCCTGGAAAGTAAACCACACATACCACCACCCAGATTCTTCCTTCAGGAGATTTCTTCTCACCACTTCCCTGGATTTCAGTGGGAACATTTCCCCAGAATTCTGTCTGGGCTGGCTGAGACCACAGTATCCCTGACCATAGCACAAACCTTTCCCACCCATCCCAGGAGGAGCGAGGGCATGGGTAGACAGCCTCTCCTTAGCAGTTCTGCAAATGCCACACCTACATGCAGCTCCTTAAGCATTTTAGTCCCTCTGGGTGGTGGTGGTGGTGGGGCTGAAGGATTGTAAGAATTCTCCCCAGTGTTTCATGTTTTAAGTCTACATGTTTTAAGGTAACAGAAGAGTAAAGTGACATTATTCTGGGCAGGACAAGAGAGCACGAAGAGAGGTCAAAGGCAGAACAGAAAAAGGTAGAAGTGCTGCTTGACATTCAACTTGTCCATAAGAGAATATTGAACAGGCCGAACCTTCTCAAGCCTTAGCCGTATATTCCTTCAGAAGTTCCTCAGGTTACCGCTATTATGGCTTTTGTCTGGGCTTGTTCAGAATGATTGTCAGCTAACACCCCGTCGGTGGATAAGCATCTGCGAGATGTGCAGGAAACAAGGACGGGTATCATTATAACATAATGCTATAACAACATTGCCTAAGACTGCCTCAGTACTACATGCCAGGGAGTACATAATGACCGTCCTCGCTGACAGGCATTTGGATGGCGATTAGTGTTGGATCGCGTCTGGGAATCAGGCTTGAAGCCAGAGAAACTGGAAAATGAGTTTTGTCTTTTAACTCCTTGGAGGCCCATGTGGAAAATTTAGGAGAGCAAATTTTTTGTTTCTAGTAACAGAACTCATATATAATTCGAGGAAGAGAAAACGAAGCAGGATGGTTCCTGAACCATTTGCCTTGCATCAAAGCTGGTGTAGAGGCTAAGGAAAAACTTCTGTGCCCTATGAAGGTACGCTGAAAAATCAACCGACAAAAGGCAGATTAATAGGAGAAATGGCATACAAATATATTAACGTGCAAGAGGGGAGGAAATCACAGAGTGATTACCCCTCAGTGGGGTACTGAAGCTTAAGTACCATCTTGAGGTTATGGAAAGAATGGGGGCTTGGATCCTGGGAAAACAGGTTACGGAGGCCAGGCAATGGTGGCTCAGGCCTGTAATCCCAGCACTTTGGGAGGCTGAGGCAGGAGAGTTGCTTGAGCCCAAGAATTCAAGACCAGCCTGAGCAATATAGGGAGACCTTGTTTCTATAGAAAATTAACAAATTAGCTAGACATGGTGGTGCACGCCTGTAGTCCCAGCTACTCAAGAGGCTGAGGCAGGAGGACCATTTGAGCCCAGGAATCTGAGGTTACAGTGAGCTATGATCAGGCAGCACTGCGTTCCAACCTGGGTGACTGAGGAGACCCTGTCTCTAAAAACGACAACAACTCCCCTACCCCCAACAGGTTATAGAAGCGGGAGAAGAGGAGGCCTGGCTAGCAAAGGTGGTCATGTTATGCTACACAGGTAGCAGGCCTCAGAGAGACTAGATGGTGAATATTTCTTTCAAACCTTCAAAAGTGTCAGAATGTCAGTTAATCTTTCCTAGATGCAGACAAGGGAGGGAATGTCTCAGAGAAAGCCTGGCCGCATCAGTGCAGATTTTCCTTACGGATGCAAATCTCCCTAGCAAAAGATGATTTTTCAGGTATTCTTATATTTCTAGCCCTTCAGCATTGCCATCTTGAAATATGTTAAAGAAGTATATTTTGGGGTGAAATACTTTGGTCTCCTTCACTGGTCTTTTTGTGGAAAAGTCGAATTTTCTTACAGAATTGGCTGAGAAGTGTTGAGGCAGGGAGCAGCTGATAGGAAGCCCACATTCCCCCTGCTTCCTCTACACAGAATCTAAGCACAGGCAAGAAGACCTCTTCCAGGTTTCAAAGAAGCAGTCTTAGCCCGGAAGCACCACCACTATTTAATGACTAAAGGCCACCATGAATGGTTAAATTAGACACGAGTTGTGGTTCCTTAGATGTATGTGGAACTCAGCTGCCCAGTTCAGATCTCAGTCCTGTTGCCTTCTGGCTGTATTAGGTAAAATTAATTGCTTCACTCCTTACATCCTGCCTTCCTCATACACAAAAAGATGGCTTTGTTTTAAGAATTAAATGACATAACCCATGTACAATACATGGGATGTAGAAAGTGCCCTATAATTATTAGCTTTCTTTTTTTTCAATTAATTTGTGATTCTCAAAGTGAGTATCTGTTATGAGTAAAGCATGACATTAGAGTTGATTTCCATCTCTCAGTTTCCCCCTGCAACTGGGGCTGGTTTATTCCATTTATTTAATGAATGTTTATGAAGTGCCACTGTGTGCCTTGCTTGGAATGAGGCTTTGAGATCATATATGGGACACAGTCCCTGCCCCCAGGATGTTCACAGTCAAGGGAGGTAAACATTTTTGTTCATGTTGTTATGCAAAATGCATAAATAAATAAGCCTGAGGTCAAATAATGTAGCTCAACCCCTTAGAGAAGTGTCAGGAGTGAGTGTGGTAGAGAAAGTACACGTTTGTTGGAGGCACAAACCTGGTCTGTGCACAGCCCAGACCTGCACCCCTTGCAGTGAGTGAATCCAAGTTGCTCAACCTCTCTCAGTCTCCATTTCTTCATCTTTAAAACGGGCCTGATCCAGTGGTCTGCTGAAGCCAACTCCCGCTGGCTTGGGAGAGCCTATTGATAAATATTAAGGGATTTTGCAAACCGGTTGTTAAAACCGTTGGTACAGCCTTGGTGGAAGTATTTACACCATGGAAATCAACAAATTCTACAAATCAAGTCTACTCCCACCCCCAGCTGGTTTACCAGGGCATCACTGGAATACCCTCCAATATTGTTATGGGCATTCATGAAATAAATCACAGCGTCTGGCACACAGTAGATGCTCACCATAGGGATGCTATAAAAATATCACATCGCATATATTAATAATGTACATCCTGTACATCCATATTCATAATCTCATTTAGTCCTCACAGCAACTCTGAGGTAGCTATTTTTAATCCCATCAATGAGGTTTGTTTTTTTTTTGAGACAGAGTCTCACTCTGTTGCCCAGGCTAGAGTGAGTGCCGTGGCGTCAGCCTAGCTCACAGCAACCTCAAACTCCTGAGCTCAAGGGATCCTCCTGTCTCAGCCTCTCGAGTAGCTGGGACTACAGGCATGCACCACCATGCCCGGCTAATTTTTTCTATATATATTTTTAGCTGTCCATATAATTTCTTTCTATTTTTAGTAGAGATGGGGTCTCGCTCTTGCTCAGGCTGGTCTCGAACTCCTGAGCTCAAACAATCCGCCCACCTCGGCCTCCCAGAGTGCTAGGATTACAGGGGTGAGCCACCGCGCCCGGCCAGTGAGGTTTATTTTTATTCTCATAAACGAGGAAGAGCCAGGATCTATTCCAAGTCAAGTGTTCACCAGACCCAAACTGCCTCTGAATCATGTCTGTCTGCAAACAAAGATCATTATTATTGTTGATTTAGCATCGTTGTTTTGAAACCACTTTTGTTGTTGTTGTTATTGATTCACTGGATGAAAGACAGCGGTGTAAGTAACAAGGTGAAAGAAGACAGCGCTGGCCGGCAGCTGGTGGAAGCCTCCCTCAGGGGAGCCTCAAGTGAATGCCACCACTCTTAGCCCCCATTTAAAAAGATCTCCCTGCTGTGCCCGTGTCATTATCAAAACAGAGAGCTGTGAACACCACCTGCTCCTAATAAATGTTGTTTCCCCTGGGAACCTCTGAAGCTCAGAATTACCTAGCCATTGATGTCAGGTCTCCGGGGAGGAAATGTACAAGATGAGCCTGGGACAACTTAAAAAGGAAGAAGCTGGCCAGGCACGGTGACTCACAGCCTGTGATCCTAGCACTCTGGGAGGCCCAAGCAGGAAGATTGTGTGAGCTCAGGAGTTCGAGACCAGCCTGAGCAAGAGCAAGACCCCGCCTCTACTAAAAATAGAAAAACTAGCCGGTCGACCTTGTGTGCACCTGTGGTCCCAGCTACTCGGGAGGCTGAGGCAGGAGGATCTCTTGAGCCCAGGAGTTTGAAGTTGCTTTGAGCTGTGATGACGCCACTGCACTCTACCTGTGGTGATAGAGCGGCTGTCTCTGGAGCCAACTTAAAGATCTCACTGGACAATTAGGGAAATCTGAACTTCAATAAGAAAAATAATGGCAATAAATTAAGACCCAGGAAATGCTAAAAGTCCAGGAGTTAATAACAACACTTGAAAAAAAGCCTAATTGGAAGATACTGGGGAACTTAATCCATTTTTTTGAAAACTAGTAAGTAAAAGGGAAGAATTAAGCATTTATCCTGCCTTTTCTGGGTAAAGTGTGCCTCAGGGTAATAACGTATAAGATGGGGGAATGTTCTCTCTTTCCTTTTTCTGTTTTTCAGAGACAGGGTCTCCCTCTGTCACCCAGGCTAGAGTGCAGTGTCGTGATCAGAGCTCACTGTAGCCCCCAACTCCTGGGCTCAAGAGGTCCTCCCCCATTAGCCTCCTGAGTACTAAGACTACAGGCACGTGTCACCACACCTGGCTTATTTATTTATTTTTTTTAGAGATAGGGTCTCATTATGTTGCCCAGGCTGGTGTCAAACTCCTGGGCTCAAGCATTCCTCCAGCCTCAGCCTCCCAAAGTGCTGGGATTACAGGCACTTTGAGCCACCATGCCTGGTCAAGTTCTCTGTATAGAAGTATTTTAGCTCATAAATGAAGGAATGATAGAAATAGAATATCACCATTTTGCAATTCCTAATGAATCAACAGATCTAAGTATTGATATTAACAGCTGATACCAGGACAGAGGGAACCAGTCATTATTTGCTTCTTGATGGGAAAAACATCACCTATGAAATAATCTTGCCAAAAAATCAAACCTGAATCTGATTAAGTCACTCTGATGCCTTTTGCAATTTTTTTAACCAAACAAAAGCAGGCAGTATTGTATACTGGTTATAGCAGCGCTTCTCAAACTTGGGTAGCACGGACCCCTTTTAAAGGAAAAAGAATTCTCACAGATCCCCAGTGGTGCTTGAAATTATTTTTATTACATTACTATAAACATATAACTAGATGCAAACATTTTGTGTTTGCTCCTGTACAACTGTAAAACCAGTATACATTTACAAATCAAATACAAACAAAATTACCAAAGTAATAAAATTCAAATGAACAACCCTGACTTAATGTGAGGGAAGATGTTTTGCTGAAATGAAGTTGCTGCTTGCAAAGGAACGTGGTACTGACTGCTGGGGTGGATGTTCTTTGATTTCAGCGGTATATGGAGTGGGATGACACAATTCTCCCACATTTTTCTCTAAAACTCTCGAAAAGGTTCTTCTTCATGAAGTGTGATGTGACTTCACTTGGTTTTGCTTGGCAAGAGCCAAGGTGAGCGGCATAAACACAAGCTGAAATGGTTGCACTCACAATTGTGACTAAGAGTCACTTATGAGCTGATTATCCAGATCGGTGGGTCTCGACCCTGGCTTCACTTCGGAATGCACATTAACATAGAAATAAATTAGGAATCTCTCAGGGTAGGACATTAGTATTTTTAAAAAGCTTTCTAGGTGATTCTAATATGCAGCTGGTACTGAGAACCACTGATTTTGATGATCCAGAAAAATGTTCATACTGATGAGTCTTTAACGTATAATCCAAAAGAAACACCATATTCAATCACTCTTATAGAGACTACGAGGTCCTCTGAGAATATGGAAGGAACCCTCAGGGGTTTGAGAAATTGGTTTGGAGCTTGATTTCCAGGCCTAGTTGTGTGGCCTTGGGCAACTTAACTTCTCTGAGGTTTAGTTTCTCATTATAAAAGAAACTAATAATAGTACCTACCTCATGGGGTGGTTGTGAGAATTAAATGAGATAATACTGTATACAAAGTGCTGAACTTAATGCCTGGTTCCTGGTGAGTACTTAATAAATGTTAGCTCTTAATATTAGCTATTATGTTGATAACCATCTGGAAGCTACTAAAACATTTACTAGGCAGATAGGAGCCACAAGAAAGAATGTGCTGATGGGGAAATAGGGTGCTGGGAGAATATTATGAGGAAGGGCATTTGGTGGCCTTTGATAGGTAGAACAACAAAGGCAATGATGATGTGGGTGGGTTCAGTAAGGGTGTGGGCTGCCTGTCAGTCTGAGTTGACTTGGGCTTAAACCCCAGACTGGAAGCACAAAGAAAAGGGATGAGAATGAAACATAAGGTTACCCTGAGGTGACAACCCATAGGATGAGATGCTGAAGAAGCAAGAAAGCAAAGATGGCACCAGTCAAGCAAACAGACAGAATCCTAGGAGCAGACAGGGCCATCTGCAGACTCTGAGAGGAAGGCTCTGCCTGCCACGGTCCGGAAGGAAGTTGCTTCACTCCTAGCAGAGATGTGTGGCTGGTTTCCCAGGGCAGGGCCAGCTTGCTGAAGGAGCAGTGGTAAGTGTCATCTATTCTAGGCCCTGTGGGGTACCCAGTGGAAAGGAGCCTCACAGGAAAGGGTAGAGTGGGTCTGAGCCATTCATAAATCATTAGGTTTCTTCTGAATTTTTTGTTCTGCATTTCTGTTAAAAGGACTCTACTTTCTTTCCCTAGAAAGACTACAAGTGGAATCTAAGAAGTTGATGATACGGGGCTCTGGTTTGGACAATGACAGACCATGGCTCTATTATCAACCCTGTAATCAGATCAGTAGAAGGATGTCTTAAGCCTAATGCATGGACAAACCTAGCCACTTCCTCTTTTAATAGTATCCAAATTTTTTATTTTATAAGTCTTTTAGGGATATCATAAACTTAGCAAACGAGTTTTTTTAAAATACAGAGTAAACCCCAAAATATCCAGATGTAATAATTGGCAAGTCCTCAGGCCTGAAATACTATTTCTCCCCAATGATTATGTCAGACATGATATTTTAGTAAAATAGTAATTTTAAAGTTACCTTTACAGGAATGTTGCTTGAATGGACTTCTGTTTTTCAGGTTTATAATTGTTTGTTGCTTCCTTTCAGATAATTTGCCCATGTTTTCTTACTTGCCTGGTGATTCCAAGCTTTACAGATTTGCTTTATAGTTCGGTTTTCAAAGAGATGTCTTTGTAATTGAGTTGAACATTCAGTGGACCGATGCAGTGGTGTTTTTTACACTTAAGGGAATTCTCTAAAGTGGATACAAAAACTTCATAAAACCTTTCATCTCGACAACATGGCCTTTAAGGCTAAGCTCTACGAAGGATGAGAAAACAAAGAGTTATATTGTAACTTGCTTGGCTAATTTAATTTATTCATATATTTAACCACAGTCAGCATGTAGTTGTTTTCCTCTAAGAGACCCACTTTCCAAAACACAATTTCCAAAATATCTTACTTCCTCACAAGGCTCTTTGTGTTTAGTTACCCTTTTACTTTTGCCAGTTTCTCTCACATATTACTTACCATCCTAGCAGGACCCTGGTTGAGAAGACTCCGCAAGCCTGTTTTCATGGTGTGCTCTCTGAGCCACCAATAAATCCCAAAGCAGTCCTGCATTAAATATGATACAGGGTCACACTTTGATATATGGCAGCCTTCCAATCTAGGAAGCCATTAACTGACACTGATACAAAGGAATGTAGGGCAAAATCCCCTTCTGCGGAGCTCAGTATTTATTTCCTGGAGAACACAGAAAGAGATACAGAATATTGTTTTTCAGGTTATCTGACTTCTTTTGGAAAACATTATCTCGGACATTAGTCTACAGTGCTTATCAACCACCATTTTCATTATTGTGGAAATTAGTTGGTTTAGGAATTTGGGTCAATGTAAGTGGTGAAAGTAGTTCACATAACTAAGGGGCAATCTTTCTCTTGCCTCTTCTGTTTCATTTTCAGTCCTTGAGGAAGCATTTGTTTACTTCTCCCCTGGCAGTTTTAAGGGCTTCTATGGTTTCTCTACTGTGAAAGCCAGTTTTATTAACAGTACCACAAATTCACTCCCTAAGTGGGATGCTGATTTGTATTTTGTTTGCAAATTTCCTGTAAAAATTTGTGATTTTTTGCTCCTGATTAAAAGTGATTCACTTTACCTTCAAAAAGTATCTTGTGTGGGATAAGGTTTTTGGGGACAAGATGTTTTTTTCTTGGTTTCCCATGTTTTATAACTCCACCTCCTCATTTGACTTGTGTAACACTGGGCTTATTCATTGTGGGCCTGTTTCTAACCTGGTTTTTCAGTTCTTAAAAATTGTCAGATGAAATGTACAGTGTCATCAATGTAAAGTTATGTTTTATATGTTACTACATATGAAACCTTGGAAGTCAACTGGCTTCCTTCCAGATTTGAAAATACTAGCTATAGCATATGACTATAAAATTTTTAAATTGGGTTAAAAAGTGTTTAACAGTTTTAAGCAATTGTAGTTATCCAATGATGTTTGCTGGCCATTTTGATTTTGCATTCAACAGCAAGCAAAATGTCTAAGAAATGATTAGTAAAAATGCTTACACCAAACAGTTAAATCAAAGAGTAGTTTATTAAAAAAGAATCAAAACAGAAACTCTAAGTACCAGTGTGTACATTGTACACATTTAAATGACTCACAAGAATGAAGTTTTTCATACATATTAAGATCACACCACCTGTTGTTTATCAAGATATTCAAGGAGAAATCTGACTCCAAACTGTATACAAGATTGCCATTTTAAAAAGACCAAATTTCAAACATGCAACAACGCCACTGGTAATAAAGCTTTGGAATGGGTGCTTGTTCTATATTTCACTACAAATAGGATAGAAAGCAAGATAAGTTGAGAATTTATTCTAAAATAGAATGGATGTTGTTATCATCTACACCCCCAATCCTCACTCCTCTGCTGCCATTTTTAACAAGTACTCCTTGTCGATCTTGAAGAGTCTCCATCCTTCCTCGCTGGACAGATCAGAAGCACCTCTTCTTTTGTAGAAGTTGATAGATGGTTCATTCCATTCTGCTACCAGGAAGTGCATGCTGCTGCAGCGACACTTCATCGCAACCTATTATAAAGGAGAGTAAAACACAAACTCAGTGATGTTTCACCCACTTTCCAAGACCCAATTTCGATTCAATCATTAAAATAATCCAGTAACCCTCACAAATTCGAAAACCAAAAACTAAGACATACCTGGCTTAGATTCTTCAGAATTTCTGATCCTATGCCAAAGCCTAAAAGAAAGAGAAATACAATTTAAAAAGTCATTGTAAGGACTTAGAGCCCTGATTTCTCTTCAGACCCTCCCCCGACAACACAACCATACCTCTATAATCACTCATCACGAAGAAGTCCTCAAGATACAACAACTTGCCAATCCATGGGTCATAGGTAAAATAGTACATGGCAAAACCAACAATGCTGTGTCCTGTAAGAAGAGGATCATGAGATGCAAAGAAACAAAATCCATGAAAGTTGTAGCTGCAGAATCAGAAGCCTATCATAGGTTTTAAAAAATATTCATGCATGTATTATAGAAATAAGTAGCCACTGAACTGGACTGTCTCCTGACTTTTATGTGAGTGCAGTCCAGGCCACTGTTGGACCATCTCGCCATTCTCAGAACAGGTATTTGCAAAAAGCACACATTCGAGCTAGCTGAAGTTAAGCTACAACTGTGGACTGGCCACTCTGCAGTCAGCTGGATCTCACATTCAGAAGTGAGAATGTTTTCATTACTTGCCAGAGCAAAACTGCTATGATCTTAAACTAAACACACACATTATTCACATCCTATTGATATACCGGTATGTTGACTTGGGAATTAAGTCAAGTTTACACGGCAGTTCAGAATAGTAAATATTTGTAGTTTACAAACTCTTGCTTCCTTAATGTCAGAACAACAGGCCAAAGTACAAGGTTTAATTTCAGAACTTGCCTTCCAATTTACACATTTTTATTTTTAATTTGCTCTCCCCAGTTTTTAAGCCAGAAGCAGCAGCATTACCCAGAAACAGGGATTATGTAACATCCACATACCTCTAAAAAGTACCTCATCCCTTAAAATGTTTTCTGCTCATTTCTTCTAGCTTGGGGAACAGATGTCAAAAAAAAAAAAAATCTTAAAGCACCCACCAAAACTACTTCCCCTTTTAGCTCTGTCTTCTGACCAGTCAACAGGGACCAGCAAAAAAAAAAAAAAAAAAGGCAAAAGAAAAAAAAAGCATCTGTCTCCCTCTACAATTCCAAATGAAGGCAAAGGTTTCAAATTAAACTTTCTAGCCATTTTCTACTCCTTTGCAAACAGACAGGAAGCGAGTATAGTGAAGTTTCTGATCTACCGTGTTTTAAGTGTGTGATAATAGGACCTTACCTCATTTATCATGATCATCTACTTTATTGTGTAAAGGATCTTTTAGTTACCTCCCCGCCCATCCATGTACACGGAAGGGCCATGTACATGGCGAAGCTAGAGACTGTAACCTGAAGATTGGGACAAATTAAAGAAAAAAATGTGATTTAACACAATTACAAAAACGGTTACGTTAGGGTCAAACAAGAACCATTTTATGAAACTGAATTACAACAAATGACATCATACCTAACTTTCCAGGGTCTCCACAGCATTCTGGTACTTACTTAAACAGCTCTAACTCTTCCGCATCTCCACAGCACTCTGATACTTACTTAAACAGCTCTTTTAACCTGTCCTATTAAGTGCAGCATATCTATTTTTTCCCTCATTATTTTGAACACTTGCTGGCTATTATTTCTGTCCAACTTCTCAGTACCCTGTGTAGTCAGTGGTGCTACAGAGCAGACACCACGTTTTACACAACACTCGGTCTCTCTGGCTTCTGGAAGGGGAGAAGGGTTACCTTCCGGAGTCCAGTGCTCTTTGGGCACTTCTGCAACCAGGCAGTGGTAGAAGGGGTGCTCTCCAAAACCATCCTCTAGCAGATCTGCAAGAAGGGGCAGCAGTGACAGTGTTGGCCTTGCTGAGGATGGCAGGCACCGACCACTTGTCCCCCACCCCACCACTGTAGCGTTACCTTTTTCAGTTAATATTACTTGTTCTTCCATGTATTCATATTTAGCCAGTTCCTGGGGAGATGCACGTGAGAGAGAGAAAGAAAGAAGCAGAAAACAAAGTAAGGCCCTAGCCGGGACAGCTCAGAGAGTGGGAATGGGGCGGGGCGGCGCCAGAGTCCAGCCCAACGCGGAGCAGCTGGGGCTAGAGTTAGGGGAAGCGGGCGGAGAAAGGGGAACTGGCTATGCTTTCGCACCAGCCCAGACCCGAAGACCCCGGGAAACGGAGCCATCCCCCCACCCCCCGCCCCCGGAGGAGCTCAGGCCTTCCACTACCTTGATCAGCCGCAGTATGTCACTGCAATCGGCGGCGGTGGCCGGGCGGATCACGAATTTAGCCATTTTCGTCTTTTGCTTTTCTTCCCTTTGCGGACCAGGCCCCTGTACTTGAACAGCAGGAGGAGGTGGTTCCTCATTCGTTTCCCGGGAGCGTCCTCTTCTGAGTCAGGCCGGCACCATGACCCGGCGAACCTCGGCGAGTGACGGAAAAGTTTCAGGAGCCGCAATTAAGAACTGCGCACTCCTGCAGCGGCCCGGCCTGACTTTTTAGCGCGAAGAAGCCCCGCCCCAGCCGTGAGGCGGCGGCCCCTCGTCCAATGAGGCCGCGGCCACGCGGCGCGCCGCCCCCTCCTCCAGGCACCGTTCTCTCATCCGGGCAAGCGAATGAACCCGGAGGGCACGAGCGGGGACCGTGAGGCGCGCGGTGGCGTCCTCTAGCGACGCCCTCTAGAGGCGCCTCGCGGAATCTTCCCGGAATCCAGACCCGGGAGTCCGCGCGTCCCCTGGTAACCTTTGCAAAAGTAAGAGGGGAATTCCCTCTGTGGCCCCGACTTTGCTGTTTCCTCCTTAGCCCGTCAGGGAAGCAAACAAACTAAAGAGGCCCACCTTTAGGAGATGGGAGAAGGGTTAGAGGAGTGGTTCTCAAAGTGTGGTCCGGGAGACCCTGTGGATCCCAAGATCCTCTCAGAGCGTCTGTTGCAAAACTAGTTTTGTAATAATAGTGAGACGTCATTTGCCTTTTTCCGCTCACTGAAATTTTCCAGAGGTGACCTGGTGTGTGATGATGTCATCGCTCTGATGACTAAAGGAATGTGTGCTTGTATATTCTTGTGTTTTCTGGAATTTCCCAAGGTAAGCTATTTGGATTCCTCAATAATAGGCATAATTTTTAGAGTTAACAAAATGTTTTCTTTCTTACTTATCTTTCTTTCTTTTTCTATTTTTTGTTTTATATCTTTTTTCTTACTTTTTTTTTACCTTCCTTTTTTTCTTCCTTTTTAACCTTCTGATTCCTTTTTATTTATTTATTTTTTTGAGGCAGAGTCTCACTCTGTTGCCCGGGCTAGAGTGCCGTGGCATCAGCCTAGCTCACAGCAACCTCAAACTCTTAGGCTCAAGCGATCCTCCTGCCTCAGCCTCCCGAGTAGCTGGAACTACAGGCATGCGCCACCATGCCTGGCTAATTTTTTCTATATATTTTTAGTTGTCCAGATAATTTCTTTCTATTTTTAGTAGAGACGGGGTCTCGCTCTTGCTCAGGCTGATCTCAAACTCCTGAGCTCAAGCTATGCTCCCACCTTGGCCTCCCAGAGGGCTAGGATTACAGGTGTGAGCCACCGCACCCGGCCCTGATTCCTTTTTAAATCTCTGATCTTCCTCTTGGAAGCACATTCCTTCTGCCTGAGGTACATTCTTCATAATTTCCTTTAGTAAAGTTCTGCTTTTGTCAAACTTTCTCAGTTTTGCTTAGCTAACTGTGTCTTTAATTCATCGTAAAATTCTTTTTTTAATCTTAAAATTCTTGAAGGATTTGTTTCACTGCTCATAGATTTTGAGGTTTGGAAGTTTCTATTTCCTTTAGCTTTTTTTTTGAAATAATTATGAATTTACCGGATGTATGATGATGTCATCACTGATGACTAAAAGAATGTGTGTGTGTGTGTGTGTGTGTTTGTTTGTTTTTTTTTGTTTCGAGCCAGTCCAAAACCTAAGTGTATTCATATGTTTTCTAGAATTTTTGAAGGCAAGCTCTTGGGATTCCTCAATAATTTTTCAATATCCTGAGACCAAGGTGTTTGGGAACAGTTGGATTAGAGTATAGTTACTCCTGCATTTTACCCACTGGAACAAGTATTCAAGCATCTGTGGAATGACTTCTCTTTTATGACTCATTTTCCCAGAGAGACTCTGCTGAAGGCCCTGCTTTGACAGCCCTGCCTGGGTTCTGAGATGAGTTAGAGGATGATTTTTCTCAGTCATACAAAGCATAAAAGTGGCCTGCAGTGTCCTCAGTCTGTAGAATGAGGGGTTGGACTGTCACTAAATGACCACTCCTAACATTCAGGAAGTGATTCTCTGCCTTTGCTAGCAATATCCTGTATGTAGAAAAGAAAGCAGAAGTACATTCTGTTACCCTTCTCACCCACTGGGGATTGTCCACATAGTGACTCACTGTGGGAGTTTGTGAAACTGAACCGTCTTTATCAAAGATTTTTTTTTCTTTTTTGAGACAGACCCACTAAAGTGCAGTGGCATTATCACAGCTCACTGCAACCTCAAATTCCTGGGGTGAAGAGATCCTCCCGCCTCAGCCTCCTGAGTAGCTGGGACTACAGGTGCATGCCAGGATGCCTGGCTAATTTTTTCTGTATTTTTAGTAGAGATGGGGTCTCACTCTTGCTCAGGCTGATCTGAACTCCTGGCCTAAGCTATCCTCCCACCTCAGCCTCCCAGAGTGTTGGGATTATAGGTGTGAGCCACTATGCCTGGCCTTTCTCAAAGATCTTTAAAAATAGCATTGATTCTCAACTGCCTAAGTTACTGAGCAGTGTCTTTCCTGACACCATTGGCTAGACCTCACGGATGACCAGAAGACCCTTTCCTCCTCTGCTTCTTTCTAAAATGTCAGAGGACTTAGGAGAGCTTGTTACAGATTTACTGGTAACAGTAAATTAGCTGTCCATGACTAAGCACTGATGATAGCTGCCTATGTGAAGAAAAAACAAAGCTGTTTTTTGTTTGGGTTGCTTAATTTTTTAGAATAGTGATTGTCTTATTAAAATGTATCATAATTGTTTCTGTTTATTTTGCTTTTCCAGTTTAAGTTTTAAGCTCTTTTGCTTTGCCCTTAGGACAAGAAAAACCTATTCTGAAAAACAGATGGCTAACAAAAAAGCCCATTGTGATTGTGTTCGTGCATGTGTAGAAGCCCAGAACCCTAAGAAATCTGAATTTTATTCATGGCAATGAATCAAATTATGCTTTTCCATTGTCATAAGTAGATAGATGCAATGGATGACCAATATTACCCACTCCTGATACTGGAATTTGTATTTAAAACAACATAAAAAGGGGATTAACTGCTTAGCATTTGGAAAACTTTTATTTGGTTAATGAGTAACAGATCAACAGGTGTTTGTTGGGTCTCCTCCTTCTAGGTACTTGGAGATTATAAAGGATGACCAAGTTTTGAAACCAGCCCTTGGGGTATACAGTTTAATTTTAGAGATGTGTATGTGTGGTTTCCTACAACAGAATGTAATCTTTGTGAGAAAAAGAAACCCTGTAACCAAGTAGGGGGAGAGTAGGAGGAAGAGAAATGGCCAAGGCACTGTCCTCAGTGTTTTGCATCCGTTGTCTCATTTGATGCTTACAACTATCTTGTCAGGTAGCTAATGTTAGCTCCATCTTTACAGTTGAGAAAACTTGAGGCTCACAAAGGTTATAAAATTGTCAAAGCTAGGACATCAAAGCTAGAGCAATGAATGCTTATGATTTAAGACTGGTTTTATTGGCCCAAGGGCCATTGTTCATACACTTTTTATTTCAAGGTTCCACAAAGGTCAAGGCCCAAAAGGTTCTTTTTTTTTTTTTTTTTTTTTTTTTTTTTTTTGAGACAAGGTCTCATTCTGTCACCCTGGCTAGAGTGCAGTGGTGTCATCATAGCTCACTGCAACTTCAAACTCCTGGGCTCAAGCGATCCTCCTGTGTCAGCCTCCCAAGTAGCTGGGACTACAGGGACATGCCACCATGCCTGGCTAATTTTTCTATTTTTTTGTAGAGATGGGGTCTCGCTCTTGGCTCAGGCTGGTCTTGAACATCCAGTCTTTCCACTATCTCACTTGGACCATGCCACCAGAAGTCAGTTATTTGAAAGCAAGCTGTCTTATACTATCCCTTTTGTTTTAGTTATCTACTGCCACATAACAAATTACCACAAACTTGGTAGCTTAAAATAACACATGTTTATTATTGTAATTTCTGTGGATCAGGAGTCCAGGCATAGCTGCACTTGGTTTTCTGCTTAAGGTGTCAGCTATGCTGCATTCTCATGTGGGGATGTGACCAAGGAACTTCCCACCTCACTCAAGTTGTTAATTTTGGCAGAATTCATTTCCTTGACTAAGGCCCTGGGCCTCTTGCTGGCTGTCAACTGGAGGCTGCCCTCAGCTCCTAGAGGCCACCTGAAGTTTCTAGAGGCTGCCTGCAGTTCCTTGCCATGTGGGCTTCCCAATATGGCCATTTACTTCATCAAGCCAGTAAGGAGAATCTCTAGAATAGTCTGCTAGCAAGATGGAGTCTTTATGTTTTTATTGTGGTAAAAAAATCATAACATGAAATTTATCATCTTAACCATTTTTAAGTGTACAGTAAGTAGTGTTGACTAATATTCACATTGTTGTGTGACAGATCTCCAGAACTTTTTTCACTTGCAGAACTGAAACTCTGTACCCATTGAGCAATAACTCCCCATTTTCCCTTTTCCCTAAGCCCCTGGTAAACACATTCTACTTTCTGTTTCTATGAGTTTGAACTACTTTTGTTACCAAGCAGAATTTGTCTTTTTTTGTGATTGGCTTATTTCACTTAGCGTATTGTCCTCAAGGTTCATGATGTTATAGCATGGGACAGAATTTCCTTCTTTTTTTAAAGATTGTTTTGTGGTTTATTTTGCAACAGGTTCTCAATCTTTCGCCAGGGCTAAAGTGCAGTGGCGTCATCGTAGCTCACTGTAACCTCAAACTCCTGGGCTCAAGTGATCCTCCTGCCCCAGACTCCCAAGTAGCTGGGACTACAGGCCCATGCCACCATGCCTGGCTAATTTTTCTATTTTTTGTAGCAATGGGGTCTTGCTATGTTGCTCAGGCTGGTCTTGAACTCCTGGCCTCAAATGATTCTCCCACCTCGCCTCGGCCTCCCAGAGTGCTAGGATTACAGGCATCAAACACCACCCCCAGCGTTGAGTTTGTATAGTATTCCATTGTATAGCTATACCACATTTTCTTTATTCATTTGTTGATGGACATTTAGGTTGTTTCCATCTCTTGGCTGTTATGGATGCTGCTGCTATGAACATGGGTGTGCAAATACATCTTTGAGATTCTGTTTTCAATTTTTTTTATATATACCCAGAAGTGGGATCACTAGATCATATGGTAGTTCAATTTTTAATTTTTTGAGGAATCTCTATACTGTTTTCCATAGCAGCTATACTGTTTTACATTCCTGTCAATAGTGTACAAAGGTTGCAATTTGTCTACATCCTCACCAATAATCCTTGTTATTTTCTGTTTTTTTATGGTAGCCATTGTAATGGGTGTGAGGTGATATCTCATTGTGGTTTTAATTTGCATTTCTCTGATAATTAGTGGTGTTGAGCATCTTTTTATATGCTTGTTGGCCATTTGTATGTTTCCTTTGGAGAAATGTTTGTTCAAGTCCTTCACCCATTTTTTTCTAGTATATGTAATAGCTTTGACTTCACCCATTTTTTAATTGTGTCATTTTGTTGTTTAGAACTTCCTTATGTATTCTGGATATTAACTCTTTATCAGACATATGGTGTGCAATTTTTTTCTCCCATTTTGTAGGTTGCTTTTTCACTCTGTTGTTTCTTTTGATACACAAAAACGTTTTTAAGTTTGATATAGTCCCATTTGTCTATGTTTTGCTTTTGTTGCCTGCCAAAATAGAGTCTTACATAATGTAACATAATTGTAGGAATAATATCCTATCACCTATACTATCTTCTATTGGTTAGAAACAAGTTACAGGTCCTCCCCACACTCAAGGGCAGGGTATCACACAAAGCCATGGAGACAGGATCATGGAGGCCACCACAGAGTCTGTCTGCCACACATTTAAAGGGCAGTGAAAACCTAATTTAAAAAGAATTTTTTTTTAAATTTCTTTTTCCAGCACGCCACCACACCCAGCTTTGCACTTCCTAGTCAACATTGAACAACTATTTATTAAGGTGTGTTTCTTGTCAAGCATTGTACTTGGGTAGTGCCAAAATAAATATGGCATAGTACCTGCTGTCTGGGGACTTACACTTCAGTATTATAAGCCCTTAAGGTTCTGGTTCTGGATGGAAGGATCCAGTCTCCTCGACAGTTACAATCAGAACTGAGGGGCAGATACACAGTTTGTAAACCATTCAATGTGTTGACCAACCTCCTCCAGGCAGCCCTACCCCTCTCTGCCTACAATTCAGCTCAGAGATCAAGGCTCTGACTCCTCATAAATACTTAGGATATGTGAAAAGTGCAATCAACCATCTTTAGATCTCCTAAAGTATCAGTTCTTTGAATCTAGGTATGGAGGTTACTCAATAAGAAGATGATAGAAAATAATTGCCTGTTAGTGCACAAAGTATAAGACACCCCCACTTTTCCCTGTGGCCTCTGGGTACATGCAATAGATTTTAAAGTTCAGAATCCAGTTTAGCAATCTTTGAAGTATTTATAAACTGGCAATTAAATTTAACAGTGAATCTAGAAAAATGGAGGATGCTTCAAAGAAGGAAATGCAATAGAGTACACTGCACCCAAGCAGCCTCTGTTTGGCTTGAAGAACAAAGAACAGACCCATCTTCTGGCCCTGGTGTGAGTGGATGTTTGGCATAGTCTGCTGGCAGCAATAGAGGTTATTACCTGAGAACTCATTCCGAAGGTGGAGGATTTAGGGGCGAATCATTCCTTTGGGGAGGATGATGGGAGTAGGAGAAGGGTGCAAGAAAATCAAAAGTGGACCCAGGACCATACGATTGAGAGAAGTGTAATACATTTTAAGATCTCCTTACAAGATTAATTATAGGAGGGTGCTACAGCAGAGGAAGGGACGAGATATGCAGCTAGCATTTCTTAGTGCCTGCTATGAGTGGTATGTCTTGCTCGGCACTTGACAAATATGATTTCATTTAGTCTTAGTTACCATGTATTGTTACTTATTTTTTACATATATCCTACTTTCTCACCTAGATTCTACTAAATTAGGAAATATTCGTTGTTATACTCTGAAAAAAAGAGATCAATTGTAAATTTCCATTCTAGAGCTTCAGGGATAACTGGGAATAAAATCAGCCATTTAAATGAAGTTGGTATGGTTGAATATAATCTGGAAGCATAAGGTTTTTTTTTTTTTGTTTCTCTTCAAAGCCCTCTAGCCTCTATAGTTGAGATTTCTGTCCTCATTGAAGCATAGAATGTTAGTGATTCTCTAGTCCTAATTCCTCATCTAATAGCTAAGAAAACTGAAGCCCAGAGAGGGTAAAGTACTCATTCAAGGTCACACAGCTAGGAAATGGCAAATAGTTGACTAGAAACCTCATTCAAAAAATAAGAAAGTGACAGAGTCAGAAAGACAACTGAGGTCTCCTGACTTTTAGTAAAGAAATCTACTACACCAGCAGTTCCCAACCTTTTTGGCACCAGGCACTGGTTTCATGGAAGATAATTTTTCCACGGACTGGGGTGGGAGGGATGGTTTTGGATGATTCAAGTGCATTACATTTATTGTGCAGTCAAACCTCTCTGCTAATGATAATCGGTATTTGCACCCGCTCCCCAGCACTATTATCACTGTCTCAGCTCCACCTCAGATCATCAGGCATTAGATCCTCATAAGGAGTGCACAACCTACATCCCTCGCACATGAAGTTTACAGTAGGGTTCGAGCTCCTATGAGATTCTAATGCTGCCCCTGATATGACAGGAGGCGGAGCTCAGGTGGTGATGAGAGCTAGAGGGAGCAGCTGTAAATACAGCTGAAACTTCACTCACTTGCCCGCTGCCCAACTCCTGCTGTGTGGCCCGGTTCCTAACAGGCCACAGACGGGTACTGGTCCACGGCCCAGGGGTTGGGGACTGCAGTACTACACCACTGTGCAATTAAAGCCCTCATAGATCTTCTGGCAAAAATTGCCAATATAAAAACAGACATTATATCAAATATTATCCTAAGGCTGGAGCTCAGGCAAAAATCTGTAAACAATCAAAACATTTGGTCCACTTCTCAGAAATTAAGTGGACCACATGCCTTGTTTTAATTATAATACAATAGGGAATGCTCTTGACAGTTCCAATTTTCTCAACTTCATTTTCTTCCTTAGCCTTCCTCTTATGCCTCGCATCCCTGCCCCCATCCCAAGACTGGGATTGATAAATGGGACTCTGCAATATGGGTCAGGAACGCCTACAGCCTAAGACAAGTAAACAATCAACTTGCTAGGAGGTCCCTGCCACCCTAAGAGGCTGCAGGAAGCTGCCCCTATCCAGACTCCTTCACAGAAGCACAATTCCAGAGGCCATAGGACTTTCTGCTTGTGGGCGTTTCCTCCCGTAATATCTAGTTGCTGGATCTGGGGCATCACAATACTGTCATTCTTCCTGAGGTGAGAGCTGTCCCAATACTTTGAAAATGATCCACAGCTCTTCATTTATGTTCTTCCCTCATAGATAGAATATACACTCATCATCTGACAGGGAGTGTGTGTTTTTCCATCCAAGCAAGTGACTTAGAGAATGTCAACCTTTAGGCATGGGGTCAAAAGGTAGTTGACTTAGTACGTGCTTTTTGTAAGGCAGAGCTACATGTACTTGTGTTGCAGAAAAAGCAGGGAATTTTGAGGCCAGGCAGACTTAGATGCAAATCTCAGTGCTACCAGTTACCAGCCATGTGATTTTGGACAAGGTTCATGAATCTCAGTGTGCTTGTGTGTGAAATGGAGTTAATAATGATAGTTTCCTCCTCTTAGGGTTGCAAATATTAAGTGATTTTGTAAAGCCCTTTGTAGAATGCTTAGAATATAATAGATACCCTCTAAATGTTTGTTCCTTTCTGTCTAACTGGTAATATAAGTATTACAACTATTTTCAGATTAGGAAGAATAGTCATGAATGGCCCAGTGCGGAGAGGATTTGTCCCTAATCCTGTTTTATCCTGCCCTTACACAGGACCATTCTCTTATTCACTGACCTTAGTCATGAAGCATTGACCTTCCTCATGAATAATAAATGTGCAATGATTCTTGTTTGCCAGCCAATGAGATCTGCCCTAATGGCCATAGAATCAGGAATCATCGCAGAGTCTTGGAAAATCCCTATTGCATTTTGCTTGCAGCATTTTATCTGCCTGGCCAGACATCATGTGAACAGTGTTCAATCCAGAATATATCACCTAGGGTAAATTATTTACAACTCTGTCTCATTTTAGAAGTGGACCTGTTTTATGACCTGAGTAACATTCAACTATAAGCCACATATAGAGATTTTTTTTTTTTTGAGAAGCAAACTTAGGGAAAAGATGAAAGTAGGAAAAAATGTTGAAGAGGATGTGATGCAGAATATATTAATTCACACAACTTTTTCCCCTTTTCATTTTTACAGATATTTTATAACTATAGCAGATGAGGGAAATTATGCAGTTTTTTTTTTGTTGTTGTTGTTGTTGAGACAGAGTCTCACTTTGTTGCCCAGGCTAGAGTGAGTGCCGTGGCATCAGCTTAGCTCACAGCAACCTCAGACTCCTCGGCTTAAGCGATCCTACTGCCTCAGCCTCCCAAGTAGCTGGGACTACAGGCATGCGCCACTATGCCCGGCTAATTTTTTTATATAGATTTTTAGTTGTCCATATAATGTCTTTCTATTTTTAGTAGAGACGGTGTCTCGCTCAGGCTGATCTCGAACTCCTCACCTTGAGCGATCCACCCGCCTCGGCCTCCCAGAGTGCTAGGATTACAGGCGTGAGCCACCGTGCCCGGCCAGTTTTAATGCTTAGAATCTGGGCAGAACAGCAGACAGAACAATTTCCCAAACTTTCTTTCAGTACCTAGTCTCTGCAGCTATGGTTAAAAACAAAAAGCAGTTAAAGAGCTGTGACTAGTGGTTAAGCACTCTTCATTTATCTTCAGTAATATATATTAATGAAACAATTCACAATTTTGTAATTCTCTTATTCTACTTTCAGAATGTTCCAAATTTATTGAAAACTATAAACCGACATATCTGGTTGAATACCAAAGAACTTCAAGCAGCATAAACACAAAGAAAACAATACCAAAGCACTGTAGAATCAAATTTCTGAAAACCAGTGGTAAAGAGAAGATCTTTTTTTTTTTTTTTTTTTTTGAGACAGAGTCTCACTCTGTTGCCCAGGCTAGAGTGAGTGCCGTGGCGTCAGCCTAGCTCACAGCAACCTCAAACTCCTGAGCTCAAGCGATCCTCCTGTCTCAGCCTCCCGAGTAGCTGGGACTACAGGCATGCACCACCATGCCCGGCTAATTTTTTTTATATATATTTTTAGCTGTCCATATAATTTCTTTCTATTTTTAGTAGAGGTGGGGTCTCGCTCTTGCTCAGGCTGGTCTCGAACTCCTGAGCTCAAACGATCCGCCCACCTCGGCCTCCCAGAGTGCTAGGATTACAGGCGTGAGCCACCGCGCCCGGCCAAGAGAAGATCTTAAACATGAGGCTGATCACTCGCTTCTCGTCAAAAACAATGCAAAGCAGAGAATGATATCTTTAATGCACTGAAGGAAAAACAGTGTCAGCCTAGAATTTTATATCCAGTGAAAATGTCCTTCAAAATGATGGCAAAATAAAGACATCTCAGAAAAGCCAATGCCAAAAGAATTCATAGTTAATAAACTTGTACTACGAGAAATACCAAAGGAAGTTGTTTAGGGTGAAGGAAAATGATACCAGATGGACACTTGAATTTACACAAAGGATTGGAGAGCACCAGAAATGGTAAATATGTGGATAAATATAAAAAACATTTTTCTTGTTTTTAATGTCTTTAAGAGATAATTAACAGTTCAGGGTGAAAATAATTATCAATGTATTATGGGCTTTATAACATTTGTAGAAGTAAAATGTATGACCTCAACAGCACATAGAATGGGCTGGGGATGGGATGGAAGTATACTGTTATAAGATTCTTACATTATGTGAAATGCTATAACATTTAATGGTAGATTGTGGCCATGTGCTGTGGCTTACACCTGTGATCCTAGCACTTTGGGAGGCTGAGGCGGGAGGATCGCTTGAGCCCAGGAGTTGAAGACCAGCCTGGGCAATAGCAAGACCCGTGTCTACAAAAAATAGAAAAAGATTAGCCAGGTGTGGTGGTGTGTACCTGTAGTCCTAGCCACTTGGGAGGCTGAGACAGGAGGATCACTTGAGCCCAGGAGTTTGAGGTTTCAATGAGCTATGATGATACCACTGTACTCTAGCCTGGGCAACAGAGTGAGACCCTGTCTCAAAAAAAAAAAAAAGGTAGATTGTGATATAAGTTAAACATGCATATTGCATATTGTAGCTTAGAGCAACCACTCAAACCCCCCCCCCCAGAAGTGTAGGTAATAAGTCAATAGAAGAGATAAAATGGATTCATAAAAAATAATCCAAGACAGGAGAAGAGGAAGAAAGGAACAAAGAACAGATGAGACAGAAGTACAGGACTACATTTGTTACTGATATCTTATACCTATCAGGTAAGAAATCACCAAAGGAAAAACCTAAAATACCTTATAATTACCAGTTGGGATGAGATAAAGAATGAGTAAATATTGATGATACTCAGACTCCCACAAATGGAATTCTGTTGCTTTTGTTGATGATAAAATCAGCTACTTCTCATTTATTCAGCACTGAAATTGGTGCTGTTTATCATGATAAAAGAGGTGGGTTTTGTTCATAAATGCCTACATCCTGGCACAAAGTGGAAATATTTGAAAAGAGGTACCATGAGGCAAAGGAGGAGTGTTGGGAAAGGACCTGAAGTACTCAGTGCTGTCACAGTTGGGGCACTTGCATGATTTGGGTAGTGGAACTGGAAATGAGTGAAATTAGGATACCTCTGAAAGTTAAAATCACCAGATAGTGCATCAAGCAGCAGAGATACTCAAAATGTATCCTGGGCCAGTTAATATTTGACTGTGAACTGACTGAATGTATGAACATTCCTAAAGAGAGAAGGTATATCTTACAATGAACTTGATCAATGTATAAGTTAGGAATGCTTTTGACGACAGCTAACAGAATAGCTTAAGCCATAAAAACTTTTTCTTTAAACTCATTCAGAAGCCTGGAGGTATCTAGTTCCAGAGCTTGTTCAGCAATTAACCATGTTATCAAGGACATGGGCTTTTTAAGCCCTTCACCTCTGCCAGTCATCCTCAGCTCATCTCATGAATATACGAGGACTCTGATAGCTCCAAGCTTCATGTCCTCACACTAGGATCCCACAGGGGGGAAGAGTCAGGAGCACAACTCTTTCTCCTAATAAGGCTCTGTTTTTTTTTTTTTAATCTGGGAAGCAAAATCTTTCCCAGAATGCCCTGAAGTCTTCTCTTTATTTCTCATTTTGGACGGTACTAGGTAATGTGGCTATGCATGGCTGCAAGGAAGCTTGGGAAATGAGTATCTGGCAAAAGTGAATGGAGACACTATGTTTGGCCAAGACTAATTATGATTCTTTGAGGTTGGGTATATTGTTGCTCAAACAAAATTGGGGTTCTGTAGCAAGGGATTAGAAGGGAATGGCTCTAGGGTAGGCAATTAAAGGTGTCTACTAGGTTCAGTCCTGGAAGCATAGAAAAAGAAGAATCCCAGAGGCCAAAATTGGTACTACTTAATCTGGCATCGTACCAGGGCAAGAATACCCTGATGCAAGAGCTCTCCAGTAGTTGAATCTTGAGACAGGTATATGTATATTGTGGAGATGGATACATCAGTCTCTATTCATTCATTTAACAGATTTTTATTGTATCAGGTATTATTATAGTCTCGAATTATAGCAGTGGAAAAATCAGATGAAAATTTTTGCCATCATGATGCTTACATTCTTGTGAATGTATCTTAGCTGAATGTTACTGATTTCATGCTTATCAATAAATCATCTGGTTACAATTGGGCTTCTCATGGTCCCCAAGCCATCCTACATCTCATTATGAATTAAGAAATTGATGTTTTGATTTCATATATAAGTCTCTTGGCTGATGTGAGTCCTCCTAGGGACACAGATTTACCTCTAGTGAAGTGATAAATCAAGTTTCTGACTTGTGTATCTGAGGGCCAGTACCTGAACCATGATAAATTCAACAAGGCATTTCCACCGTGTGAAACATCTTGGGAGACAAAGAGCCACACAGCTTCCTCCAGTTAATACACCAATAGTGCAGGTGAGCCTGTCCCCTATTTAGAATGTTTACACTTATTTATATATGTGAAAGGGATGTAAAAAGGAAATATTAAATTATAAGCATTTGAAATCTATCCAAGAAATGAGTACTGACCTTGAAACTCTGATCTGGCAATGTATTATGAACTAATTGGATTAAAAATCATTCCTCAGAGGATTCGAAAGAATTTCTGTTGATGGACATTTAGCTTGTTTCCTTTTTTTACCATTTCAAATAATGTTGTTATGAACATTCTTGTATGTGTTCTTGTGTACAGAAGCAAGAATTTATAGGGTATTTACTTAGAACTGCAATGCTGGGTCAAAGGGTATGCACGTGTTCAACTTTGTAAAATAGTGCTACCTTGCTCTCCAAAGTGATTATACTGTTTGCAACCTGTACTAGCAATGAATGAGAATTCTTGGTGTTGTTTGTCCTCACCAACAGTTGGTATTTTCAGAGTTTTTGGTTTTTGTCTGATGGGTATGAAATGGTATCTTACCATGGTTTGAATTTTATTAATGTGCTATTGATCTTTTCTTTTTTTTTTTTTTTCTTTTTTTTTCTTTTTCCAGGCAGGCCCGCTATTGATCTTTTCATATGTTTATCGGCCATATATAACATTTTCTTCTGTGAAATGCCAATTCATGACTTTTGTACATTTTTGATTGACTTGTTTCTCTTTTTCTTATTCATTTGTAGTAGCCAGCCCTTTTATAAAATTCATTATTCAAATCCCTCCCTTTTTAAAATTTTTGTTGCAGATGTGAACTGAATCTGGGGCTGGGATATTTTTCTTTGTCAGTAGTGTCTTTGGTCATATGGAAGTCTTTCAATTTAAAGTAGTCAAATTTATTAATCCATTTTTAGCTAAAACTATGTTATTGGGTACAAGCAAGTTCAGAGTTTTTATATTTTCATGGCAAATTTTTCCTTTTATCATGCTTGTGTCTCTTTATAGTGGTTTTTTATTTAAAGTCCATTTTTATGAAATGAATATATCTTATAAAGATTTATTTTTGTAAATATTTACCTGATATTACTTTTTTCCCTAATATTTACTTTCAGCCTTATTGTATCCTTATGTCAGTGTCATTCCAAGGGTAGGGCACCAGGAATGGTCCACTCCAGTTGTAGACGATACAGGCTCTGTAGCCCCAGCATCAGCTCACATGCTTACCATTCTGGTTTTAAATTTCGTACTGTTTCTGTCCTCTCATCACCTACTCCTTCCATGGTGGACAGAACCAAGGGGTGGGTAAAGTTGATGCATATGTAAAGATCTAGCCAATAAGTGAGACAGACCCATATCCACCCGAAAGGACCCAAGGAAATAGGAATAAGAAGTTTAGAATCTATTTTTGCCAAAGTACAGTGGAAAGAAGTGGAAATAGAGTTTCCTTATATACTGACTTGAGATGTAAAAGAGTCCTAGATTAGGAAAATTAAAATGGAGACATAGGGTTCTGAGCTGACAATTTTCAAGGCATTTTGTTTGCAATTAAGCTAGAACCATGTGTCATTTATTATGTTATAATTTACCAAAGTAAAAATAAATATAGAATACATTTGTCCACATGGGGAAACAAACCAAAAAGGGAGAAATATTGGCTGACGGCCTGGAAAATGCTGAATATGTACATGAAAGGGGAACTTGAGGATTACAATTCGAGGCCCTATGATTGTTTAGGTTTCTATTAATAGATTATTTCTCATTTCTCAGTTTGATTCCCTTGACTGCAGAATCCCTTGATTCCAGCAGTGATTGCTATTATTGATGACGGGGATCATGAGACTACTTACACCAGATCTACCTTCATCATCAGTTTTTTGGGGCAACTCTAGGGTGCAAGACAGCGCCCTCTGGTGGAGAAGGACACAACTAACTCTACATCTGATGATAGCTACTTGGGAAATGCTTGCTAAGCAATTGCGAGCTATTTTGACTTTTGGGAAAGTTACTTATTTTTTCTAAACTACAATTTCCTTATCTATAAAATGGTAGTAATGGAAGTACTGACATTATATGGTTGTAGTGAGGATTATATAAAGATAATTGAGGAATTAGTGCTCAATAAACAATACCATCTCTACTACTATTCCCTCATTTGTTCAACACACACACACATATATATATATTTAGTTTATATATTATATATATTTTTTATTTCAGGATATTATGAGGGTACAAACATTTTGGTTACATTTTATGTCTTTGCCTCACCCAAGGGAGGATTAGAAGCATGTCCTTCCCCTCTACTGTGCTCACCGCGTCCATTAGTTGTGAGTTTACCCCCCCAACCCCCTAATCCCTGGAGAATATTACTACTGTGTGAGCACCATAGTGTTGATCTGTCAGTGCCAATTTGATGGTGAGTACATGTGGAGCCATTCTTCTGATTTTGTGATACCTCACTTCGGATAAGGGGCTCAAGCTCTATCCAGGAAAATATGAGAAGTGCTACATCACTGTCATTTCTTATTATTGAATAGTATCCCATTGTATACATATACCAAACTGGGAGGTATCAGTCTACCAGACTTCAAGCTGTACTACAAGGCCATAGTAATTAAAACAGCATGATACTGGCACAAGAACAGAGACATAGACCTTTGGAACAGGACTGAGAATCCAGAGATGAAACCATCTGCATATGGTAATCTAATCTTTGACAAAACAGACAAAAATATACACTGGGGAAAAAATCTCTTTTCAATAAATGATGCTGGGAAAACTGGATAGCTACATGCAGAAGATTGAAACTGGATCCCCACTTCTCACCTCTCACAAAAATCAATTCAAGATGGATAACAGACTTAAACCTTAAGAATTCTAGAAGAAGATGTTGGGAAGACTCTTTCAGACATCGGCCTAGGCAAAGAATTTTTGAAGAAGACCCCCAAAGCAATCACCGCAGCAATAAAAATATATAAATGCGATCTGATCAAATTAAAAAGCTTTTGCACAGCCAAGGAAACTATCATTAGAGTGAATAGACAGCCTACAGAATGGGAGAAAATATTTGCTCTGTACACATCTGATAAAGGGCTGATAACAAGAATCTATCTAGAACTTAAAAAAAATCAACAAGAAAAAATCAAACAACCCCATCAATAAATGGGCAAAGGAAATGAACAGAAACTTTTCAAAAGAAGACAGAATAATGGCCAGCAAACATATAAAAAATGCTCAACATCTCTAATGATTAGAGAAATGCAAATCAAAACCACAATGAGATATCACCTAACCCCAGTGAGACTGGCCTCTATCAAAAAATCCCAAAATAACAAATGCTGGTGAGGATGTGGAGAGACAGGAACACTCTTACACTGATGGTGGGACTGCAAATTAGTGCAACCTCTGTGAAAAAGAATTTGGAGATACCTCAAAGAGCTAAAAATAGAAATACCATTTGATCTAACAATAGCACTATTAGGCATCTACCCAAAAGAGCAAAATACATTCTATAATAAAGACATCTGCACCCAAATGTTTATGGCAGCACAATTCACTATTGCAAGGATGTGGAAACAACCCAAGTGCCCATCAATTCATGAGTGGATTATTAAAATTTGGTATATGTATACAATGGAATATTACTCAACATGTATTTATGATATATTTTCGACATGTTAGGCATGGAGCTAACTACTCAATACACGGGAGCTATCACTTCTGCTATTTAGTCATTTTGTCAATCCATATTATTATGTAGTTACAGTATATCAGACACTGTGCCATGTATAGGAGCCACAGCAGTAAATAAGACCGAACCTTCAAGACTCTGGATAAACATTTCTGCTTCTAGCAATAGGACTCTCTTCTCCCTTATGAGTTCTTTGGACCTCTTCAATGTAATCTTCTCTTCAATGAAAGAGATCACTGTTGGATGCCTTCCTGCAACACACCAGGTTCTAGCTGACTAAAAGATGGCAGGGGGTTATCAAAATGTGAAAAGCCTCGGCCTCATATGGGCAGGTCAGAGATAAGCTGCTCATTATGGTGGCTTTTTATTTCTTTCTTTTAAGAAGAACCTAGTGTACCAGTGGAAAAAGTTATGCCAAAGTACTAGGGGAAGAATTCTGCTGTAACAGGAGAAGAAAAAAAGAGACATAAAGCAACACAGACCAAAATGTCCATCCCAGACTTCCCACCAGACACCAGAAGAAAGCTAGGGGACTTGTCTTTTCCCAGTGTGTAGGGAAAATCCAGCCCTTTGGATTTCTTCTTATCCTTATCCTTTAGCAGGGTGTCAGTCATCCAATTCCGTCTGGATTAGACAGGCTAGGGAGTAGAAAAGGGGTAGGATTTCCTTGGGGTTCAATTCTGCAAGTATATAGCAGAGTGAAGGAAAGAAAGTGGCCCTTATCATGGTTCTCCCTCAGAGAGGATAAGCCACACACACAAAAAAATCAGACCTGTTCAGGTGTGGTAGCTCACGCCTGTAATCCCAGCACTTTGGGAGGCCCAGGTGGGAGGATTGCTTGAAGTCAGGAGTTCGAGACCACCTTGAGCAACATAGTGAGATCTTGTCTCTACAGAAAAAAATTAAAAAATTAGCTGGGTGTGGTGGTGTGTGCCTTTAGTCCCAGCCACTCAGGAGTCTGAGGCAGGAGGATGGTTTGAGTCCAGGAGCTGGAGGTTGCAGTGAGCTATGATCACACCACTGCACTCCAGTCTGGGCAACAGAGTGAAACCCTGTTGCAAAAAAACAAAACAAAACAAAACAAAAAAAAACAGACCTTTCCCAGTGCCAATGTTCATGTGCTCTCATGCTACTAAGTGCCCTCTTCTGTTAACCAAGCTTTAGTAGGAGGCACCAGACCCCAGGAATGGGGTGACAGGGAGGAGAAAACAACCCTTTATGGTAATAAAAATAAAAGTTATTTTTAATTTAAAAACATCTTGAAAAGTTTAGATTACTGCATGGATAATAGGTTGATGAATTAAATTTATGATGCTGTGAAGGGTAGCTTTTTTTTTTTGAGACAGAGTCTCACTCACAGCCTCCCAAGTAGCCTGGGACTACAGGCACTTGCCATCATGCCCGGCTAAGTTTTCTGTTTTTAGTAGAGACAGGGTCTTGCTCTTTGCTCAGGCTGGTCTTGAACTGACCTCAAGTGATCCTCCTGCCTTGGCCTCCCAGAGTGCTAGGATTACAGGCATGAGCCACCATGCCTGGCCAAGGAAGGTAGCTTTTGAGATTGACATTTATCACAGATTATGTTGTTCTCCTATACAATAAATCATTTCTTTTGACTATGAGGGACCCAATCTTTAATTGGATGGACTGTGAATGTGGATCCTTTTGTTTTTATGTTATGCTCTTAGGGAAGGTTCTTTAAACCCAGCCCAGCTGGGATTTAAGGGCTGGATTAGGACCAAACTTGCCTTTGAAGGTGGAAGCATTACTTACCATTCTTTCCCTCCGTTACTAGCCTGCTCAAGATCTGGGTTCCACTATCCATTCAATTAAATCTTTTTTTTTTTTTTTTTTTTTTTGAGACAGGGTCTCACTCTGTTGCCTGGGCTAGAGTGCTGTGGCATCAGCCTAGCTCACAGCAACCTCAAACTTCTGGACTAAAGCGATCCTTCTGCCTCAGCCTCCTGAGTAGCTGGGACTACAGGCATGTGCCACCATGCCCAGTTAATTATATATATATATATATATATATATATATATATATCTATCTATCTTTAGTTGTCCAGCTAATTTCTTTCTATTTTTTCAGTAGAGACGGGGGTCTCGCTCTTGCTCAGGCTGGTCTCGAACTCCTGAGCTCAAAAGATCTGCCCGTCTTGGCCTCCATTCAATTAAATCTTAAATAGATAGTGAGAATTAACTATGTGCCCAGACCTGAAGTTTAAAAGATGGCTTTTGCCTTCAAGAAGCTTACAATATCATTAGAGTACCAAGAAGAACACTTCAAATTGTTACATTAAAGAAATAATACAAGGCAAATATAATTAAATGATAAATTGTCAGGTACAGACTTAGTGAAACAGAAATTTAGAGAAAGTAAAAGTTAATAATGATTACAGGAGTCAGGAAATCCTTAGAAGTAGGACGTCAGGCCCTGAAAATCCATGAAGGGAGGAAGGTGCTCTTTTTTTTTTTTTTATAATGTTACTTTTTTGGTTTTTTAGAGACAGGGGTCTCACTTTTTCTCAGGCTGGTCTTGAACTCCTGAGCTCAAGCAATCCTCCCACCTCAGCCTCCCAGAGTGCTAGGATTATAAGTGTGAGCCACCATGCCCCAGTCTGGGAGGAAGGTACTCAATGAAGGGAGTACAGCATAACTAGAACAGAGGAAGAAACCATAAAGTTTCGAGCCTCAGTTTCCTCATCTGTGAAATGGCTCAGGAATCCAGATGTGAGCCCCTCTGTGACAGGGACTGTTGTTTTCACTCTTGTGGCTCCAATATCTGGCAGAGTTTCTCACACAGAGTAGGCACTTGATATGTGTGTTTTGACTTGAACAAAGAGGGCATATGAAGAAGATGGTTTGGGGACTGTACTCAGGGTCAGTGTTCATGTTAGTAAGCAGTGACTCTCTCTCAGTGAGTTGGGGCTCAGCTCAGAACCATCCTGAGAGAGGCATGTTACTTCTCCCAGGGCGTGGAACTAAGTCCTCTGAGAATGAAGCAAAAAGGGATTTCTTACTTATACGACTCACTTCCACTGAAGATACACATAGCTCTAGTTGCCCTCCGGCACAAGATTCATCTGGGTTGGTAGTGATGGTGACACTGCTAGGTCACCCAGGGGACTCTATTGCCAGGAGATGGGCAACTGGGCTATTGATACAGTGGTACCTGGCCACCTTTCATGGGTACCTTTATAGAATGACATATTTAAATTAGCTAGGTATCTAAGTGTATGATAAGGTGAGACAGAAGGACAAATAACCATGTTTTCCTTTAATTTTTTGGAAAACTTCCTTAGCTTCTTTATAAAACGTTTAGTATGAAACTGGGAAATTCAATTTGGACAATTTAGTTTCTTCTTCTCTAAGGGAAGAACTCACACAAATGTCACCTTTCTCTCTGTAGCTTTCCAGGCCACTGTCCTGTCTCCTCACCAAGACTCCTATAACACTCCATCCTGGGCAAATGAATTGTTTGCTGCTTCCTCTAGATTATGTGGCACATTATTCACTGAAGTAGTTATCACAATGCATTCAATTATATTGCTGTTTTTTCTCTTTGGGTGGTAAATTCCTGGAAGTCAGGAACTCTGTCTGTTTGATCTTTGTGGCCTCAGTACCCAGCATAGTACCCGGCACATAGTAGGTGCTCAATTAAATGGAATTGAATTAATATATTGGCTATATTGATTATTTTGAACGAATTGAAGATAGAGTTCATCAGAAAAATTCCTATATTAATTATCTTTACTTTCTGTAGCTCATCCTGTAAGAGTCTTGGCCAAATAAAAGCCATCTGTGGACATGGTTTGCAGGTAATTCTGAAAAGAGACTGAGAGGAGAGGGATTATGGAAGAAGCAAATTCCTTGTGGGATAGGGTCAGAATTCAAAGAGAAAGTGGAGAATTAAAGACAAATTTGACTGAATTCCAATATGATCAGGCATAGAATCACAAGCCTGAGGAAAATCTAGGTATACAAACCCAAGATGTGGAGGACTGGCATTTCAGAAGCAAAGTTCTAGGAGTCACTGGAGAGAACTACCTGGTGCTGGAAAACACGTTAGTGATCATCTAGTTGAATAACCTTATTTAATGGATATATAAATTGTAGCACAGATAATCAAAGGACTCATGTAAGTCTTTTTTTTTTTTTTTTTTTTTTAGACAGAGTCTCACTTTGTTGCCCAGGCTAGAGTGAGTGCCGTGGCGTCAGCCTAGCTCACAGCAACCTCAAACTCCTGGGCTCAAGTGATCCTCCTGCCTCAGCCTCCCGAGTGGCTGGGACTACAGGCATGCGCCACTATGCCTGGCTAATTTTTCTATATATATATTTTTAGTTGTCCATATAATTTCTTTCTATTTTTAGTGGAGACGGGGTCTCGCTCTTGCTCAGGCTGGCCTCGAACTCCTGACCTTGAGCGATCCACCCGCCTCGGCCTCCCAGAGTGCTAGGATTACAGGCGTGAGCCACCAAGCCCGGCCTCATGTAAGTCTTAATATACAGTTTAGAATTATAATGTTGAGGTAAAAATTAGAAAAACCCATTTCCTCTCCTTTCCCTCTCAACATGGCATATTAGAACTGGCTGGGACCTTGAGACTATCCATTGTGACACCTTCAAGTTGTAGATGAGAAAAATAACTCAAAATCTGTACATGAGTGTTCATAGTAGCATTATTCATAATAGCCCAAAAGTGGAAACAACCCAAGTGTCTGTCAACTGATGGATGGATAAGCAAAATATATCCATACCATGGTATATTGTTCAACTATAAAAAGGAATGAATGAGGTAATGATACATGCTATAACATGGATGCCCCTTGAAGGAAGCCTGTCACAAAAGCCCACATATTGTATAATTTTGTTTATATCAAATGTCCAGAGTAGGGAAATCCATAGATACAGAAAATAGCTTAGTGGTTGCCAGTGGTTGGTGGAAGGAAGAATGGGAGATGACTGCTGATGGATATGGAGTTTCTTTTGGGGGTGATGAAAACATTCTGGAATTTGATAGTGGTGATGATTGCACAACTTTGCGAATATACTAAAAACCAATGAATTGTACACTTTAAGAGGGTGAATGTCTTTGTCCACTTTGTGTTGCTATAACAATACCTGAGACTGGATAATTTATAAAGAAAAATGGTTCATTTAGCTCATGTTTCTGCAGGCTGAGAAGTTTAAGAAGCATGGCATCAGCATCTGCTCGGCTTCGTGCTGTGTCACAACATGGTGGAAGGTCAAAAAGGAAGCAGTTACGTGAGGAGCATCCTGGCTTTATAACACATTGTCTTAGGAGCTAATGGATTCTCGCGAGAACTAATCCAGTGTGGCCAGAGTGAGAACTCACTACTGCAAAAACCCATTCATGAGGGATCTGCTGCCATGACCCAAACACATCCCACTAGGCCCCACCTCCCAACACCACCACATTGAGGATCAAATTTCCATGTGAGTTTTGGTGGGCACAAACCATATCCAAACCATAGCAGTGCCCTTCATATTATGTAGATCATATCATCAATAATAAAACCAAGCAGTGACTGGATATTAGCATTAATTTGTTGTCATTCAATAATTAATTTTTTTCATCTTCTACTGTTTCCAGCATTGTGCTAAGTACTAAGGTGTAGCTATGAACAAGACACACTTGGGCACTATCCTCATGGAACTCACAATCTAGTTAGAGTGACACCTATTAAATAACGACACACAAAGTACTTAAATCGCGGTTTTGAAAACTGCTGTAAAGGAAAAATGCAAGGGGACTTAATGTAGCCTGGGACTGGTAGTGACATTATGGGTAGGTCAGGGGTGGTCAGGGCAGGATGTCTGCAGGAAGTGACTTGTGGGAGGAATAGAGGTTGGCTAAGGAAAGAGGGAGGGGGCTGCCTGGGAGGGAACAGCGCAGGTGAAATCCTGAGCTGGGAAGGAACCTGGTGAATTGGTGAGCTGAGGTGGACGCCTGTAGGTGTAGGGCGTTGTGAAGGAGGAGGGGGACCACAGTGGCTGGAAGTGAGGGGGAGGTGGGACAGAGTTTGATAAGCAGGGCTCAGTGGTCTGTGTTGAACATTCTGGTCTTTATCCAAAGAGCAGCGGGAAGCCTTTGAAGTGGTCAGCTTTAGGTGGAGGAGTCATGTGATTAGATTTTCATTAAAATCACTGCCTTGGAGAAGGGCAAGAAAGGATAGGAGTAGATCAGTTCGGTGACTATAATAAGAATAATTCAGATGAAAAAGACAGGCTGATGGTGGCAGATGTGAAAAGTAGTGGACAAATTTGAAATGTTGATTAGGAGTTAAAAACTGGTGCTTTAGAAACAAAGCCTTTTGCCCCATAAACATTGCCCTTGACTTCTTTGTATGTGTCATGGCTCAATATTTTTTTTTATACCTGTTGTGTAGATAATGTTAAGTGCTTATTCCCTCTCAGCCATCTTTCCTATCCTATCACCTGGACCCCTAGGCTGTCCAGTAGGTGAAGGAATTTTCTTGGTCTGCATGTTTTGTCATCTGCAAAATGAAGGCAGTGGATGGATGGCCAAGTCCATTTGCCATCCTATTATTCTGCAATCCTGTAATTTTTACCTTGGTATGCTAATGAACAGCCAACACATCCATTGAAATGCAGAAACCCATTAGGAACCCCTTTTTAAAATACAGACTAATAAGAGTTGCTTCTGGTGGTGTTCTTTTATGAGTTTGCTGAAACCAAATGTAACCACCACCACCACCAGCCCTACCATCTTTCACTTGAAAAAAATCATTACTTTTAACCAAAAGGACTTAACTGGAGTGCCTTGGGACTAATACGCTCATTAGCAATGGAGGATCCTAGCTTTGGTGTCTTCAACTGTTAGTATTTTCCTTGTATCCTAACCTCTTCTTGCCTAATGGTTCATGATATCTAAGTCCTGGAACAAAACAGAAAGGGACATCAGGGGCTGGGACTCTGGTGGGAGGTGATACAGGTACCTACTGTCCCTGCCCTGATGAATCCAGCAATTTGTGTGTGTGTGTGTGTAGGGGGAGTCAGATAAATCTGTCTTTTAGCTGAATTGGAAGGCTGTCACTCAAAATGAGGTCTGGCCTCTTGGTTAGTCCAAGCTCTTGGCTCTTGGTTGCATTGGTCAGTCCCACATGTGAATCAGGGCCAAGAATAGGGTGAGGCAAGTGAGATACTCACCTTGGGCACAAAATTTAAGGGAGTGCAAAAAACCCTGGTAATAAAGGTAAGTAATATTTTAACACAATATTTTTTTAAAAATCAAATTTTGCGTTCAAGGCAAATGCCTCACTTGCCCCACCCTAGTCCTAGCCCTGCTTGATAGAACTGCTTCTCTAATTAGTAGCCGGTGAAGTGAGCGGTGAGGTCAGCTATAGGCTGGGCTTCAGACAGTAGCAACAATCCAGAATTGGCCTCCCAAGTGACACGGGAGGCCAGGAGTTAAGATGACCAAGAAATAGAGGAGTTAAGATGACCAAGAAATAGAGGAAATAGAGGTGGGAGAATATGGAACAGTATACCCCTGTTCTACACTTCTGCTGAAACATTTACTTCTGAGAAGCAGAGCTATTTTTCTCATTACAGTTGGCAGGGTGAACATCCTCCCCCAGGTACACGGAATGGCATATGCCAGCATTTTGCGTTTGTGTCTGTTGAAGAAATGTCTGAAACAGCCTTGATGGAGTATTACTCTGGTTTAGGACTGAAAACCACACCATGTCATTGAAGGAACTAGCAATACTTAGCTCAAAGTCAAGATAATGGAAGGGGAGGAGTAACATGGCAAGGACTTAAACTTGAAGGGATGCACAAGAAAGTGGGACTAGAGTTATTCTGTGTCATATCAAGGGCAGCTGCCAGGAAGCAGATATTAGCTCAATATTAAAAAACCGTTTAATAACAAGAATGCTCCCCCAAACTGCCCTAAAGAATGGGGAGCTTCTGGAAAAAAGGCTATGAAAGGGCAGGTTCGCTGAGTCCTTGCCAACTCCAAGATCCTATTCTTTTTTTCTAGATAGGCTACTAGGAAACATTTGACTCTACTACATTACCATAAACATCTTAGGTCACTTCCATAAAAATTAGCACTCAGAGTCAGAGGGGAAAATAGTATGGAATTTTCTGATCTGTCTCTGCCCCAAATCACAAACACAACTTGCTTAACTGATTAATGTAAAAAGTTTGATTCCCTTTTATCTCTTCTTGTAGTGTATCTTTTCTAAAAGATCACAGCTTGATCCATTAATGCTAATTGGAAAATATGTCCTGTTTTCTCATAACATGTGCTTAGCCATGCAAATTGCTGTTCTGTGTACTCACAACCCTTGAGAGATGGTGGTGACAGGGGGTGGGGCTGAAAAATGTTTTTGGAGCCTTGGATTACAGTTCTAGCTCTACCACTATGGCCTTAGACAAATCTTTTCACTAAGTCACATTTTCTTGGAAAAAAATTTATATATGAGGAGAAGAAAGAGGGAATAGGATAGTCCTCTTTCAGGACTAGGTCTCTTACAGCTCTGAAATTTAATGCTTGTGTCATTGCTGAGCTGAGTTAAGCGGAGCTCTTTCACGTCTTGATCCCACTTCTCTTCCTACCTCCACCTCCATTCAAATGATGATAGATAGTGTGGGTCAGATAGTCAGGTAATGTTGCATGAAATCTCAGGAAACCATATTTAAATGGACTTGATGATAGACTCCCGAGCCATTAGGCAAAACTGTTTATGCAGCAATATTTCTTTTAGCGTCGTTTAATCCAGCAGATGTTTATGTTAATTGCTTTCTGTCCTTTTTCTGTATCTGGCAGTCTGCATGTTGACCTGGAGATTTGTCCCCAAGCATGGGGCTTCACTGTATCTGGTAGTGTGCAGTTATTAATGTTGCGTTTGCAATTAGACTTTAGGGACACTTAGAGCTCCAGGGACTTGCACCAGTGATCCCTCCAGATTTGCCAGGTACCATAACCTGATCACAGGAATCACATCCATCATATTTACAGGTCTCACTCACACTGGAGAAAGGGGACATAGATTCAGGACATGGATACCAGGGGGTGGGAGTCATAGGGACCAACTTAGGATTCCACCTACCACGAACACTGAATCAGAGACCTCTAAATGGTATTGTGCCTCCAACTGGAAGAATAGATGAGTCTGGGAACCAAGAGGTGGAAGCAAGAGTGGCTCCAATTACCATCTTTTCTAATGACCTGCGAGGGGCCTTTATGTTTCCTATATCTGCAACTCTGGGCTCTGCAGAGTTTGAGGTTCTCTTTTGCAAAGGATCACATTCTTGCCACTGGATACAGCAAGGATTCCACTGAACCTGAAGTGTGTCTGTGGCCAGGGCTTTGGACTTCTTGTGGCCAAGGAGTCACCATCTTGGCAGGGGTAGTTGCCCTCAGTCAGCAGGAGGAGGTACGGCTGCTGTTACACAATGGGGCAGAGAGGAATGTGTGTAGAACATGGGTGACTGATGTAGGTGGGCACGTCTTGGTATTTCCTTGCCCAGTTGTGACTATGAACGGGCAAGTGCAGCTACCCTGGTATGAAATGGTTAGGGCTACCAGGGGTTCAGAACTCTCAGGAATGAGGGTTTGGGTGATATCACTGGGCAAGGTGGAGGTGAGAGGAATTTAGAATAGAAAGTAGAAAAGAGAGAGGATGAGAACCAGTTGTGACCCCAAGACCAACTTCAGTGACAGGGACTGTGGTTGGTCCTACTACCTTCCCTCTTCCCTTCAGGAAGAGAGATGCATGGGAACCACAGAGGAGTTTTTCCCCGAATATGTATGGAGAAGTGGATCTGTGCAGTGCAAGGGGTGACCTGTGGCAGCCATGGAGGTGTCCTACTCCCATCTCCCTTCAGCAGACAACTGCCAGAAGCAATGGAGTTAGCTGACAGCCTTCAGGATCTGCCTCAGCTTTCAATCTGAGACCACGTATTTCCCAGACAGCCCCTAAGCAAAGACTGAGCACAGCAGTCATACAAGGGCTCGCCATTTCTGGCCAGTGCAGGACTCCTCTGCAGGGCAGTCCTCACACCAGAGCTCCCTGTTTGGCAGGCCTAGGCTTTATCAGAGCCAGGCTGCAGTCTGAGCCTCTTCCTATACAAGTATCTTTCCCAGCCCCTCTCCATTCTCAGGTTTCAGTCCTGCATCATGAACTGAAGGCTTTCCCTTTCTACTCCTGTTCCCTCTCCCTTTTATGTTTCATAGGCATTGCCCCCAATGAACCTGTTGAATGTCTGACTCTGTCTTCATGGAGAACCTAGACTGACACACCAGCCTTGAAAGTCAGGAGTGAGTATGGAAAATTGGGCAGTGGGAAAAGTCTGATCAGAGTCTTGGCAGAAAACATAGTTCCTCCGGATGGTTTGAGTGAGGAGGCTTTAAAAATAGAACTACATACAGAGGTATGGCCAGAGTTGAAGGAACAAACAAGGGATGATGAGGCACCCCTAAGGCTGAAGGGGCAAGAGGAAGAAACTCTGGAAATACTACCAGTGGGAGCTAGGGTCATGGAGGAGGGGTCAGTTGCAGCAGTGGAGATCGGGAAGGCTGCTACTGTTTTAGCTTTATTTTTGAAATGCCAGTTGGGGGGTGTGTGTGTGTGTTTGTGTGTGTAGTCATATGTTTATATCAATAGAATTTTTTTAGTGTGTGTGGTAGGCAGAATAATGGCCCCTCAAAGATGCTCCCATCCTAGTCCCAGAACCTGTCAATATCTTAGATTACATGGCAAAGGGGAGTTAAGGTTGCAGATGGAATTAAATTGCTAATCAGATGACTTTAAACTAAGGAGATTATCCTGAATTGTCCTGGTGTGCCCAGTGTAATCACAAGGGTTCTTAAAAGTGGAAGAGAGCCTGGGTGTGGTGGCTCATACCTGTGATCCTAGCACTCTGGGAGGCCAAGGTGGGAAGATTGCTTGAGCTCAGGAGTTCGAGACCAGCCTGAGCAAAAGACTCTGTCTTTACTAAAAATAGAAAAATTAGCTGGGCGTCTTTGGCATGTGCCTGTAGTCCCAGCAACTCAGGAGGTTGAGGCGGGAGGATCGCTTGAGCCCAGGAGTTTGAAGTTGCAGTGAGCTACAATGACACCACTGTACTCTAGCCAGGGTGACAGAGGGAGACTAAAAAAAATTTTTTTAAGAAACAGTGGAAGAGAGAAGTCAGAGAGTCAGAGGAAGAAGCAAACAGAGAGATTCATTGTTGCTGGCTTTGAAGATGGTAGAAAGGGGCCCACGAGTCAAGGGTGCAGGTGGCCTCTAGAAACTTGAAAAGGCAAGGAAATGGATTGTCTCCTGGAGCCTCCCAGAAGGAACACAGCTCTACCAATTTTAGCCCAGTAAGACCTTGGTCAGACTTCTGATCTACAGAACTGTAAGATAATAAATTTGTGTTGTTTTAAGCCACTACCTTTGTGGTAACTGTTACAGTAGCAATAGAAAACTAACACGGTGGGTGAGAAAAATATTGTCCAAATTACATTGTCCAGGAGTCATCCACTCTTGCTATATCAGGAGTATTTTGCATATTCCTCTATTAGAGTTACTGTCATTAAATTATATCAATTTTCCTCCCTCCCATAAGCCGTATGCTTCTTCTGGTCCAGGACTGTGCCTTATTCATCCCTGTATTCTTCTTTTTTTGAGACAGAGTCTCACTCTGTTGACCAGGCTAGAGTGCTCTGGCGTCAGCCTAGCTCACAGCAACCTCAAACTCCTGGGCTCAAGCAATCCTCCTGCCTCAGCCTCCCGAGTCGCTGGGACTACAGGCATGCACCACCATGCCTGGCTAATTTTTTGTGTATATATTTTAGTTGTCCAGCTAATTTCTTTCTATTTTTTTTTTTTTAGTAGAGACGGGGGTCTCACTCTTGCTCAGGCTGGTCTCGAACTCCTGAGCTCAAACGATCCACCTGCTTCAGCCTCCCAGAGTGCTAGGATTACAGGCGTGAGCCACTGCGCCCGGCCCATCGCTGTATTCTTAGTCTCTCAAATGTCACTGACTGTGTGTGTGTCTATGGTCATGAAAGGGGAGTTGCGGGGCATGTAGTCAGGAGATGCAATGGTGTTGGCGTCAGCATTAGGGAGGTGAAGCCCACGAACCGGTAGGGACTGAATCTGACTGATGTTAGTTCTCCATGGTATGAGCTGGCTGGATTTAGAGTGCAGAGAATCTGCAGATCAGCTCCAGGCATGTAGGAGAGGCAGCGCCACAAGCATCTTGGTCTTGGTGGGGCTTTTGGTCCAGGAATGATTCAAGAGAATTCAAAGCCTTTTGGATATCCCCCATAAACAGTGAACCCCTTTCTAATTCCCTCCTGTCCATTCCCTCACTTGCCATCCTGAGTATTTCTCATTTTTTCATTTTTGTTTTCATTTTTTTTTTTTTTTTTTTTTGAGACAGAGTCTCACTCTGTTGCCCGGGCTAGAGTGAGTGCCGTGGCGTCAGTCTAGCTCACAGCAACCTCAAACTCCTGGGCTTAAGCGATCCTACTGCCTCAGCCTCCCGAGTAGCTGGGACTACAGGCATGCACCACCATGCCCGGCTAATTTTTTGTATATATATTTTAGTTGTCCATATAATTTCTTTCTATTTTTAGTAGAGGTGGGGTCTCACTCTTGCTCAGGCTGGTCTCGAACTCCTGACCTCGAGCGATCCACCCGCCTCGGCCTCCCAGAGTGCTAGGATTACAGGCGTGAGCCACTGCGCCCGGCCCTGAGTATTTCTCAATGCTTATAGTCTCAGAATGGAACTCACAGACTTCCATTAGAAATGGAGTAGCTCCAACCACTAAAGTATTCAATTTGGACTTCCCATGAATGACACTGTTTCTCTAGTTTCTCAACACTAGACCTCATTTGTCCTTTAATAACAAACCCAAGCTCTGGCAGGCTTGGCCAGGCATATATTGACATTTATTCCAGTACATTAGTGCAAAATGCTCTCAGTACATATCTCTCTTTCTTTCTCTCTTTGTTTTTTTGAGAGCCTCGCTCTGTTGCCTGAGCTAGAGTGCAGTGGCATCATCATAGCTCACTGCAACCTCGAACTCCTGGAGCCATCCTCTTCCCTCAGCCTCCCGAGTAGCTAGGAGTACAATTGCACGCCACCGTGCACAGCTAATTTTTCTTTTCTTTTCTTTTCTTTTTTGTAGAGATGGGCTCTCACTCTTGCTCAGGCTGGTCTCGAACTCCTGGGCTCAAGTGATCCTCCGACCGTGGCCTCCCAAAGTGCTAGGATTATAGGTGTGAGCCATCAAGCCCAGCTCATATCTCTATTTCTATCACCATCTCTATATATTTCCATCTGTATCTCTAATCTTTATCTATGTCCTCAGGGAAGTTTTACAAGAACTGCCAGGACCAGGGTGAGGGAGACAGAGAAATTGAGCAATCATAGGGAGTCAGCAATTGTGGGTGATGGTAGGAACTGGAGTCCAGGAAGAAATGGCCACTTTGAAGAGACTTTTCAGGAGTAAAATAAGGATCTTTCCCCACTCCAGGGTTGGTTTCTGCACCTCCACAAATCAGGCCAAACCGAAGCCATATGTGGTGTCCTGTGCAATGTGCTATATAAACAGAACAAGGCCGTCTAACAATCCCATAAATATCACACATAAAGATTACCCAGATGCCCCCATAATATGCTGAAATAAAAAAAAAAAGATTACCCAGATAGACTAATGTCAATGTTACCACCTTGTTTTTTTGTGGCTCCACCTCCAAACAGCACAAAATACAAATTTAAACCCGAAAGCCTATTATGTAAACTCAAACAGAGCATGTTTTAACATCTATAAAATATACAAATCCTAACTATAAAGTAAGTTTCAAAAACTTGAGTGCACTCTGAAGCATGAGCTTTTGTGGAGATAGTGATATTTACAGCTTCGTTCTTTTCCTGGTTATGAATCTCTGTGACACTATAATTGTATGAGCAGGCACTTGTTGGTTTTCCTCAGACTAAGGAATAGCAAGGTTGGATCTTACACTGCCCCAGCTGAACGGGCTGCCTTAGGGTTTGAAGGGAGGTTTTATTTCTCAACTGTGATGGTAGCAGTTGAGTTGGTGTGAAAAAAAAAGGAAAGCAGGTGGGAAAGGGAATGGAGATAAATAGGATGCAGAGTGAGGAATGAATGGAAGGGAACCTGAATTTGTTGGAGAAGTGGATTAAGTGAGAGAGAGGGTGGGCATGATGAGGTGCAGAATGATTGGAAGATGAGGGTAGAAGAGATGCCCATTGAAATTTTACTGTTTAAGCCCTATATTATTGAAAGAGACAGCTTTATTGAAGTTGACACTCTGAAATGAAGGTCCTATCCAAAGAGTCCCTCTGATCCCATGTTACTAATGGTATTACATATTTTAAATGTTTGTCATTTTTAAGCAAGAGGGAAATTATTAGAGGAAAAAGAGCATTTCTAAAGACAAGAACCTTTCAACACTTGGATTTGATGAGCGGTCATAAAAGTGGAGCTGGGGAAAAATAGAGAAAGAGATTTAAAAAAAATCACTGTTCTTAAATTGCCTATGCTGGTTTTGCTTCTGTTGGAGTAAGTGGGTATAATATTATACTAAGCACTTTCGTGTAACAGCCCACTAGTCTTTCAGGTTTTTTCTTTAATGTTTGCATGGGAAATATTTTTCCATTATTTCCTCCTCCTCTTCCCAATTTTATTCTGGATCCTTTTGTATAATCTCTATAATCTGAGAAATAAACTATTTTTTTCAAAATTTTTAAGAGTTTTTTTTTACTGTTTTTATTTAAAAAAATTTTTTATTGATACATAATAATTGTACATATTCATGAAGTACATGTTATATTTTGATACAAGCTTATAACATATAATGATCAAATCAGAGTAACTGGGACATGATTCACCTGAAACATTTATCATTGCTTTATGTTGGGAGAACGATGAAAAGTTGCTTTCCCTTTTTTCAATTTTTTGAGACAGAGTCTCACTCTGTCGTCCCAGCTGGAGTGCAGTGGCATCATCATAGCTCACTGCAACCTCAAACTCCTGGGCTCAAGCGATCCTCTGCCTCAGCTTCCCGAGTAGCTGGGACTACAGATGCGCACTGAGCCTAGCTAATTTTTCTGTTTTTAGTAGAGACAGTGTCTCCCTCTTGCTCAGGCTGGTCTTGAACTCCTGACCTCAAGCAATCCTCCTGCCTCAGCCTCCCAAAGTGCGAGGACTACCCGTGTAAGCCACCGTACCTGGCCTAAAATAAGCTAATTTTTAAAAAGTGGTTTTTCTATCCTAATGAAATTGTAGCTTGAATCTGTTTGTTTGAAAGTTGCTGACAGTTTTCCAAGAACATTTTCTACTGAAATCAGATATCTAAAAGTACATATGGTTCAGCAGCCCAAGAAAAGATGGTTACTAGATATTTTTCACTTGTAACACTAGATTGAACCGACAATGTGTTGTTAGGTTTTCTTATTTGATTTTATTGTTCTATTTGTAATAATGACATTGATAAAATCTTATGTATCTGTCAATGCATGACTAGGAGCCTTTTATTTTAATCACACATTTGATACCATCTCTGTTACCCTGAGGCCATGTCAAAATAGAACTAATGGAACATAACAGGAAACAAAAAGGTGGGGTGGAGAATCGTTACTTAAGGACAGTGATTCTCACCACTGTATAATTGTTGCATGTTTCCTGACCTGATTTTTGTGACCACTTTGCCTGCCATCCCTGCTATCCAAAATGTGGTATAGCATATATGCTTGACAACAACAATAACAGCATACACATAGAAATCAGGGTTGCTAAGCTGTTTTAAGAATTTTCTGCATGCTGCCAATTGAGAAAATTGGAGACGCGTGGATGAATGCTGTGCTGGCTAGGTCTAGCAGGGGTTTTCTGAGGTTAGAACTAAGATTTAAGTTAGAACTAAGGCTAAGTGATGAGATCATTTTTTCCCTCTTTATTTTTTATTTTTATTTATTTATTTATTTATTTTGAGACAGAATCTCGCTCTGTTGCCTGGGCTAGAGTGCCGTGGCATCAGCCTAGCTCACAGCAACCTCAAGCTCCTGGGCTTAAGCAATCCTTCTGCCTCAGCCTCCCGAGTAGCTGAGAATACAGGCATGTGCCACCATGCCCGGCTAATTTTTCTATATATATATATTTTTAGCTGTCCATATAATTTTTTTCTATTTTTAGTAGAGACAGGGTCTTGCTCTTGCTCAGGCTGGTCTCGAACTCCTGACCTCAAGCGATCCTCCTGCGTCAGCCTCCCAGATTGCCAGGATTACAGGGGTGAGCCACCGCGCCCGGCCATTTTTTCCCTCTTTAAATGACATCTGTAGTGGACCTCTATGGGTTTGGTTGCTCTGTACCCCTTTTCTAAGAAAGTGATCCTCATCTGTGTGGTTGCTTGTGGAAATAGCCATGTTAATAGATTGTGATCCAGCACCTGACCATGGGTCTGGGTGAGGGGGTTCCTGGTAAGTCAAGTGGACCCACCGTATGACCTTGCCTTGCTGCCACAGTTGACTAGTTCAGCAGTGTGTAACTGACTCCAATTGGGCCAATGAATCTCTTCTCAGGACTATTTTGTACTTGGGACATAGAAATTTGGGTCAGTCTCCATGTGTGTGGCTGTGGTTGTAAGATGTTCCAGAGCTTCTTTTGCCATGTGGAGAATGCCATTAAACAGAGAGAAAAAAGAATGAAGCCAGTATGCAAAGGAAAGCAAAGTGATGGAGAGAAGGCATCTTCATGGCCTTGAATCCCTGGTTCCAGCTGTTCCAGCTGAAATCAATGCTGTTTATATTGATGAGAATGTGTCTGGCTATATTTTGGAAACTGATGGAAGGTTACTTGATTTCACAAAAATTATAAACTCTCTACTTATTATACCATATATGTAACCTGAAAAATTCTCTCGAACTTAATTTTTCTCCCCAAGCCTCCTATTGCTTCAACCAAAAATTCAAGTAAAAATGAACAAAAATAGTATAATTCAGTACAATATTTATTGCACTGTGTGTTAGGTGTGGTACACAACAAAACAATCACTGAAAAGGTACAGACAATATGAACAAAAACGAAGGAGAGATCCCTGCAGGCTAGAAGAGGAGTCTTTTGGATGTGGGACTGACAAAAAAGGGAAAGTTAGGTAGAAATAGAAAAGACCACGCTCCATCTGTAACTCGTGAAGTGGTTAAAAATAAAAAGCTAGCTTAATTCAAATCAACAAATTTTTACTAAGCATGGGTTATTCCAAAGGAGCATATGATATGGTCCTTGCCTCCTAGGAAATTACCATCTTTAGAGGAAAAGCAAGACTTGCATATATTCTCAAATGACCCCTCTCATTACCTTGTTTTATTTCCTCTTTAGACTGCTTTACCACGTTTGAAATTGTGTTATTTGCTGACTTGCTTGAGGATTTGTTTTCCTTCCCTATAAGGTAAGTCCCCTAATGGCAGCAGTTTTTGTCCACTGTTTTTTTTTTTTTTTTTTTGCATCGCCAGCGTCTACAACAGCGCCAACAGCGTGCCTGGTGCAATGCAAAACATCTCAAGAATTCGTTGAATGAAAGTGAAATCAAGTCGCGGGGTGAAATCATCTTAAACTCTCTGGCCTAGAGTCTCTCTAGGTCGGCCAAGATGTCAAACACTTTGGGGGCAGGCCTCAATTAGAAGAGGAACAATTTTTTTCCCGTTAGATCAGTAGTCCTCAAGTTTTGGTTACATTAGCATCACCTGGGCACTTTTATGTTTTATTTTATTTTTTTCTGGATTGAGAGACACCTTTTATTCTCTTTCCTATATTTTCTTTTTTATATATAATTTTTATTTCAAAATATTAGAGAGGGGCCGGGCGCGGTGGCTCACGCCTGTAATCCTAGCACTCTGGGAGGCCGAGGCGGGTGGATCGTTTGAGGTCAGGAGTTCAAGACCAGCCTGAGCAAGAGCGAGACCCCGTCTCTACTAAAAATAGAAAGAAATTATATGGACAACTAAAAATATATACAGAAAAAATTAGCCGGGCATGGTGGCACATGCCTGTAGTCCCAGCTACTTGGGAGGCTGAGGCAGGAGGATCGCTTGAGCCCAGGAGTTTGAGGTTGCTGTGAGCTAGGCTGAAGCCACGGCACTCACTCTAGCCCGGGCAACAGAGTGAGACGCTGTCTCAAAAAAAAAAAAAATATTAGAGAGTACAAGTGTTCTTGTTACATGGATGAATTGTATAATGCTGAAGTCAGGGCTTTTAGTGTGTGCCTGTCACCAGAATAGTGTACATTGTACCCAATTGGTAAGTTTTTATCCTGGGGGCACTTTTAGACATCTGGAAGCCCAGGCCGCACCCATGACTAAATAGAATCTCCAGAGGGTGGGTCCCAAGCATTCGTATTTTGGAAAGCTGCCCAGGAGATTTTTTGAAGCCAAGGGCAAGAAACACAGACTGGGAGCCGAGGCACGGCTCAAGGATAACCGAGACAAGTTCCACGGGGCTAGGCCGTACCTTTGCTCCATGTCACGCCATAGCAGTGCTGCGTGGTTCATCTACTCAACCCGGAATAGGCCGATCCTCCGTTTAGCAACACGCCCCGCATAGCTGATGGCGTGAGGTGGTCGGTAGAGGTGAACTCCGGGTTGGCGCCAATGAACCCGCAGGGCCTGGCAGGAGCAGCGCGGCCCCGCCCCCGGACGGCGCGGCCCCGCCCCCGGGCTGCGGCTCAGCTCCCGGGCTGCTTCACTGTGAGGGCCCGGTCCTGAGGAGTGAGGTTCGGTCTGCTGCTCACGCGAGCGCCTTAGTTTCCCTGCGCCGACCGGCCTGTGGGGCCCGGTTCTCCAGCCGCGTGCACGGCAGCCTAGCGCGATGAGGCGGGCAGCCCTGCGGTAGGTAGCCGGGGATGGAGGGGCCTGGCAGGGCGCTGGCCGGGGGCGCCCACGCCCTCCCTCAGAGCTCCCGGCTGGGTGCTGCGGAAGAAACGGGCGGGCGGAACTAATGCACAGGCATTTGGGTTTGGTGAGAGGCGCTCGCCCGCCATGACCGCGCCTCGAGACAGGCCCCTCGGCCTTGGGTTGGGAGAATCTCGTCCCCACTTTAGCGACTTCTGGCATGGAGCTTGATATTAAAAGCTAAGCAGTACTTTTAAGGGAGGAAGTTGGGTGTTCCCTGAAATTCCTTTCTCTTTGCTCATCAGGGCTGTGGTTGGTAACAGTTTTGGAGTAGCCTCTTGTCAGAAAGCCAGTATGTTATAGTTCCACATTACTTCCAGCCCTTTGCCCTCTTTGGAGAACATTTTTTAGGGTTAAGTGCTTGACCCACTTGGGCTCTGACAATGGCAGAGATTGCAGGGCACCTTTTGACTCTTAGGGCTTTAGGACTTTGTGACTAAGGCCCTGGTGCCGATTTGAATTTTAACGAGCAGAAAGCCCCTTGTAAGGGGCTGGGGTGCTTTGATTGGGTCACTTGAGCAAGGAGAATGCCTTTTTATATATGCAGTCTTCCCAGCTGAGAAAGTTCAGGCCTGAGGGCTTTAAATTCCGGGGCATGTCTGGCTCTCTCCAAACTCCTTTCACCGGAGCACACCAGCCCTTCCAAGTTTTCTGCCTGGAAGGATACCAGGGGACTCACACTTCCTGCCAGTGGGCCTGTCCTCTTACGTGGCACATAGTATTTCTGACTGACATTGATCGTGTCAGTTCTCTCAGAAGTCTTGGATCTCTCTCACTGTTCCTGGGAACCTTGTTATTAGTTGAAAGAGTTTTGCCTCTCTGGTTCACAGCACTTTACAAAAAAGCTTTGCTACGTTATTCGAAGACAGATTGAAAGTAGTTACAAGAAGGGCCACAGTCGACTTTAGCTTGCCTTGGACATGATGTGAAAGGCCTTATACCAAGCTCCACAGTCTTGTGCATGTACCTTCACCTATAACCCTGCGTTCCTTTCTTGTTGAGTCCTATTGAACCTTGAGCCTTTAGGTACTCTGTCAGTGTCAAGTGAGAGAAAGAGTTCACAAATGAATACACAGAGATAATTAGGTTTTTTGAGTGGTGGGCAACTTTTGTAGCTTCTTTTGCAGACTCACAGGAATCACCTGACTTTGTTTAATCTCTAAATTGAAGTATTCACTCAGAGTGGAGAGCATATGAGTGGCATTGCCTGTTATTGCACTGAATACTCTTCCTTGCCACCCACTCGAAGCTTGGAACCCAGGACTGAGCCACAAGTCATTTGTATTCACACTTCCAGGTGACTTCTGTGACTCCCTAGGCAAGCCATGGAGAGGTTGGGCTCCTTGATCTTCTTTCATTGGAAAGGTTCAATCATGAGGTCCTGGGACCTCAGTGTCTCAAAGGCCTCTTGACAGTTTCTTCTGAAGTCCCGGCGGTTTTGCTATATAAACCCCTGAGGGCTTATCAGGGGTTAAACCAGTAACCCTGAGGTACTGAAATGTTTGGTATTGATTAAACCATTCTCCTACCTCCTCCACCTCAGTGCTGCATATATGTAAGGGAAGTATCCTGAGATTGTGAAAAAAGCAACTGGTGTGTGCACGTGTGTGTGTGTTTGTGTGTGCACGCATGCATGTTAGAGGGGTGATCAGAGGAACTGGATTCTGTCTGGACTCTGCCAATGTGTCAGTTGACTAGCACTGGGGAAAAGTCATCTTAAATTAGGGCCTCGGTTTCTGCAGGAGGTTGGTTTGAATCAGAATTTTTTAATATAGGGGCCCATAGAGGTGTCAAAAGAGGGTGGTCTATGAACCTCCTGAAATAGTATATACCATTTTGTGTGTGAGCTAAGATGTGTTTCCACCATGCCCCGCCCCCAGGTCTACAGTTTTCATTAGATTATCAGTAGATAAGATACCAAATTGTAGTGAAAAGTTACCCATATCCTATTGGTATAAGCAACAATTTTTTAAAAAAGTGTTCAGATTGTGCCTTTTTTATGCCACAAGGATACATTTCTAAATTTCTTAAGGCAACATGCAAAGAACTGGACTCTAGGACCATAATTTTCCAAATAAATCCCAAGTGTTTCTCTGTGTTCATCAACTACCTTCTTTACCATCTCCATTTGATTCTACATTCAGAGATGTTCTATCATAGTGCCTGGCTTATGCTTTCTAAATTTCTGGTTCTTTTTGATCTTTAGGGGAGACTTTGGAGAAGCATGACTTTCTGGAATAATAATAGCTAAAGTTTCTTGAGAACTTGTCAGTGAACTAGGCATGCCCTTAAGGGTTTACTATGTGTTCACTTCTTTATCCTTTTGACAATCCTATGGGATAGGTACTATTATTGTCCCCATTTACAGTTGAGAAAACTGAGGCTCAGAGAGGTTAGGTAACTCACCCACGGTCACTCAGTTAATAAGCAGCATGGTTGAGCTCTTAACCTCAATGCTATACTGGCTCTCACACAGGCAGGATGGGATACTCTTCAGAAAAATGCTACTTCTTAGGATAACAAAACAAAAATTCCAGTGTATATGTGTATTTACTCAAATATGTGACATTGATAATATAGCTTTTGTTGGTTTGTGATGAGTATTCAAAGTATTTAGCTGTTTAGAATCAGATCCCATTTCTTATATTGGCTATGTTTAATGCATCTATTATAATTGCTAATTAATGTATTGAGGGCGTGATTTTTTTTTTTTTTTTGCTCTTTCAGATAATGGTAGCAATAGAAAGGATTAGTTTTTTCCAGTATGTTCTTTAAAACTTGATAGATTCAGTTGCAGGTTGCTAGTTTCTGAGATGGCAGAATGAAGGAATACATACTCCGTTTCCTTTGGTAAGGGATTTGAACCTACAGAAAATACATAAAATGAAATAGTGAAAAAAAAAAAGAAAATTCAAATCATGTTCTGAGAAAATGCAAGTTGGATGGTCAAGAACAAAAAGACTGAAGTATTTATTTTTTATTTTTTATTTTTTTTGAGACTGAGTCTCGCTCTTTTGCCCTGGCTAGAGTGCTGTGGCGTTAGCCTAGCTCACAGCAACCTCAAACTCCTGGGCTCAAGTGATCCTTCTGCCTCAACCTCCTGAGTAGCTGGGACTACAGGCATGCGCCACCATGCCCGGCTAATTTTTTTTTCTATGTGTTTTTAGTTGTCCAGCTAATTTCTTTCTATTTTTAGTAGAGATGGGGTCTCACTCTTGCTCAGGCTGGTCTCGAACTCCTGAGCTCGAGTGATCCTCCTGCCTCGGCCTCCCAGAGTGCTAGGATTACGGGCGTGAGCCACCACGCCCAGCCGGGTTTATCTTATTTATTGAGGAAACATTGTGTGATAATAAAGAACAAAATAAATGTTCATAATTAATTTGCCCAGTTGTTTACCGAATAGATTCTGGGCTTCTGAAACTATTTAATAATAAATTAGAAAGAGCAAGAATAAATCTATTAAACCTGGTTGACGTCTTTTATTTATTTTGTAGATAATTATGTAATTGGTTTCTGCTCTCAAGAAATGTTTACTCTAGTTGGAGAGATGATTTATGGAGTAGCCTCATATGCAAATATGGATACACTTGTGTAATAGTTACAGAGTCCTACAAGATAATATATACTGAGGGTATGGTATGGCCAAACACTCTGGGAGGGAGCATAGGTTTTTGAGGTTGCTAGGGAAGAAGCCATGGAACCTACTCTGAGTGTGTTTTATCTTGTTTTATAGGCTTTGTGCCTTGAACAAGGGGCTGCTTACTCCTGGCAGAGGACTGACTCAAGGATCCCAGGACCCTGGGAAACAGAGAATCTTCCACATTCGTGAAGGCAAGCATGGTGTTTACCATTTATTCCTGTGTGGTGAAAAACCCTGTTTTACTTTTATTTGGGAGGTGTATAGAACAATAGTTTAGGGCAAATGAGGCATATTAAAGATAGATCTTTCGTAAACATCTAATTTATAAAATGACCAGGATAGTTGCATAATAGCTTTGGGTAGCAATCACATTCATATTTTGAATGATTGTTCCTAAGAGCCTTGGGGACTGAGTTCTTTTAGTTAAGTGATTTCCAATACCTATATGTAGATTCTGAAGGAATGGAAAAGAGAGACCTAATGCATGAGTAAGAGATGGGCTTGTTAGTTGTACCAAGTAAACATTCCTAGACCATAGTTTTGTTAGAGGGATCCTGTTAATCCATGCTTAATTAAGATTAATTTCAATCACTACTATGATATGCAAACTATGAATTGTCTTTTATCAATTTAGGAGTATTCATTATAATTAAAACTGTAACTTCTTTAAAGGGTCCAAATAAATTGCATGTGTGTACATGTGTATGTAAATAAAATTTAAAATCTTTGTTTCTTAGTCCTCAGCACCTGCCTCTCTTCTTACACTGACTAAACTAGTAATAATCATTTTATGTCAGTGAGCATCAGTAGTCTATGTACTGTTTTGGGTACTTTCTGTCCATTCTTTTATTCAAGGAACTCAGGAGTTAAAAGTCAGAAATAAGATTAAATTACTAATGGTTATTTTTGCAGTTCTCTATGATTTAATTGTAATTAGAGTATACACCAAATTTATGGTATATACATAATTATTTGATAGAAAAAGCAACCATTTTTTTTCATGAAAGTTAAAGTATGTGTTAATATAACCATATTTGGTTTTGATCAGTTAGTTATTCAAAGACGAAGGATGGCTATATTTAATTTTCCATAACTGGAATATGTGCTAGAAAAAATATGAACTCGACACATTGTTTGAAATACAATAGATTTATTTTTTAATTTTGAATGACTGTTGGTTCTCTAAATGATTTTCCCTTTATCCATATAGAACGTCCACCTTTACGTGTGCATCATGGTATGTGTGGTAATTAGTATTATCAGCTTTTAAGTGCTTAAATTTTGTTAGCACTAACATACTTTTATACTTTTGGGCCATAGGCATTAACTAAAATTAGATTGCATTCTTTGCCTTACCTTGATTTAAGTCTTTGCTTCATTTTTCTGGCTTAAACTTTTCTAACAGTTAGCAGAATATAAATATATGAGAAGTCAGTTCTAATGAGACTCAGATTTGGATATTATTATTCATCCCTGAATTAAGTAATTTGGTCTAATATTGCCTATAAGAAGATAGATGGGGATCCTGTTCATAATATGTTTTTCATAAAGGGAGTTGTCTACTAACACTGATATAAACCCATTGGATGAATAATTTAAGCTATCCTTTTCTGTTTGTTTATATAAACCCCAGTGATTGGCACAAAAGTATTCTTTTCTGCACTTAAGGAGACAAAATAGTTATTTCAGATTTTCAGGGAGCAGAGGCCTGATCCCTTCGCTGAGCTGTTTGTTGTGGCATTAAATGAAAATTCACGGACCTTTAAATCTTTTGAATACATGAATTGCTTTTCGTAGTTCTTGAGCTTAATGCCATAATTCTCATACATTTCTCTTAATTCTTTGTTTCATGGAGTAACCTCTTTATTTTTGTTTCAGTTCGAGATAAATTGCGGGAGATAGTAGGAGCCTCTACGAACTGGAAGTATGCATTTTTGTGTTATTTCTTTCATCCCTAAGGTATTATGCAAGGCTATATTTAGACTCAGTTGATGATCCCATTGTAGGGATGGGGAACCCTGTGTTTGAGATGGGTCGAGAAGTTTTTTTACTTGGGGGAAAAGATCAACATTTCAACATACTCATCAGTTGATGCATCATCATGAAATAATGTGGTTTACACGTATTTTGCATTTTTCAAAGTGCATTCAGGGATATTATCTCACTGATTCTCACAAAAAACTTGTGATGTGCTTATGGTATATGTTCCTATTCCTTTTTTACACATGATGAAACTGAAACTCAGATTAAGTATAAGGGTTTGGTACTTGAACCCGAGTCTCCTGGTTTTTCTATTTAATGCAACTTGGCTCCTTTATTGCTTCTTGTCAGTTCAAAATTAGCCAAGTCTCCCATATTATCTTTCTCTTTCTCTCAGTATTTCCTTGTTGTAAAATAGGATCATGTCCCTCTTGGTGCACAGAATTGTGAGGCTAAAATGAGATAAAAACAAAAAGCACGAGTGATCACTAGACATACAATAATGTATTGTTGGTATAGAAATTATCTAATGACTTATTTTTAAACTATACAAAAAAATTTCAATTTACTAAAAAGTAGAAGAATGAATACCTATATACTCACCACCTGGATTTGATACGTATTAACATTTTGCCAAATTTGCCAACATACATATATTGGCCAAACCTTTTCTTTTTTTTTTTTTTTTTTTTTTTTTTGAGACAGAGTCTCACTCTGTTGCCCAGGCTAGAGTGAGTGCCATGGCGTCAGCCGAGCTCACAGCAACCTCAAACTCCTGAGCTCAAGCGATCCTCCTGTCTCAGCCTCCCGAGTAGCTGGGACTACAGGCATGCACCACCATGCCCGGCTAATTTTTTCTATATATATTTTTAGCTGTCCATATAATTTCTTTCTATTTTTAGTAGAGATGGGGTCTCGCTCTTGCTCAGGCTGGTCTCGAACTCCTGAGCTCAAACGATCCGCCCACCTCGGCCTCCCAGAGTGCTAGGATTACAGGCGTGAGCCACCACGCCCGGCCTGGCCAAACCTTTTCTAAGTAAATTATAGACATGACACTTCAGTATTTCTTTCTTTCTTTCTTTTTTTCTTGGAAATCCCTTTCTAAGGGTATGCATTTTTTTTTTTTTTTTTTGAGACAGAGTCTCACTTTGTTGCCCGGGTTAGAGTGAGTGCCGTGGCGTCAGCCTAGCTCACAGCAACCTCAAACTCCTGGGCTCAAGCGATCCTCCTGTCTCAGCCTCCCGAGTAGCTGGGACTACAGGCATGCACCACCATGCCCGGCTAATTTTTTCTATATATATTTTTAGCTGTCCGTATAATTTCTTTCTATTTTTAGTAGAGATGGGGTCTCGCTCTTGCTCAGGGTGGTCTCGAACTCCTGAGCTCAAACAATCCACCCACCTCGGCCTCCCAGAGAGCTAGGATTACAGGCGTGAGCCACCACGCCCGGCCAAGGGTATGCATTTCTAATAAATAAATATATTCTTTTATAAAACAAAGTCAGCCTTCATGTATCTCCAACAAATAAGACATTCTCTTATGTAGTAAAATTGGCGGTAATCCCCTGATAATGTATTACTCATCCATGTTCACATTTCTTCAACTGTTTCCAAAATATTTTTATAGCTTTTTAATAAAACATAAAGATCCAATAAAGGATTGCATATTGTATCTGGTGATTATTACTCTTTATTCTTCCCTGATCTAGAATAATTGACAATTACCTTTCCCCCGCAATGAGCTTGACCTTAAAGAGGCCAAACCATTTGTCTTGAGAATGTTCCACATTCTGGATTTACCTGGTGCCATTTAACTTGTACCTGCCTCTATCTCCTAAATTTTTCTAGGCCAAACATTTCTGACAATAATACTTCATAAGTTAAACTTAGAAAGATGTATTAGTTGATGTTATTGTCAACATTTAGTTCCCTGTCCCCTTGTCTCTCTTTTCCCTTACACCTTAATCTTCTCTTCTTTTTCTTCCCTGTCTCCTTTTCATGTTCTCTTCCTCTTTACCTTTTGTTCTGCCTTCCATACTTCCTTTGGACATAGTCCATTTGTCCTCCTCTATCTCTCTTTCCTGAAATTGAAGGCAGAGATAGAGCTGGGGCACAGAGAATCCAAGAACTGTCAGGTGAGAAATGGAAATATGGAGCAGAGCAGCCATGCTGTTCTTTAGCCCATATGTATACTATTGTGTCCATCTCTGGATTTTTAATTTGATTTCAAATATTCTATTTGAGTAAACTTTTTAATGAGGGTGAATATATGGTTCATTTGAGTCTATCTATATCACTTTTAAGTATGTTTTTAAGCATAAGAAATGTTACTAGAAATGTTCAATTTTACCAAGTGGTGGGTGGAAAGGGAGGCAAGGAAGAGAAGGTGAAGTAGGTCCCAGACCTTCTCTTTCCTCCTTTGATGGTAGCTGACTGGCCTGTGTGTCACTGGAATTGTGGGGGATAGCATGGCTCTTGTTTTATGAATCTTGTCTCCTTTTTTCTCAGAGACCATGTGAAGGCAATGGAAGAAAGAAAATTACTTCATAGTTTTTTGGCTGAGTCACAGAAAGGACTGCTACCCAGGAGAATGAAGGACAGTTATATCGAAGTTCTCTTGCCTTTGGGCAGTGAGCCTGAATTACGAGAGAAGTATTTGACTGTTCAAAACACAGTAAGGTAACACAGTGCTATTTTTATTTGTTTTTATTTTATTTCCTTTTTTTATAACAACTTTAAGATATAATTCATACCATATGATTAACCTATTTAAAGTATGAAGTTTCATGGCTTTTAGTATATTCAGAGAGTTGTGCAACCATCACCACAATCAATTTTAGAACATTTTCATCACCCTGAAGCATGTTATTTATTTTTAAATGGAGATCATGATTTTCATTTAATTCACAGTTTGCTTTATTTCACAGATTTGGCAGGATTCTTGAGGATCTTGACAGCTTAGGAGGTACTTGTATTATTTCTCATAGATATAGTTATATATTGAATTTTATGACTGGAAAAGCCTTTTTTATTCTTTAACCTGCACAGATGAGGATATTCTAAAAGCACAGAAAAAGAAGGGTATCTACCACTTCTGAACTGTCATAATTTTTTCCCGTAAATGTAGATTTCTATTTAATGGAGTTATAATCTGAATAATCCTTCTTTCTAATAACTTTTTAAAATGAGTCGTAAGCTTACAGAAAACTTGGAAATACAGTATAATCATTCTTCCCTGAATCATGTGAGAATAAGTTGCTGACACAATGCTACATCACCCCTAAATATTTTAACATGTATTTCCTACAAACAAGGACATTCTCCTACATAACCAAAACACAACCATCAAAATCAGGAAATTAACACATACATTATACTGTCTAATTCTCAGGCCCAGTTCAACTTTTGCCGACGGTCCTTTATAGCAGAAGGATCTAGTTCTGAATCACATGTTGCATTTAGTTGTCTTGTCAGGTATAGTTCCTGAGTCCTTCCTTGGCTTTCATGACCTTGACGCTTTTGAAGGTTACAGGCCAATTCTTTCGTGGACTGTCCCTCAATTTGGGTTTGTCTGCTGGTTCCTCATGATTAGCTTCGGGATATGCATCTTTGGCAGGAATGTCACAGAAGGGATGTTCTGTTCTTATTGCCCCCTATCGAGGGATACATGATTTTGATTTGTCCCATTACTGATGACATAAACTTGGATTACTTGATGAAGGTGATGTTTGCCAGTCTTCTTCACTGTAAAGTTATTCTTTTCTCCTTTGCAATTAATAAGTACCTTGTAGGAGGCTGGGCGTGGTGGCTGATGCTTGTAATCCCTGTACTTTGGGAGGCCAAGGTGGGATTGCTTGAGGCCAGGAGTTTGAGACCAACCTGGGCAACATAGTGAGACCTCGTCTCCACACAAAAGAATTAAACATTAGCTGGGTGTGGTGGTGTGTACCTGTAGTTCCAGCTACTCAGAAGGCTGAGGCAGGAGGATCACTTGAGCCCAGGAGGATCACTTGAGCCCAGGAGTTTGAGGTTGCAGTGAGGTATGATGACATCATTGCACTCTAGCACAGGCAACAGAGCAAGACCTTGTCTCAAAAAAAAAAAAAAAGTACCTTGTAGGAAAATACTTTGAGACCTTGTAAATATCCCATTCCTCGTCAGGCTTTCAATTTATTATTTTAAAATCAGTATGGACTCAGGGATTCCTAGTCTATTGACTGGGTTATAACAGAAGTCCCCAACCTTTTTGGGACCAGGGACCAGTTTCATGGAAGACAGTTTTTCTATGGACCAGGGTTGAGGGGATGGTTTCAGAATGACTCAAACATATTACATTTATTGTGCACGTTATTTGTATTATTATTGCATTGTAATATATAATGAAATAATTATACAACTCACCATAATGCAGAATCTAATGCCACTGCTAATCTGACAGGAGGCAAAGCTCAGGTGGTGATGCGAGTGATGGGGAGCAGCTGTAAATACAGATGAAGCTTTGCTCCCTCACCTGCTGCTGACCTCCTGATGTGCGGCCTGGTTCCTAATAGGTCACATACTGGTACCAGTCCTTGGCCTGGGGGTTTGGGGACCTCAGGGTTATAATATCTTATTATCTTTTTTTTAAAAAAGTAATTATACTGCTTATCTTCTCTGTATCATTTCTAATTTTAGTATATGTGCCACCGAAGCGAGTACTACTATCTATTTTGAGGCTCAAATCATCCCAGGACTGTCCCATTCCCTTCAGACTAGCTTCTGTGTTTTTTTTCTTTTGATGTGTCCCCATTATTCTTTGAGCATTTCCTCACTTTCTGGCACAATAAGATATTCCAGGCTCATCTTGTACTTTCCCTGCCCCAGTCCTAGAATCAGCCAAATCTCTAAGGGGTCCTAGTTTGTTGTAATGGAGAATGATATTTAGAAACTGAGATCTGTGTGTTGGGAGTGGTCATTGCTACTGGGTATCACTGCTCCCATGCCCTCTCAGTGGATGAGCTAGGAAATATATGTGCATACATATACACCTGTGTTTATTTCTGAATCTATGTATATATGAAAACCATGGGTTCACACTGATAGCTCCAATTACAGTTAAATACCACATTCTTATTTCCTCCCTTTCCATATTTGTAATTCCCTTCTCCAGCTGGCTCCATTATCCTTAATAGATTTGCATATTGGATCGGTTCCCCTGTATGTAACGAGTTTTCTATAACTGCCACTCCTAACCCCTCATGGATGCTCTCCTCACCTCACTTGGGCTCTGGTACCCCACACTAGGTCCCCCTCTGCAGGGTTACCCTCCTCATTGTGCCCCTCTTGTCACCCCTCTGCATGGATGTCCTCTTCACTCTACTTGGGCTCTAACACCCCATGCCAGGCCATTCTGCCATGCAGATACGCTCTTCACCCTGATTAAGTTGCAACACCCTACCATGCCTACCTTGCCTGCTCCTACCTGATGACTTTTGGACTGAACAGTTGGGAAAAGATCTGAAGAAAGGCTCCAATAACTTTTGTTTTTGAGATAGGATCTCATGCTTTTGCCTGGGCTAGAGTGAGAGTGCAGTGGTGTCATCAGAGTTCACTGCAGCCTCAAACTCCTGGGCTCAAGTGATCCTCCTACCTCAGCCTCCCAAGTATCTGGGCCTAAGGCACATGCCACCACACCCAGCTAATTTTTCTATCTTTTTTTTTGTATAGCTGGAAGTCTTGTTATGTTGCTCAGTCTGGTCTCAAACTCTTGGCCTCAAGCATTCCTCCTGCCTTGGCCTCCCAAAGTGCTGGGATTATAGGCATGAGCCACTGTGCCCAGCCTAATAATTTTTAAAATATAGATACAAGCTTGTTGTTAGGTTTACACCTAGCTACTTTTTTCTCCAGATTAAATAAACCCAGTGAAAAATTCTTATTGGCCTTTTAAAAATCACACACACACAAACACACACACACACACACACACACAAACTCTCCTGCCACTACCCTCTTTTTTCCTCATTACCTCCTGTTGCTGGCCAGTCCCTTTCACCTGTTCACTTGATTCTATCTTTCCATTTCTTCAAGGAAGTGCCACATCACCTATGCTTTCTCCCTCATATCCTGAGCCTTTTTTCGGCTTCACTTTTCCTTCAAGTTAGAAACATATTCAAGGTTCTTCCATCTTAAAATGAAAAACGGGTAAAATCTTCTTTCCTTATAACGTTCTCAAACTGTCTTTCTTTCTCATTTCCTAGCTAACTTTCAAGAAAGAATTGGAAAAATCATTTGCTCTCATTGCTTCTATATCCTGCCATCCTGTTATTTGTCAGTCTACTGTGTTCTGGCTTCTGCTGCTCCCTGCCATTGAAACTGCTTTTACTTAGGTCACCATTGGCCCGCTTATTGCACAGTCTAATGGATACTTATCAGGGCTTACCTGACCCCTTTGTGGCTTCCAATATTATCCAACTCATCCTTGGGCTTTGGTGACATTTCCTCCTGCCTCTCTGGCTGGTCCTTCCCAGTCTCCTTTAGTGGGGTCCTCTTTCTCTATTGATTCCTTAAATGTCAGTTATCTGCAAGGTTTTGTCTTCTGCCCTTTTTTAGGTTAACTTTGCACATTTCTCTATAAATAATCTCATCTACTCCCAGTGCTTTAGTTACTTGTGAAGCTACATTTCCTGGCATGCTTTTCTGAGTTACAATCAGTTTGTCCTCCTGCCTACTGGATATCTTCATTTGGATATACAATAGGCTTCTCAAATTCGACATGTTGAAAACGGCCCCTTCTGTTCTTCCTGTATCCTGTTTTTCAATGATCAATACACCCTTCTCACTCATCCAAGCTAGAAACCTGGGTTTATTCAAGTCTACCTCCTTCTTAGCTCTTGAACCTTTTCTCTTTATTTCCATTGCTATTGCCATAGGTCAGACCCACCTGATTTCTGAACACCACAAAGGCTTTTAAATAGAGTTTGTTGCCTTTAGCCACTCATTCCCTCAGTGTATCTCTTAGCAGGTGCATGGATGGAAGGATTTACTATCACTTAGCAAATATTTATTGAGCCACATATGCTATCCCGAGGGTTGGTGATACAAATTTGAATGGATCATGGGGGAAGCAGGGAGGCCAAGAAACACATTATTATTATACAGCTTTAAATTAATTGATATTTGTAAGGTATGTCGAACAATGCTTGGCACATATAAATGCTTGTTAAAATATGAGACGTATACAGATAACCACTGGGTGGTGTAGGAGCTGAGGGGGTGTTACGGGGAAGCAGGGATAACTGAGTGAAATGATTGCTTCATGATTAGGAAAGAATCTGGAGGAGAACAGGTAGTTGAGTCCTTGTGATTTGTTTCTCTTTTCTGAAGATGTTTGTTTGATACTGTCAGAGTCGTGTGCTGGGTTCTTATTCTGATTTAGGCACTGTGTATTTGTGGGGTGATTACAAGCAACTTGGTGGGCCTGGGCTTTGGGCTTTGGTTTCTTTACAAATTTAAAATTGAGGAGGCAGTCAGATTAGAAGATCACTAAATCCCTTCAATTTATAAGTCTTTGTTCTTAGGATAAGATCATTAGTGGAATATCAGGGGTTGAGTCTTCAAAACAAGATAAGACTTTTTTATGGATTTCAGGGAGTAAATTGTAAATGTTGAGAAATAATTTTGCTTTTCCCTTATTTGGTACTTTCCTCTTTTCCTACAGTCCTTGTTTGCTACATGCACACCAAAATTCCTTCAGTTAAGATGTCTCCTTTATCGATAGTTACAGCCCTAGTGGACAGGATTGGTAAGTGATATCATTTTCTATGCCTACTTAGAATTCTTAGTAGTTAAATTTTTGAGATTATAAGGAATATTCTCCTTTTATGGGGAATTTTAAGGTATATATGTATATGAAAATGCCTAGAGTGCTATATACCAAGATATTTATTATAATTAGGTAGAAGGGTTTTGCATGATTCCAGTTTTATTTTTTATATTCTCTGCATTGTCTGCATTTTTCAAAAAGACATATAGATTTCTTCTGCATGTCAAAAAAGTTATTTTAGTTTTTAAGAAATAAATGTAGTGCAATTTGCCATAATTTCAAATGAAATTTTCCATTTATAGTACAGAAAATTTTTGGTATGATTTGGACCCTGATTGATTTTCTGTTTTGCAGATATGTGTAAGAAAAGCTTAAGCCCAGAACAGGACATTAAGTTCAGTGGCCATGTTAGCTGGGTTGGGAAGACATCCATGGAAGTGAAGATGCGGATGTTCCAGGTATATATGTGCTTGAAGATTGTCTACTGTTCAAATATAACCAACTAGTCTCAGTGCAAGAAAAGCTTATTTACCTATCTATCCATAGGCAGGTGTATTTTTCACCGCTTCTAGAAAACCAGTTAAAACTTTGTGTCACACACATGGTGGGTTATTAATATCTTCCTCCTGAACAAAACATTATTTGGTATTTACATTTAATATTTATTACTTCACAATCATATACAGGTCCATGTTAAAGAGCTTATTTCTAGTTTTGCACAGGAGAAATTCATAAAAGTCTAAGATATGTTAGGTATGCATGGGATTGATCACCATTAGTTTCCTTAAGGCTGCTGTACAGTTGGACCCCTGTATCCGTGAGTTCTGCATCTATAGATTCAACCCACCATGGATTGAAAATATTTGGGAAAAAATAATAAAAATAACAATACAACAATAAAAAATAGAAATAAAAAAGAATACAGTATAACAGCTATTTACATAGCACTTACATTGTATTAGGTATTACAAGTACTCTATAGATGATTTAAAGTATACAGGAGGGTGTGTAGATTATAGGGAAACACTATGCCATTTTATTTAAAGGACTTGAGCATCTGTGGATTTTGGTATCTGTGAGGAGTCCTGGAACCAATCACCCGTGGATACCGAGGGGCAACTGTACCACAAAGTACCACAGACTGGTGGCTTAAAAATAACAGAAATTTATAATCTCACAGTTTGGAGGCTAGCAGTCCAAAATCAGGGTGTCAGCAGAGCCATGCTCCCTCTGAAACCTGTAAGAGCATCCTTCCTTGCCTCTTCCTTGCTTCTGGTGGTTTGCCAGCAGTCCGTGGTGTTCCTTGGCTTGCAGCCACAGCACTTCATTCAGTCTCTGCCTCCGTTATTTCATGGTGTTGTCTCATGTGTCTGTGTCTCTGTGTTTTTTCTCTTCTTATTAGGACACTAATCATATTGGATTAAGGGCCCACCCTACTTCAGTATTACTTCACCTTAACTAATTATGTCTGCAGTGACCCTATTTCCAAATAGAGTCATGTTCACAGGTATGGGGGTTAGGATTTCCACGTATCTTTTTGGGGCACATAATTCAACTGTAAACAATGATTTGGACTATTACAGCAGTTAGCAACAGCCCCTCTAATAAGTAAAACTCAGAATAGCTATTACAAATAAATGAAGAAATTTGACAAGAAAAAGTACCTCAAAGAAGGTAACAGCACAGAAATCAAATAATTCAGAGTATGTTAAGATTTCATTGTGGAAAACTTATTTAAGAATGAATGACTTAGTTATGCCAGGGTATTCAGTAGATATGTTATTCAGATGCATTTTTTTTTTCTGCTGTGGAATTATAAGCATTTCACCTTTTGGTTAAAAATTTTCATGCCTTCAGAAAAAGTCTGAAGCTTGCTCTGTAGTAATTAAAGTTATTTGTCAAAACAGGTAGGTATTTTTTATTCAATACTATATGTAAGTAATTGAATCCTTCAAGTCTTATGTTGATATAACTGACAGTAATACTGTTTTTAAAATAAAACAGAGTTGCTGGGATGCTGCTCTGATTTGTCCACACTCTTGTAAAAAACATTCTTGGTTAATTCCTAGCTTATTCAGTGCCATGCACAGCAGAGTCCTGGCATAGCACCTGCTTTCTAGCAAATCTTGACAATTTGTATCTTGGACAAATAAATTGAAAAGAGATACAGGAATTATTGAAAGAGAGAGCCAGTGAAAATCAACATCAGACAAGTAAACACTTTTGTTTTAAATTTGCATTCCTCACTGGCCATTTGACTAATAACTCATGACTTGAGTAATCCTTTCTATTCCAGACAGGTGGCATGGGGATAAGTACTCTACCTCTGGTTTGGGTAGGTTCTAATCCCAGCTCTGCTGCTTGCTAGCCATGTGACTACTTACCTTTTCTGAGCCTCTTGTTTTCTCAAGTGTGGTATGAAAATAGTCACAGTATCATGTTATGTGGTTGTGATAAGGAGAAATGAGAAAAAAAATGCCCACTCATGTGAAGTACTTGGTACAGTGCCTGTCACATAGTAACCATGGTTGCCAATAATTTATTATCAGTACTATTGAGGTGGTCCCAAATCTTTATTCTAGGCTTGACCTTCACACCTACCTTTCTGAGTGCCCGTTATATTTCTCCACCTAGATGTGCCGCTGCTACCTCAAGTTCAGTACGTTCCAAACTGAATGCATCAGATCCTGATCCTTCTCCAGTCTCCCCTTTGCCAGCCTCCTGTTTCCCCTCAGCTCCAAACCTTTGTGACAGCTTTAATTTTTCCTTTTCCCATGCAAATTCCCATTGCAAGACTTTTGTCAAGTCTTGCAAATTCATCACTCACAGCAACTCACCAGAATCCTTTCTTTCCCATCCCCTTGGCCCTTGTTGTATCCAAGTCCTCACTGCCTCTTGTTTGAGTGCCTTAACTGCCTTTTAATTAATCTGCCTCCCTCTAGTCTGTCCATTGTCTGTTAATTTTACTAGATAAATCTTCCAAAGCTGATCTTGAGTCATATCACTCCCCTTCTCAAAAACCTTCAGTGACCATGTGTTATCTTTGGATTAAAGTCTAAACTTCTTTGACTAATTAGGATCCAAGGTGTTCCATAAACTAGCTCCAACCTGCCTTTCCAACTATATTCCCTTCGACTTACTGTTTATGTACCTTCTTGGTGCTCACAGCTAGATGCTAAGCTTCCTAAGAATAGGGAGTTTTTCATCTTTGCATTCCTAGTGCTTGGCACCAGTAGATATTTATTATAATAAACCATAATTTAAATACAAGTGGAGTAACGAATGTCTGAAATCTGAAATGCTCCAAAATCTGAGACTTTTTGAGCACTGACACGAAGCTCAAAGGAAATGCTCATTGGAACATTTTGGATTTTGGGTTTTCGGATTTGGGATGCTCAACTGGTAAGTATTTAATGCAGATATTCCCAAATCCAAAAAAATTGGAAATCCAAAAACACTTCTGGTCTCAAACGTTTTAGATAAGGGATACTCAACCTGTAGTGAGTGAGGGAATGAGTATCATTGCTTATGCTTCTTTTGCCTGAAATGCCTTGTGCTCTGGCTTTGCATATCTTCATTCCTTCCTCCTGTGTTTCGGGGTTACTTCATGCTTGACCTCTTCCCTGATCCTTCCAGCTTGTAGCACCCGTTCCTTCCCCAGGACCACTTCCTTGGTATTCTTTCTCTGACCCTCTCTCCTGGCACTTGCTACTCTCTGTCTTCCAGAGCTGTGTACAAACATGTCTTTTCTCTTCCCCTAGACTGTATGCTCCTCAACCACAGGACCTGGGTTTAAGTCATCTAGCCCACTTTCTGACATCCATTCATGTCACATTCATTTAGCAATTATTTATTGAGCACCTATTATGTGCTTAGGCATATAGCAGTGAGAAAAACAGACAAAGTTCCATTTTCTTGGAGTTTACATTCTAGTAGTGCTCAAGAATTACCTGTCTCATTCATTCATCAGCAAACATCGATCTGCTATGAGCCAGTCTTTGTGCTAAGTGCTGGGGATATAAATGTGAAGAAAATGGTCTTTGTCTTCAGGGAGCTCATGGTGCAGCAGAGAGACAGCCACATGAATAAACAATTATGACATAGTATATTATTATGCGGTATTTCTCAATAGAGATACTGTTGATATTTTATGTGGGAAAATTCTCTGTTCTGCAGGCCTGTTCCTTGCATAGCGAGGTTACACCCTCCCATAAATGCCCCCCAAGTCATGTGACAACCAAAAATACCTCTACACTTTTCCAAATGCCCCCTACAGGGGTGGTATCTACTTCTCTTACATTGAGAACCACTGTCAAGGAATGGTTCCTTGGAACCATTTTGTTTCCATTAAGGTGGCCGAATGAAGGAGGGAATGATGAACTTGGCCTGGGGTTGGGGCAGGGGAGGAGAGGAGAGTCTTAAAGAGTGAGGTCGCTGAGGAAGGCATTAAGCCAAGGCACAGATGGGAAGTGATCAACAGCCTGCTACACCCCAGGACCTGTCTACTGTTAGCTGTGGCTAGAGAAAAAGGTGCAGGCATGAGGGCAGTGTTTGGTGAACAACTGGAGAGAAATCCTGGGCTCTGTTGTGGAGGGCTTTATATGCCATGCTATCACAGAGTTAGCCCAGATGCTGGAAGAAAAGAGGAACTAGTGAAAGGTTTGAATAGGCCAGAGGCATGAGATTGATGAGACTGTCCCCACAGTTGAGGGGGATGCAGTCGGGGGGTGGGGGGAAGGCAGTAAGGGCCTGAACAGGCTGTAGTGATGAGGCTTGTATTATTTGTTGAAGAGGGAACTGAGTATACCCTCAGGCTATAAGTATTTCTGTCACTACTTTATGATATGACTTTCCAGGAAATACAAACTTCTAGGGAGAGAAAGAAACACCTTAAAACCTCAGAAACCTGCGCATCGTAAATACAGGTTGAGTATCTCTTATGTAAAATGCTTGGGACGAGAAGTGTTTCTGATTTCAGAATATTTGCATTATATTTGCTGATGTAGCATTCCTAATCCAAAAATTCAAAATCCGAAATGCTCCTATGAGCATTTCCTTTGAGCATCATGTCGGCAGTCAAAAAGTTTCGGATTTTGGTGTATTTCGGATTTTTGGATTAGAGATATTCAACCTGTATTTAACTTAATCCATAGAATAATTTCTGTTCTCACCCCTTCCTGGGGGCTCCTATGCTTGGCTAAGGAGACATAAACACGTGCTGGTAGTTGGCACACTACAGTTCCATGAAAATAGCAGTGTCTGTGAGCCTGGTAGGAGGTCCATTTGGATAGGTGGTCTATTTGAGTAGGTGTGCCATTGGGAGGACAGATAGGCCCTGACGAAGTCCAGGTTCTGCAGAATGTGGGCAAGTTAAATGCTGATGATGCCCTTTGTGACCCTTCCCCTTGGGTCCCAGTCATGCACAGCTCCAAAGCCCATCCTAGCACTTCTCGCACAGTACACTGTCTGGGTTTTGAGGTGCATTACTCCTCTGCTAGACCACAGGCTCCTTGGTTATCCTGCCATTCTCAGAACTTGCTGCTGTGCCTGGCTCAGGGTAGGCCCTCAGCAGAGGGTGGTTAATGAGTGCACTTCTCCCCTTTTTCCAATTTCATACTTTTTCAAAGCATGCATGCTGTTTGTTAGAATTGTAGTAGGTCTTCCCACTGAATGCATTTCTCATATCTGCATTTTCTTTCCTTTGTTCTTTAGTTGCATGGTGATGAATTTAGTCCTGTTTTGGATGCAACGTTTGTAATGGTGGCTCGTGATTCTGAAAATAAAGGGTAATTGCTGTTTTTTCATAATTCTTTATTTTGATGAATGTCAAAGATACATAAAACTGGGGAGAGATTATAATGTCTTATTATACCCATCACCTGGGCTTAACATTTTTAATTGTAACATTTTTGCCATTTTTTGGTCTCATCTTTTTTTTTTAAAGAAAATTTATAATATTTTAAAGCAAATCCCAGACATAATAACATTTTACCCTTAAATACTTTAATGTAGGCATCTTTTTAAAAATGGGGATATTCTCTTAAATAACTACATTACCATTACTTTAGGAGGCCAAGGTGGGAGGGCCGCTTGAGGCCAAGAGTTCAAGATCAGCCTGAGCTACATAGTGAGACCCTGCCTCTACAAAAAATTAAAAAATCAACTGAGCATAGTGGTGTGCACCTGTAGTCCCAGCTACTCGAGAGGCTGAGGTGGGAGAATTGCTTGAGCCCAGGAGTTTGAGGTTGCAGTGAGTTATGATGACACCACTGCACTCTAGCTCTAACAACAGAGCAAGACCCTGTCTCAAAAACAAAAACCAAAACAAATAAACAAACAAAATGAATAAGGTCCACATATTACATTAGAGTTTTATGTCTCTCATGTCTATTTTTTTTGGTAACAGCTTTTTTTTTTTTTTTTTTGATAGAGTCTCGCTTTGTTGCCCAGGCTAGAGTGAGTGCCGTGGCGTCAGCCTAGCTCACAGCAACCTCAAACTCCTGGGCTTAAGTGATCCTACTGCCTCAGCCTCCCGAGTAGCTGGGACTATAGGTATGCGCCACCATGCCCAGCTAATTTTTTCTGTATATATTTTTAGTTGGCCAGATAATTTCTTTCTATTTTTAGTAGAAATGGGGTCTCGCTCTTGCTCAGGCTGGTCTCGAACTCCTGAGCTCGAGCGATCCACCCGCCTCGGCCTCCCAGAGTGCTAGGATTACAGGTGTGAGCCACTGCGCCCGGCCTTGGTAACAGCTTTATTGAGATATAATTCACATACCATACAATTCACCCACCGAAAATGTACAATATAATGGCTTTTAGTATATTCACAGAGTTGTATAACCTATTACATCTGTTTAAATCCAGAATAGATGTATGTCGTCACTGACCCCTTATTGTTTCATATTAACAACTTGTTGAAAGGCTGGATCTATACAGTGTCCCACTTCCTGGATTTGTTTTAATTGCTTCCTCATGGTGTTTTGGGTTTTTTTTTTTTGTTGGCCCGTTTTTCTATAAATTGAAATTAGATCTAAAGCCTTGTATTAGATTCAGGTTGAGCATATTTGGCGAGAGTACTACATAGGTAATACTATATATCTTGTATTACATCTCATATTGTATCTTATCAGGAGGTGTAGGTTGTCCTATTCACAGTGATGCTAAGATAGATGTGTGGGTTCAAGTAGTGACAGCCTAACCTCTCCATTGTGACGTTTAGTTTTTCCTCTTCTGATCAGCAACAAATCTACAGGGTGTACTTTGTCAACCTGCAAATAGCTAGTTTCTCATCAGTCTTTTTCCAATGCTTTTAATATCCACTGCTGATTATTGCTTTAATCATTTTCATTAGGGGGTATAAAATGATTCTAAAGTTCTGTCATTCCCTCTACATTTATTAGCTGGAGTTCTGTGAAGAAGAGCTTTTCCTTATCAAGCAGGGCAATTTGGTTTGTAAAGGAAAGTCAGGACCAATGCTTCATTCTTGCCTTTTTATTATTTATATATTTATTTATTTTTAGAAATAGGATCTTGGTCTGTTATCCATGCTAGAGTACAGTGGCGCAATTGTAGCTCACTGCAGCCTCAAACTTCTGGTCTCAAGGAATCCTCTCACCTCGGCCTCCCACGTAGCTGAGACTACAGGCATGCACCACCATGCCTGGCTAATTTTTCTTATTTTTTTTTTATAGAGATGGGGGTCTCACTATGTTGTCCAGGCTGATCTTGGACTCTTTTTTTTTTTTTTTTGAGACAGAGTCTCACTTTGTTGCCCAGGCTAGAGTGAGTGCCGTGGCGTCAGCCTAGCTCACAGCAACCTCAAACTCCTGGGCTCAAGGGATCCTCCTGTCTCAGCCTCCCGAGTAGTTGGGACTACAGGCATGCACCACCATGCCCGGCTAATTTTTTCTATATATATATTTTTTAGCTGTCCATATAATTTCTTTCTATTTTTTAGTAGAGATGGGGTCTCGCTCTTGCTCAGGCTGGTCTCGAACTCCTGAGCTCAAAGGATCCGCCCACCTCGGCCTCCCAGAGTGCTAGGATTACAGGCGTGAGCCACCGCGCCCGGCCGATCTTGGACTCTTGGGCTCAAGCGATCCTCCCACCTTGACCTTCCAAAGTGCTGGGATTACAGGCATGAGCCATTGTGCCCCGCCATTCTTGCCTTTTATTTACATGTTTTCAGAATAAGGAGGTGGTTCACTAGCTAGTGATGATATGATTTTCCTACTTTTTTGGCTTTTTAGAAAGGTATCATTGTGAAGACATGATTTTAATATTTTACACATTCATATCAGAGTCATGGCACCAAAAAATACATATTACAAGTATTTCAATAAATTATAGTCACTATTCTTGCTGATGCTCAATGTACACCATCTTTGGTCAGTGGGGACACCTTCTAAGCTGGCTCCTGTGTCATTTCTACCTATCTCTGTTAGTGTTTGATACCTTCTTGCTTTGCTACAGCATGATGTCTGGGGCTTATCTTACACATTTCCTGCCCCAGGCTTGGAATTAGCCATTTCTCCAAGGAGTTCTATGGTTCCTTTTAGTGGGAACTGGTATTTAGATGCCAAAATCTGGGCACTGGAACTGTGCATTGGACAGAGCTAGATGTATGCTAACACAAACAAAAACCTCATGCGTTTATATGGTCATTTCCAAGTCACATTTAACCACATAGACTTCAACTTATTTGACTTTATCTTTTCTGTCTTAAATGAAATTCTTGGTTCCTAACAACAGTTATACCCAAAGCATCCAAAACTGAAACTATCTAGTTATGGGGGTGGGGTGGGAAGGAATGCTAATGACATTGCTCTTTGCACAGGACAGTCTAGCAGCCTATGGGAAATCTCATTTGTATCAGAAATTTGACTTAGGAGTCTATAAATACACACATTTACTGTCTTTTAAGATATCAACATTTTTGAAAAGTCCAAGCCAGTTGTCTTATAGTATATTCTACAACCTGTATTTGACTGTTTCCTCGTGATTAGACACAGGTAAAATGTTTTGGCAAGTGGCAGTATCCTTTTTATAATGTGAACTTTCTAGTGTACAGGTAAGTCTGTAATCAGAAGGCTCTAATTGTTCCCGTGTTCACATGTGAGGCAGGCAGTAAACATTACCCAAAATGAACAGCAGAAGACTTTAAAACTAGCAGGTAATTGTTCATCTTCAAGTTTTATTAGATAATGGCACATCTTAACTTAAACTGTATTCTTTTCTTTTTTTTTTTTCAGGCCAGCATTTGTAAATCCACTCATCCTTGAAAGCCCAGAGGAAGAAGAGCTCTTTAAACAAGGAGAATGTACATTAATTTGTTTATACTAAGAGACAATTGAAAAGCACATTAATTATACTGCACAAGAGATTATTTAAGTTCATATATGGACTCTTCATACCAGTCAATGTCTTACTCATTTCAAGAATTTATTGAAATTAAAAATATTTTTTGTTCTTTGGAGTCCATACTTTGAACAGTTTTATTGATTAGACAATATTTATTAAGTGAAGTAATTTGTTTTCTCAGTTTTAATGAAATGGGAAATGCATCTTAATGGGATAACTACCGGTCAGGATTCTAGATCAGGATGATAATAAGTGGTCTCAGACTGAGTTGATATAATTTTCATCTGAAAGCAAAGACTCACTGGAAGTTTTATGTGGCCTCTGATGCCTTCTCTTGGGTATTTATAAAATTTCTGGTGGGATTTTGAAATCTTGAAATACGGCCTTTGTAGGATCCAAGGCACCCCAGGTCAGGACGCCCTGTGCTATATAGTGTGACTGTCCTGATCATTGCTCCTTACTCTCACATGTTCCAGTGAACAAGGGGAGAAGAATTGCCTTCAGCTCTGTGTCATTATTGAAAATGGCTCCTAGCACTGAGGAGAAGACCACTATACATGAGATGTTTCTTAACACGCTGGATCCAAAGTAAGTTAAGATGGTGAGATTCCAAGTTGGGAAAGCATTTAAACCTTGGCCTTCTCCAAAGCCACGCTTGCCTGAGTGTATTGGGAGTTGTTTGCAAATGTTTTACTTTTTAATAGTGAAACCATGGCATTAACAGGGTTTTACAAATGTCCATTTGTACAGGACTATAAGTTTTCAGAGTCGAATTTTGCCCCCTAATGCAGTGTGGATGGAGAATTCAAAACTGAAGAGCTTGGAAATTTGCCACCCTCAGGTATTGTAATTTAGTGAGAAATCTTCTGAATAGAATAGCTTGCATTCATGATAGTTGTCCAAGATTTGACATACCTTTAAACTGACCTTCGTTCTGTGGCATTGTTAATTCCTTTGTTCTGTATAAGAGGGTGGCCATAAGTTTGTATTTATTCATAATTTATTTTATGTCCTGTAGGAGCGGAACATTTTCAATCGGATCTTTGGTGGTTTCCTTATGAGGAAAGCATATGAACTTGCATGGGTTACTGCTTGTAGTTTCAGGTGAGTTAGATTTAAGGCAGTCTTAACTTCTGAGAAGCAATTTATACCATCCCCCTGAAATGAAACATTTTGGGCCAGTCTGGATGTGTTTGGGAATATGTTATGTTTTTAAACGAATACCACACTGATATCAGCTGGGTTTGGTCTTCATTTTAGAAGGCTGTTGCTGCAACTTTGTAAGTTAGCACATTAAAGAACTACTGAGAAAACACAATGGTAATATGTAGAAGGGAAAAGAGTGAATTTTGCCCTGGTCTGATCATAGTGGCGTCTCTTACCATTCCTTGCTGCTGTGGTCATTTCCCCTTCTCAAAGTTTATTCTTCATTTTTATTTTGCTTCAGCTGGTTATTAGGGGGAAAATTGAGATCATCTGAATTTTGAAACTTACCCCTGATTCTGCTGTTCCCCAATAGTGGTTCCCGAGCATTTGTGGTGGCAGTTGATGACATCATGTTTCAGAAACCTGTTGAAGTTGGCTCATTGCTCTTTCTTTCTTCGCAGGTAGGTGTGTGATTGAGAGATGAAATACAATTTTGTTGCCATTTGTACCTCAAAGAGAAGTTTCGATATCCTAAAAGCACTGTTTCTTTTATGACTGCTTTTTCCCCCCTTTCTAATGCAATTGACTAACTATATTGTCTGTAATCTGTTAGGTATGTTTTACTCAGAACAATTACATTCAAGTCAGAGTGCACACTGAGGTGGCCTCTTTTCAGGATACAGAGCATGTGACCACCAATGTCTTTCATTTCACCTTCATGTCGGAAAAAGAAGTGCCCTTGGTTTTTCCCAGAACATATGGAGGTGAGCAGGGATTATTGCTTTTCCCTAATGAAGGGAAGAACTTTTAAAGAAATTTTTCTCCTTTTAAATCATTGTGGGAAGTACATCGATGCCTGTCAGCATAAGAGCATGTCTTTAGGAGATTTCGCTTTTAAGATTCTACAGCCCTGAAGGCCAAAGATACCTTGTAGCCCTCAGGCAGCTGTTGCTGCTCTGCCCACTTGGCTGTTGTCTTCAGGGCTGATGCCAGCTGCAAGTAGCCACTGGTAGCCCAAAACTGGTCTAGCCAAAGGAAAGGGACAGGAGTGATGGCCTGCTCCCTTGCGAATGTTGCACAACCCTGGCCCAACAGTGTACCTCATTCCGTCCCAGTCGTCCCAAGTAATCTTGTGTTTGTGTAATGATTTTCTAAGGTGCTGCAAGTTTCTCCAGGGTAATGTTTCTTGTGTTTCAGAGTCCATGTTGTATTTAGATGGGCAGCGGCATTTCAACTCCATGAGCATCCCGGTGACCTTGAGAAAGGACTGCTTTATGGAACCCTAGGAAAACCTCACTTGTTGAAAACCAGTACTCCACCTGCAGTGACGTGGTGCCTGATGAAGGCCCAATCAAGTGTATTGATTTTAGTTTGCTTCCCATCCTCCATTGAGAAGGAGAATGTATTTAGCTTTTAGGGTGATCACAAAAGCAGAATGACGGTGTGGCTGGATGGGGCTGAGGGGAGAAAGAATTATTAAACAATAAATACTTTAAAAACAGTTTTAATTGTGAACCTACCTTGTTGCATCCCATCTGCTGAAGGAATTAGGGCAGAATGCCTTTTTACACAGTTGGACACACTCTTTTCTTACACATATTGCTACTATCCGTATATAAGGTTTCCTGCCAAGGCGTTTGGATTGACATTCTTTAAACCGGACCAGTTCCCCTAAGTTGTCTAAAATCCCATCATCCCTACATGTTTCCTTTGTATTTTACTTCCCTCTGTTTCCCAGATTTTGTTGTTAGCAGAGGGTAGATGAAAATTTGCGGTGAAGGGATTCAATAAAAGATACAGCATCTGTGAGATTTGTGGGAAGCTTTAGATCCGAAACCATACCATGAGGTGATCGGAGATGATCTAGGCGAGGAAACAGGACCGTTTTTTCATTCTTTCATTCACCAGACAGCTATTCAGTACACAGTGCTAGGGGCTGGATAGGATATATCTGATTAAAAACAATAACAATAATAATAATAGTTGCTTATGCTTATGGAACACTTGCTACGAGCTAGCTAGTCACTATCCTCAGCACTTGGCGTGTATTAGATCATTTATTTCTTACAGTCAACACTATGAGGCAGGTTGAGTAATCCACTCATAGGGTTAAGCCACTTAGAAAACTAAAGCACAGAGAGGTTAAGTAACTTGCTCAAGGTCCAACAGCTAAGAAGTGGTAGTGCTTGGATTCAGAACCAGGCAGTATGGGTCCAGGGTACTCTTGGCTAGTACACTGTACTTGTTTCAAGGAATATAGCAAGGGAGGTCATACCCAATATCACAATGTCACCTAGGAAGCTAAAGGCAGGCATTCTCATTAATCTCCAGCCAAGATAGTTTCTTGATGGGAGGGGAACTTGATCAAGTTCAGAAGAGACCAAAGCAGACTACATAGTAGAAAAAAGTAATCTCTGAAGAAGGTGCTCCCAAGAAGGAAGCAATCTTCTTTAGTGTGTGAGTTCTAGATCAGTGGTCACAAAATTGGCTCTGCCTCGGAATTAGCTGGAAAGCTTTTTAAAAAGTTATATTAGTTTATGTAATGTTTATTGAAATCACAGTTAATAAGTACCTCTGGCATAAATATTCATGGGAAGAAACACAACTGTCTCTTGGAGGTATGCAGTTTAACTGATAGAATTAAGAAATGCTGTAACTTGTCTCTCAACACTATTACTATCCTGAGATTTACCTGGCCCTTCAGTACAACGTTTTGCTTGACATGCTGGGGACTGGCAAGGCTAGGTAGCTGTGAGAAGGGATGGGCCCTGGGGAGTTTTGTGAATGTGTTAAGTGGAGTTCAACTGAGAGACCTACTGCATGCTATTGTATGGATTATATTAATATGTTATATTTTTAACCATTTGTTGCTATATACTGAAACTTTGTAGATTTTTTTCTGCTATTATAAACAATGTTGTAGTAAATGTCCTAAATACCTAAAACATTTGATCCCTTAATTATTTACTTTAGAAAAACAGAGAAGTGAGCTGTCAACATGTTGAAGGCTTTGAATATGTGTTTCATGTAACCCTCTAGAACAGTTGCACACATTCACTTATCAGCAATTTCCCTGAACTTTGCCAAATTTCATCTTTTCGTTTTAAAACATCTTGCCATTTTTATGGGTGAAAAATGGCATTCATTAATTGCCTTTATTTGAATTCTGCAATTGAACTTAAATTGCTTATTGTCTTTTTAGTTGAATTGTTCAAATAATTTTGGATATCAGAATCTTAACCCAAAATCTATTATCATGTACCAATACAGATATTTATAAGAACTAGAGTTTTTTTTTTTTTAATACAGGACTTTAAGAAGATGAGATGAAGCAACTAAAGGATGTACAGTAGATTCTGGATTACTAGTGTTCTGCCCCTCTTCCTTAAGGAATAGAGGAGAATTTTTAATCAGTACCAGTACTGCTAAGTGTCTAGCATAGATCTTCCTCATGTGGGTTGGACATTGTTTTGTATTGAATAGTCTGTGCTGAGATCCCAATTTTACTTCAGGCTTTTATTACCAAGTTCTCAGTTTTTGCTTTGATATTTCTTCAATGTGCAGTCTTAGAAGATAGTGTCTTTATCAGTGGTTTCTTTAGAAGAGTTTACTTTACTCTACTATGCTTTGTACTGTGTTGGGTATGTCCATGTGATGCTATAGATCCCTTTTCCTGTGGTAACCCAAATGCTCTGTCTACATATTCCCTTTGGTACCTATATTCTCTCAGATAGAATCTGCTTTCTCACACTTCTTTGAATAGAGCCAGGAGCTCGATTCCTGAAGAACTGAAGTTTTCACCCCACTCCCCTGGGATTTCAATGTTTTATTTTTCTTTTTGATGAATTTGTACATTTTATCTTTCTAAAGACATATTTGATTCTGTGAGATGGCTGGGCTCACCTGGGAGGTTCTTTTGCTCCATGTGGCATTGGTTGGGGTCATTCAGTCAGCTGTGTTCATCTGGGAGCTCATCTGGGGCTGGGACATTTGGTGCCTTGGCTGGGATGGGTGGGGACTCTGGCAGGCTGGTTGAATTTCTTAAATGGTGGCTTGAGGGCTCTAAGAGCAGCCAGACAGATTCCCAGGTCTTAACCACACCATCTTCCTCCTTCTCAAAGCCATTTTTCATGGAGGGATCAATGGTGTCCCTGAAGTTGGTAAGGATAAGCACTGGGACAAGGCCACTGATTAGGTGACTGAGAGGTCGTTGGTAAGAAAAAGCAATTTCAAAAAAGTGATACAGCCTGGGCAATAGCAAGACCTCGTCTGTACAAAAGCTAGAAAAATTAGCCAGGCGTGGCGCACGCCTGTAGTCCCAGCTACTCAGGAGGCTGAGGTAGAAGGATCCCTTAAGCCTAGGTGTTGGAGGCTGCAGTGAGCTGTGATGACACCACTGCACTCTAGTCTGGGCAACAGATCAAGACCCTGTCTCAAAAAAAAAAAAAAAAAGAAAGAAAAAGAAAAAAAAAAGTGATGGTGTCTTGGGCTAGATGGCAAGGGGCTGAGTCATTTCAAACATTTGTGTGCCGTTCCCGGGTGAATTCCTCACTGGTGCTATCAAGATGCTCTTTCATAAAAGTTTTATTGACAAGAAACATTGGGAAACAGTGCATGGAATAATCCTCCTTGGGTGTTTTATAACGCATATTAGCTTACCAAAGACTGAAAATAGGGTCATAAAAAAGCCTTCATTTTTAAAAATCAGCTTTTGTGAAACATTTGGTCACGGGTCTATCTTTTTAATATATATACACCTATGAACAAATTGTACACACTAGGAATTTTTATAGCTTTCATAAAGCTGGGATCATACTCTATGTTTTTGTAACATGAAAAGGAAGTCTAGTATATTGTCCAAGGAGTAAGTGGTTGTGTCCTCTTTTGCTTTGAAGAATCAAATAGTAGTGTTACGCTTCTTAAAACCAAATTTAGGATGACATTTTAGATCTGACTTTTCCAGCTTTTAAGGCTTGGCAGTCTTGCTTTTTAACGGGAGTATAATTGCTTGCTGTCACTGCTGATATTTTATAAAATGTTAACTTGTAACAATACATTTAACTTCACAACTTCTGAATAATCTTTTAGCATTATGACCCTCTTTACAGATGAGAAGAGGGAGGCAAAAGGAACTACATCAGGAGGATGGTAAAGATTATAAGATGTTTGCTTTCATTCTGATACAGAGAATACAAGTTTGTATTACTGATTTCTGTTTCTGAGCAAGAACTTCAAGCTAAAATTCAACAATGCATAATGCTTTAGCATGAAAACATTTGGAAGGAATTTGGGGTTCTTTATTTGGTTTTAGCACCTCATGGCAACTTGTATATTAGTGAAGTGTGGCACAAACTCGGCAAAAAATCAGTTACAAGATGTAATCATCATAAGGTAAGAATTTTTATATATGACTAACACATTGGTTTCTTACTATGTGTCAGGCACTGAGCTAATTACTTTAAAATATATACTCTCATTTAATCCTTACATTAACTCTTAGAGGTCAATACCATTATCACCCACATTTTGCAGATGAGGAAACTGAGGCTTAGAGAGGGACAGTAACTTCTCAAAGCCCACTGTGTAATGATGTACATGGGATAGGCCTAGACTAGGTCTAAAATCTTGGTCCTTTGCCACATTTCTTACATATTTTCTCAGCTGTTATGCTAAAAGGTTAACTAATGCCATATATACATATTAGAATACAATTGATTTTCAACCATAAGAGAGAATGATGGCTGAAATATTTTTGGCATTTGGTTTAATTTCCTCTTAGAATAAGCCTTTTGCTACAGGTGTGATTGACTCTTTAAATTGACTTGTGAATGTTTTCTTTCCCCTCCCTTGGCAACAAACAATAAATTTACTATAAAATAGGTAACAGAAAAGAGGAATTTGGGGAATGGACACTCTTGAAGCCCTGACTCAGGGGGAAGGGCGGGACATGGGCAATATATATAACCTGAACTTTTGTACCCCCATAATAAGCTGAAATAAAAAAAAAAGCAGGGATTGGCAAGTGCAAAGTAGATTTAAGGGATCCTTGGCTAATTACATTGCTTCTAGATGCAGCTGTTGTGTCATGAAATTATTTTGATCTAAGTATATCAATCTGAGGTAGATTTGGAAGTCCTTTGGTCCAGCGTGTGGGTTTCTCGGCAGGCAGAGTGATGCGTAAGATGCAGTGCTGGCCTGAATATCTATACCTGTGAGGTCTTGCCTACCTCTGCACCCAGGTAGTTCTGGGAGTTGGAAGAAGGATTGATCTCTTCATGTCTTGTTTCCTCCCCCATAAAAGGAGGGGCATCTTTCTCATCCTGCAGTCTTCTGATTTAGACCTATATTCTTCCTTCACTTGATTCAGCTATTCAGTTAGTGAAAATATTTTTATGACTATGTTATATATAATCTTAAAAATCAAATCCCACTTAAGATGTGTATGCTAAAAAAAATTGGAGCCTCAGAATACAACAGGCCCTTCTGAAAACTACTCAGTAAACCAGAGGCATAGAGGAATTAATACCCCACAGAGAAAGAATTATAGTAACCAAAGTAAGGGTAGAGATGTTTTGGTTTTTGTGTCACAGAAATTGTGCCCCTTTAATAGATGGACTAGTATGGCTAAATGAACAAAACCATAAGGACAGTAAAATGAAAGTTACACATGACAAGGTATTGATATATTGGGCATTGTATCCTGATTTTATACATGTTTAATATATATTTATAAAATTATGTATATAAATATATTTGTTTTCCAAGCATGGGTTTGAAATTAGTGGGTCATAAAATTTAGTGAGCTGAGAACATTAAAAATATCAGAATGTATCATGCATAGTAGTGGTAAGTGTTGTGAGACAAGTAAATGTGTGTTAGATCACAATGTAAAATGTACTTCTAATTGGGTCAAGGTCAAAAAGTTTGTCCTTCCATCATGGATGGAAGGAGTGCACTTAGTACAAATTAAGATGCCTCTTGAGTTGTACTTAGTTTTGAATTGTTCTGAATTTTCAAGGTTTTTTCCTCCATTTTTTTTATAAATTAGATTTTTAAAAAACCGTTTGAGAGTTAGTGTTCGGCCTGAAAGGGGTTCTCAGGACTTGGCAAGTCACTGTGTGATTTCCATGTGCTGAATGCCATCTCGTGGCCTTTGGGTTACAGTGCAGTGTGGTTAAGAAAACTGGCAAACTCTGTTTCTGATGTCCAGACTGAACTGTACCAACGGCCAGAGCTTGAAGTTAACAAAATCAAGACTACAGATTCAATTCTTAACTTGTGTCTAGCGTTGGCCACACATTAGACCCCTAACCCTAGCCAACCAACTCTAAAGTATGTGCCATTTCCCAGTAGATAATTGTTAGAGAAGATCAGTCAGTGCTTCATCTCTTGAGGTTGGGTCATAAATACTTTTTCTGTAAGGACTACTTTCAGGTGATATGGCCTTCAGTGGAGAAATAGGAAATGGGTGTATACTTCCCCTTCCCCGTGAAACCTTCTTTCATCCCTATCTTTCCTTGTAGTTGTTCATGCTTGCCTTGGAGCCTCCACAGATGTTGGCTTTTTAGCATTTATTCCAGAGTATTTCTATATTGCAATTCCTTTTTTTTTACATGCTAACTCCATTTATGAGACTGTGGGCTTCCTGAGGGAAGGGATTGCATATCTTTTTATCCCGCTTGCCTTGCAAAGTATCCTGCACATGCTTAGGTAATAAATATATTTTGTATGAACAAATGCATGATTTAGGCAAATTTGGGTGTTTGAGTTGGCTTTTAAATTTGTTAATTTAAAAAATTATAAGCTTAAGCCTCAGGAAGGTGGCTCTTTTAAAATACATTTTTATAGAAAGCAAAAAACAGTGAAAAAAATAAAATACATTTTTAGCATTTTACATGAATGTACAATATTATGTCAAAATTATGTGTTATGTTAGTAATGGGATTGGTAGAAGTTGCATTGCTATCTAAAACTAAATATATATTAACTATGATAAACATTTTCTTTCCTTTTTAAAAGCTAGGTAAAACATTTAATGAGTTTATAGAAGTGCCTGTGTGTATACATATGTGATATCAGGATGTATATATTGGTTTTCATCCATGGTTCCTGGCTTATAACTCTCATAGCCCTTGTTATTTCCTAAGTGATTAGAACAATAAGCATATCTTTTGTTAAAGTATTTGTCCTTTTTTCCTTGGTTTCTGAAGCAGCAATAAAGGTGAAAGACAGTCTTGGGTTAATGTTGGGATGTTTCAGGCCTCAGAAAGCAGACTCTCTCTCTAACCTTTTCCTACTCTCCTTTCACCTGCTCCTTTTTTTCTTTAAGGCAGGCGATAGAATCTAAAAACAGACTCTAATCTTCCCCCACCTTTCTGTGTTGAAACTGGCCATAAAGAAATTCTCTGAGCTACCTTGTCTGATTGTAGGTCATAAGACCCCCCATTTCAGAAGGGGTTCTGTCCCATACCTGGGAGGAAGGAGTGCTAAAAAGAATCGACAGACAAGTCTTGCTGGGTTTCTCCACTCAGTCTGTGAGTATCAGATCATACCCATTTGGTCCAATCCCATTTCTACATGTTGTCCATGCTTCAGGTATACCTATCCAAAGAAGTCTCCATAAAAGGCCCAAGAGGACAGGGTACAAAGAGCTTCTGAACTCATGGAGGCTTGCAGGAAGGTGAATAAGAACTCATCCAGAAGCCAGGAGGGTGGTGCACCCCAACTCCATGGGAATGGAAGCTCCTGTGCTCAGGAGCCTTCCAGACCTTGCCCTATGTATCTCCTCATCTGGCTGTTTATTTGTATCCTTTAAAATATCCTCATAAACTGGTAAATATAAGTGTGTTTCCCTGAGTTTAATGAGCTGCTCTAGCAAATTAGTTGAGCCTAAAGAGGTGGGTTGTGGGAACCTCAACTTCAAGCCAATCAGTCGGAAGTTCTGGAGGCCCAGACTTGCGACTGGTGTCTGAAGTAGGGGCAGTCTTGTGGGACTGAGCCCTCAACCTGTGGGATCTGATGCTGTCTCTAGGTAGATAGCATCAGAATTAAATTGGGTCAGAAGATGCCCAGTTGGTGTCTGCTGCAGAATTGCTTGCTTGCTTGTTTGTAGGGAAAAATCTCCACGTTTAGTCACAGAAGTCTTCTGTGTTGATTGTTGTGGTGTGTGAGAACAGAGGAGAAATAGTTTGTTTTACAACCTGATATATGTGTATCTGTATCAATATATATACACACACAAATGCATATATTGTATTTGTGTATATGCATTTTACATATATATGTGTGTATATATATATTCCCCCCCACAGACACCTTTATTGTGGAATTTACCTGAAATACATATTTTGTCACACTTTACATATTAATAACCTTGTGTTCAAAGATACTTCAGTGACATACTGTCACAAAGTTCATAGGTAACAAAATAATACAAAGATGCATTCCATGGAGGGGGGAATAGGTTACAAAAATATTAAAAATAGTGGTTAATGTGTTTGAGAACAAAATACACAACCTGGAAGTCTATTGACAGATGAGAAGTTTAGGATGTAGGGTTAGATGCACCCGTGGACAGAGAAGAGATGATGGGGGTGTGGGTGGGTGTAGGGAGTGATTCCTTGTATGAGATTGTGGGGACAAATAAATCCCTCAAAGAGTGGTTCACCATAACCAGTGAAAAGCTCAGAACACTGGCAAGACTTAACAGGGAAATACTTAACAGAAGACCAGGAATTGTAAGAAGCAGGGAATTATAGATGCACTGGAAAGACATAGCCTGATGTGTTTCATAGACACTTCAGATCACCTCTTGACCTATTATTTTGGATAAGCTCCTACTGTCATGGCATGGTTCTTACCTCCTACTGCACAGGCAGCTACTAAATGATACTGGTCACCTCCTTTCCTTAACTTGCTGGCAGTTGTTTCTAGAGCAGGGTTTCTCAACCTCGCCACGATTGATATCCTAGGCCAGATATTTCTTTGTGGGACTTTCCTGTGCATTGTAGGGTGTTTAGCGGTATCCCTTGCCTCTACCCACTAGAGGCCAGTAGCATTTCTGCAGTTCTGACAATAAAAACATCTCCAGACATTGCCATGTCCCCTGGGGCAAAATCTCCCCTGGTCAGTTGAGAAGCACTGCTCTAGATTATGGTAGGTCAGCATGTTTTGGGAGTAAGTGTCCAGTCTGCATCCTGGTCAGGCCCAAGGCTTGTGCTCTCCAGTAGGGCAGGGGACTATCCTTTCTGAACACTTTTTCCAGTCTTCTGTAAAAGGCTACAGATCATCTTTAGGATGTAATTTTGGACTTGATGGACTTTCAGAAGTCAGCTCTTTGAAAGTTTATAAAAGGCACTGAAAAAAAGGGGTGCTTTTAGTGCTATTTTATTCAAAGGCCATTTATACCACCCAGTTAATATGAAAAGTGGTGAGCCAGGGGGTATTTTCACTTACTTGCTAAGTACCAAGAATGACTGTAGTATCAGTACCTGCTTCAGTAATACGAAACATCTTCAGGGCAGAAATTTGTCATTTGTTCACTGATGTATACCAAAGAAAGGAAACTATTAACCAAGAGGACATAGGCTTATTCTAGAGTAAAAAATTTGTACTTTTCAGATTGGAAAGATGGACTCTGCTTATAGGATTTCAATTATATCATACATATTGACAAGATTATCATAAACCTGTTTAAACAGCAAAGTACTAGCAGTCTTCAACTTTACTAATAGGTTGGTTTCTAAATTCCATCTGTAAACTAGCATTTAGAACATACTTTGCTACAGAAAAATGTTATAAATGGCAGCTGGGTTCCCATGTCCATCTACAAATGTCTGTCACTGACTACTTGGCACTTGTGACAGAACTCAGAGGCCTCCATCATTTCCAGTGATGGCCTTATCCCGGGAGAAGGGCTTTCTGTGAGTATTGAGAGGCGATTAGCATGGAAGATAAGATGAGGTAAATTCTCCTGGGTACCAGGTCCCTTAAGTACATGGCAAATCTATAGATAATTACAATAAAGTAATTGCTATATTGGGATGGCAAATGGGATGATAAAGTAGCACTGGAGTTCAGCTTTTATATATGGTTGTTTGTTAAGAGCTAGCTATATATATTTAGGGATTCAACTTTTTTTTTTTTAAGACAGTCTCACTGTTGCCCAGCTAGAGTGCCGTGGCATCAGCCTCAGACTCCTGGGGCTCAAGCAATCCTGCCTCAGCCTCCCAAGGATCTGGGACTAGTGTGCACCACCACATCCGGCTAATTTTTTCTATTTTTAGTAGAGATGGGGTCTCACTCTTGCTCAGGCTGGTCCCAAACTCCTGGGCTCAAATGATCCTTCCGCCTCAGCCTCCCAGAGTGCTAGGATTACAGGCATGAGCCACCGTGCCTCGCCAGGGATTCAACTTTTATTTGTTATACTAAATATAAATATATAACTTACAAAACTTGGTACACATTGAAAATGTAAATTTAGAGAGAAGAGGGGGGTAAAGGGCTTTATGTTATTACAGAGCAGTGAGTTATGAGGTTAGCTATCCCTATCAGATACTGCAGAAGGTAGTCAGACTGTGCTATTCTTTACTGCTACTCTCAAAGGTACAGAGAGAACCTTTGCCACAGTGGACTGTTAAGAGCTCAGAAAGTGGAATTAGCCTGTTTGGGTACAAAGTCTGATTTTTGCCTTTGCTAGCTAGCTATGTGACTTTGGGTAAGTAATTTATCTGAGCTTCAGTTTCTCCATCTGTAAAATAGAGAACTCAAAGAGTTGATATGAGGATTAAATGCATCTAACTTGCTTAACACAATGCTTGGCATGTGGCATGTACTCTATAAATGTTATTATTGCTGTTACTCAGTTTGATTCAGTTAGACATTTCTTCCTTTGGAAAGATAGGGGGGAATAACTGCTTATCTTTTGCCCTCAGTGTTTATTTTAACCTGAACACTAAATATTTTTGGACTGTGACATGGATTTTTATATTCTCCAAGAAATTACTGCTATAACACAATGTGGTAATAAAACAGTGAACTTTATTAAGAAGTTTCAAGCATCATGACTTGAGGAAGTATTTCAATTCTGTTTATCGAAATACTTCAGTTTTCCAGCTGGATCTGGGATTATCTGTTTAAAAAAAAAAACCAGCAAATTAATCACTTTAACAGCCAAAGTACATCATCAGTAGTCTATGTGTTGACTAAAGAAGATAAAGATTATTTTTATATATTATATAATATATATTTAAGAAAAACTGGATTTTTCCTATCTACTAATTCCAGCTATTCAAAAAGACAAATCATTTACTTGTTAATAAATTAACATCTGTACTCAAGCACCCCAAAATTTACTTACAGCTCTTCTCTCGGCCACCAGGCTTTCATGGCATCTTCAGGTTTGATCTAATTAAATCAAACACATTGAGAGCATGGCTACAGATGTTAATATATTTTTAAAACCATTTGCTGATAAAATGATGGTATGCCACAATAACCTGAAAAGGAGGCAGTGTGTTCATTAAGGGTTTACTAAAGTCTAAAATGCAACTTTTTACGATAATCTCAAGCTGCAAAGTAAAAAAAATAAAACCTCAAAAACAACATCAAGCATTACTGTTAATAACTAGTTAATGAATAAAAATACTCTTAGAGCACAAGAGTGCTTAGAAACCATTAGATTTAAAAAATTTCTTCCAGGGGCCGGGCATGGTGGCTCATGCCTATAATCTCAGCACTTTGAGAGAATGAGGTTGGGAGGATTGCTCGAGGCCAGGAGTTTGAGACTAGCCTGGGTAACATAGTGAGATCCTGTTGCTACAAAAAAAATGAAAAAAAAATTTCCAGTATAATTTGATCTCACATTAACTATGTTACTTGCTAATAAATAGGTAAAGTAAATCTATCTTTATATATAAAAATAATATATTGTAATCACTGTAATTCACTGATTTTGAACTAATTTCTGATGGGTTTGCAAAACAGTTTTGCCTTTGAGGTCCAAGTTAATGTTACAATAGCAACTTACTCATCTCTACATCCATTTGATGGATCTCAAAGGAAATTTGAAGCCATACATTACTTTGAGCACTAGGTAATTTAAATTAGTCATTAGTTTACATTTATTGGCTGTGAGGCTCACAGATAGAAGTACAAATTAACTATGAAAGACATTATAGGATAAGTATTGTACATTTCAGAAAACACATTGACTTGATTAACTTTTGGGGGCCACAAACAAACCCCTTTTGAGAATCTGATGAAAACTATCGGATTCTCCCTCCAGAAGAATGCACCTGTTATCACATACTGTGTTTCGGCATTCTTTTTTATTTTTAATTGACAAATAATAATTGTATTTATTTATGTGTCTCATCATTTTTTCAACAGACCGGCTATTCAAACTATTATATAGCCAGACAGTATTTATTAGTTAACAAAATAGCCTAAGTCCCTGCCCTAGGAGTTACATTCTAATTCTAATTTTAGGTTGTGGTAAGTATTTGCTTTTAAAAACAGGCTGATGGGGCCAGGTGCCGTGGCTCATGCCTGTAATCCTAGCATTTTGGGAGGCTAAGGTGGGAGGACTGCTTGAGGCTAGGAGTTCAAGACCAGCCTGGCAACATAGTGAGACTCCATCTCTACAAAAAATAAAAAAATTAGCCAGGCATGGTGATGTGTGCCTACAGTTCCAGCTACTTGGGAGGCTGAGGAAGGAGGACTGCTTGAGCTGAGCCCAGGAGTTTGAGGTTACAGTGAGCTATGATCAGGTACTCCAGCCTGGGTGACAGAGGAAAACCCTGACTCTAAAAAAACAAAACTAAACAAAATAGGTTGATGGGATAGTTCCTGGGGTGGGGGTAAAGTGGTGAGGAAAGACTTCTAACATGACATTTCAGCTGAAATGTGAGTAAAGAGAGGGAGCCAGTAATGCAGAGAGCAATGCAGAAAGAACAGCAAGGACAAAGGCCCTGAGGCAGGAGCCAGCTTATCATGTTCAAGGAATGGAAAGGGGCACACCTGAGGTTAGAAGAGTAACTGTCTACCTCTGATTGTCTATGGCTAATGGTACTTTTTTTTTTTTTTATTTTTGGTTTACTAAGGACAAAAGTCTTAGGAGTCTATATTTTTCTATTATCTTAAGATAATGATTTCCTCCTCCAATGCTCTAGTATTTTTCAATTTTATAACTACAGTTTGTGTGTGTAAAACTCTTGATTCTTAGAAGATAAACATGTTATTTCAAAAAAGGCTCAAGCAAATTTCTAAATTGTATTTTGGCCAAAGACTACTACAAGGATTGTTTATAAATTATACCACCTCCCTAAATGAAAGAATATACCTGTTTCAATCTTTTCTTTCTTTATGACAAGGAAAGAATCGTTAGTTTCAGTATTAATTAAGCCAGATTTTCTCAAAGGCTTTTTATTACATATAGAAAAGTTTTGCTTGTCACTGTTTTCTTTGCTCACAATACAAGAAGAAATTCCACACATGACCTCTAAGACCTACCACTCTCTACTCTTCCTTTCTTGTTTTTTGGAATTGTATATTTCTCTGGATATTTGGTGTTACAATTCACAGCATTAACCCCATATTCTGCTTTTTCCAGTTTCAGCTAGTCTTCCTACAGTCAAAAGAATGTCTGTACTCTCTGATTTCTGCTTAGCAATGTTTACTTCATTTACAAAATCAAGACGGTTCTATTACAAGGAAAGATTATCCTAAGGTTGGCTTTTTTTGGCTCTAGCCATCCCTTTAACAGAAATATCAATATGACTTACTGTTTCACTACCAGGTTTCCAGCCAGCAGGGCAGACTAAAAGGAACAAAAATGGGCAAAAGACAGTTTAAAAACAGAGTTCAGTTCTCTTTAGCAACTCTTATCTTTTCATGTTTCCATATGAAACCAAAATTAATAGAATATATTAATAAGAACATTTCCAGACCACTGAGCACTTGACTTCTGTTAGCTTGCCTGCTTGTACCAAGGAATTTTAGTCATGGAGCTTAGCAGAAGAGAGCTCATCTATTTTCATTTTTACCAATTATGTTTAATAACATTTATAATATAAGAAATCAAATTGACACTCTGGGAGGTCGAGGTGGGAGGATCGCTCAAGGTTGAGAGTTCGAGACCAGCTTGAGCAAGAGTGAGACCCCCATCTCTACTAACCACAGAAAGAAATTATATGAACAACTAAAAATATATATAGAAAAAATCAGCTGGGCATGGTGGCACATGCCTGTAGTCCCAGCTACCTGGGAGGCTGAGGCAGTAGGATCGCTTGAGCCCAGGAGTTTGAGGTTGCTGTGAGCTAGGCTGATGCCATGGCACTCTAGCCTGGGCAACAGAGTGAGACTCTGTCTCCAAAAAAAAAAAAAAAAAAAAAAAAAGAAAGAAAGAAAAGAAATCAAATTGAATGTCACTCTAATACAGTTGGAAAGTTTGGGAATCTGGTGAACTGAAAGTCCTGGGCACAGCAAAAATTCCTCTGAATTTACGTAAACTTCTAGTAAGCTTGTGTGCTACCTATCTTGCAGTATTTTGTACTGATGCTGTGGTTCACTGTTTGTCAAGAAGCTTTAGAATATATCCTGACTCAGTTACTATTTTAGCAAAATGATGAACTGATAGATTACCAGTGTGATACTGAGTAACCCAGAGGATGACATTATTACACTTGATCTTAGCCAAAAGATCAAGAAGCAATTGAGGATTACATTATTTTAAAAAGCTAAATCCAATAATGTAAACATGCCAATAAAACCTGTTATTAAATATTGCCAGATTGGCACATGTTAAGTTTACAGAAACATAATTTGAAAAATTGTAGTAGCAGAAACTTTTCTCTTTGAGCTTATCCAAAAGGACCATGCAAATAATGAATGCTTTTTGCATCTTACTCAGTAAGCAGAAGATATTAGTGATATTTTGTTAAAAGCACTTTAAATTATAATTTGGTCTGCTAAAAAGATCTGCTAATAATTTGTAAACAATCAGAAGACTTTGGAACCATCCAAATTACTTTTAGGATGAGAAACCAACTAATTATGCTGTTATCTGTCAAACTAAGAAATTAAAAGGTTAGAAGGGAAGGGTACCTTCTCCATGTGTGTCGGTGTACTGGAATGCTTGTACCAAACGTAGTGTCTCATCCACCGATCTACCCACAGGAAGGTCATTCAGGGTAATCTGTCTAAGGATTCCCTTGTCATCAATAATGAAGAGACCTCTGCAAAACACAAGAATAGTAGAGGTGAGGCCATTTCTTCTCAGTTAAGACAAGTATTAGTTAATGTGAATTCCTGTATCATCCACACAGAAGAATGCTATACAGAACTAACAACATGCCTACTCTACTGGTATATACATATACACATAGATACACCCCCCCCCCCAAAACACCTCCCTGCCCCTCCAATCTAGTATATAATTTGGGACTGTCACTGTTAAATTGTAGCTTTAAAAGTTTGTTTTTGGCTAAGAAATGTACTGTAGTATTTATGGTTGCTTAAGATAATCTGACTTAAAAACTATGTGCACGTGTTACTTTGAAAATAAAAAAATAATTAAGAAGAAACTATTGGCTCAAATAAAATAAAATTGCTAGTATCAGGTAATTTTACTTGGTTAATGTTCAAATAATTCCACATTTTAAAATTGCCTCAGTTTTTTTAGTGGCATATTTACTCTTTGGGGATTAACTTAGTAATACACTTTATTTATTTATTTGGAGCAAAGAATCATTTTATATTGATTAAAGGTAGAACCCACAATGGAAATGTAATATTCAATAACTTCTATAAGCCAAATGACATACCTTTAAAATATATAAATGGGCCGGGCGTGGTGGCTCACGCCTGTAACCCTAGCACTCTGGGAGGCCGAGGCGGGTGGATCGCTCAAGGTCAGGAGTTCGAGACCAGCCTGAGCAAGAACGAGACCCTGTCTCTACTAAAAATAGAAAGAAATTATATGTTTTTACTTTTTTTTTTTTTTTTTTGAGACAGAGTCTCACTCTGTTGCCCGGGCTAGAGTGAGTGCCGTGGCTTCAGCCTAGCTCACAGCAACCTCAAACTCCTGGGCTCAAGCGATCCTCCTGCCTCAGCCTCCCAAGTAGCTGGGACTACAGGCATGCACCACCATGCCCGGCTAATTTTTTGTATATATATATTTTAGTTGTCCATATAATTTCTTTCTATTTTTAGTAGAGACGGGGTCTCACTCTTGCTCAGGCTGGTCTCGAACTCCTGACCTCGAGCGATCCACCCGCCTCGGCCTCCCAGAGTGCTAGGATTACAGGCGTGAGCCACCGCGCCCGGCCTAGAAAGAAATTATATGGACAACTAAAAATATATAGAAAAATTAGCCGGGCATAGTGGCGCATGCCTGTAGTCCCAGCTACTCGGGAGGCTGAGGCAGGAGGATTGCTTGAGCCCAGGAGTTTGAGGTTGCTGTGAGCTAGACTGACGCCACGGCACTCACTCTAGCCTGGGCGACAAAGTGAGACTCTGTCTCAAAATAAAAAAAAAAAAAAAATAAAATAAAATAAAATATATAAATGATTGTCAGATACAAAATGAAACTGACAAAACCCTTAATGGGAATATTTAGACATACTTCCATCTAATAACAGACTTTATGGAAGCCGAAAACATTAAAGACTTGGCAAGTGCAAAAAAAGGAGACACTACTGGTAGTGATATATGATACAATATGAATGAAACTTGAGAACATTACATTGAGTGAAGGAGACTAGTCGTAAAAGAGCATGTATTTTAGGATTCCATTTATACGAAATGTCCAGAATAGGCAACTATAGAGATAAAAAGTAGTTTAGTAGTTGCCTAGGGCTGGGGGAAGGGGTTAGGGAAAATGGAAAGTGACTGCTATTGGGTATGGGGTTTCTTTTCAGAGTAATGAAAATGTTCTATGATTATGGTGATGGTTGCACAACTCTGTGAATATACTAAAAACCACTGAATTGTATTCTTCAAGTGGGTGAACTATATGGCATGTGAATTATATTTCAATATAGCTATTATAAAAAACACAGGATTATAAAATACTGACATTTTCATATAAAACATTGAAGAAAAACTATTGGCACTGCAAAGCAAATCACACTTGATCTTAGCCAAAAGCCCAAGAAGTGACAAAAAGCACTTCTTGCAATCAGAAATATAACAAAATTATAACTGTTTTAGGCTAAAATTGCCCTCTTTTCAAATAATTCTATTAACATTTGTTAGCTCAAGTAACCTAGTGAGAGCTCCTAGGTAAAATATTTCCTTAACTTTTCTCACTCCAAAAATACAAGTTTGCTAAATACTATGATATTTGTATTTAGAAAAAACATTACTAGAGTCACTTTGGAAAAACGAAAAAGAAATGAACAAGGAGTTGAGGGACCTAGGTTCAAGTCTGGGCTCTGCAATTAACTAATTATATAAATTTGGCAAAGTTCATGGAACTCTAGAATCTGTCTCTTAAAGCTATATAATGACAGGGTTAATGAAACAGCTCTAAATAATCTTCCAGCTCTAATAGTCTATGACAGTAATATAGTTTAAGTAGGGCTATTGTAAACTTAGTTTAAGTTTAGTAGTTTAATTATTTTAAAGGTTTATCTACAACATTTTTGCAGACAGAATGAAATAATATTTCTTGGTCAAAACTTGTATCTTCTAACTTGTAAATAACATTCATTTCAAGGAGGATTATAAATATACTTGGATTTGTCATAATGTAAAACCACTGAAAGGTACCTAAGAGTGTGGCCTGAGTCCTCTAGATATACGCCATAATCCTTTGAGATCTGATGGTTCAAGTCTGAAAGAAGTGGAATCCTTATTGGCCCAAGTCCTCCTTGTCTTCGAGGGGTATTAATCCTGTAACAGGAAACTTAACTCTTAGCTAAATAAACAGCATATATTAAATCAGCACTCTTTCTCTGCATATGCATGTGCATACACACGAACAAACACAATACATATTCTTTCTCTAACAAAAACAGGCTAAGGTACTTTCTATTTTCTTGCTTTTCCCCCCCACTTAATATATTCATGTCCTTTAAACACTAAAGACGAATATATACAACACATGTTTAATGTACGGATATACTGATGCTCTCCGACTTAGGATGGGACTACATCCCAACAAACCCCTTGTAAATTGAAAATACTATATGCTGAAAATACATGTAAAACTCTACAGACCCATTGTAAAGTTGAAAAACTGTAAGTTGATCCATTGTAAGTTGGGTACTATTTGTATTATATTTTTACTAATCTCTACTGACAGACATTTAAACTGTTTCTATTTTTTTTTTTTTTGCTTTTATAAACACTGCTGGAAATATCCTTGTATTCTCATCTTTGTATACCTGTCTGATTAATTTCTAAAAGTGAAATTGATAGATCAAAGGATATGTACTATCATAAGCATAACCTTAGAACTGTGATCACAAGACAAATCCTTGAGAGATAGACAGGACACAACTGGATGACATTTTAATATTCTGAGAGACAAACACAAAGTCCACTTGAAGCAGTGATGGAAGTTAGTTATAATCTCAGATGTATCAGTCTTCAGATTTAAGTACAGGTTGAGTATCCCTTACCCAAAGTGCTTGGGGCCAGAAGTATTTTGGATTTTGGATTATTTGCATACTTACCAGTTAAGCATCCGTAATCCAAAATCCAAAATGTTCCAATGAGCACTTCTTTTGAGCATCATGTCAGCACACAAAAAAATTCAAATTTTTTTGAGCACTTTGAGTTTTGAATTAGGGATGCTCAACTCGTATTCTGTAAGTTGAAACCAGGAGATATGAGCTGGTACCCCCGTGGGAGGGCACTGACATAAAAGCTAGAAAACAGGGCAACGGCCCCAGTTCTAACATAAAAGTAGAAATCTCTGGTTGATATGAAACCTATTCAGCTGAGAACGTATCCCCAAATTCCCTTAGAAAAGTAATCCCAAATTATTTGGGATGACACTTTTTCCTTAGTGGACATGTGTTTTAATCCTAGGAAGATTTAGAATTACTATAGAAATGATGAAGTAAATTAAGCCTATAGTTTTGTTTTCTTTTTTGAGGCAGAGTCCCGCTTTGTCACCCTGGCTAGAGTGCCGTGGCGTCAGCCTAGCTCACAGCAACCTCAAACTCCTGGTCTCAAGCAATCCTTCTGCCTCAGCCTCCCGAGTAGCCGGGACTACAGGCGTGTGCCACCGTGCCCGGCTAATTTTTTCTCTATATTTTTAGTTGTCCAGCTAATTTCTTTCTATTTTTCAGTAGAGATGGGGTCTCACTCTTGCTCAGGCTGGTTTCGAACTCCTGAGCTCAAACGATCCACCCACCTCGGCCTCCCAGAGTGCTAGGATTACAGGCATGAGCCACCACGCCCGGCCTAAGCCTATAGTTTTAATATTTTTATGTTAAGAAATAATTAGTATATATTTATATGTTATTTGTAATGTTTAAGAGAATTTGGCATATTAAAATTATGTATTTGGGAAGGTTTATCTGAAAATTGAGATACTTAAGGAAATCAAATATATTAAACATAATTGCATTTTAAAATACTTAGGAGAATTAATTTCTTTTTTTTTTTTGTTGTTGTTGTTGAGACAGAGTCTCACTTTGTTGCCCAGGCTAGAGTGAGTGCCGTGGCGTCAGCTTAGCTCACAGCAACCTCAGACTCCTCGGCTTAAGCGATCCTACTGCCTCAGCCTCCCAAGTAGCTGGGACTACAGGCATGCGCCACTATGCCCGGCTAATTTTTTTATATAGATTTTTAGTTGTCCATATAATGTCTTTCTATTTTTAGTAGAGACGGGGTCTCGCTCAGGCTGGTCTCGAACTCCTGACCTTGAGCGATCCACCCGCCTCGGCCTCCCAGAGTGCTAGGATTACAGGCGTGAGCCACCGCGCCCGGCCAGGAGAATTAATTTCTTAAGGGAATTATGGGGGAATGTATTAATAATTAAATTGTAGCTCTCCAACCAATTAAAATTTGTTATGTGTACATACATATGTATACATATGATTGTAAATGGAGAAAAACTTGTTTCAAATTTGTAACTTTTAAATTAATTTTTACAAATTACAGCTTCTTGAAAATTATAAAATCTGAGTTTGACTTACCATACTGGGCAACTATTTAACAGAGAAATGGTATATTTTAAAGATTTTTTTTCTCCAGATTAAAGTTACCCAATTAATCATAATAAAGTAATCATATAATTCAGTGGCTTGTGCTATAGAAATCCTATCTATTGCATTTAATTTTTGCCCCTCATTTTGAAATGTCCTATAAAATCCTTAAGTATTTTTTACCATGACTGAACTAGCAGCTTTTTGTATTACTCACATAAATCTATTCCTGAATTGTCTGGTAAATGATTATATTCGTATCATGCTAAGAGTTATCCGCCCATGATTTAAGAGTAAATCCATTTTCTTTTTCCTACAAATATGTAAGATACTGACCAGGCCAAATGGGTAAACTGTGAATCGACAGAGCATGCTACCACTTCAGTATTTATGGATCTGAATTCTTCAATTCTATCACCAAAAGCGATGATTTCAGTTGGACACACAAATGTGCTGAAAGTTAAAAAAAAATTCATTATTCTCAAAATAAGCATATATCTGAACTTTCAAATGACTTAATTTTTACGGACACCTTTAGTAAATAAAAATGCACATTAAGAACAATTTTATATACGAAACTTCTAAAGATGGAGTAGTCTGAAAGACTGTCATTTGATCAAATATTTAATAGGGAAACACTTATTACAGAGTTCCCAATTACATCTCAATAATCTTTCTTCTTATAACTCAACAGATCAGTGGTCAACCAATATTCCCTTCTCCCTTATGGTAGTACCCCCCACCATTTTATTAGCTTTTATTTAATAATATTTTATATAGTGTTTTACAAAGTTAACATCATTGCACTATTTTTTTTGATACATTCCTATACCAACTCTATGAGCTAAATGCATCTATCTGTATTCTGGAGATGAGACAGTGTTCTCCAGTCCATCCCTCCCCACCTCTTTTTGAAAAGGTCCTTTTCTACCTTGTCTCCCAGTCCTGGGCAGCCAGGGATTTTACACCTTAATACCTTCATGTTCTCAGAAGGGCATGTTTAAAGAATATTACCTGGGGCGGTATTTTCAAACCATGGTATGGACTCCTTAAACCTATTTAGTGAGTTCCAATTAACATTTTTTAGAAAAGTAAAATAGAATAGAAAATATGAGAATACATCATACATAGCATGGGTAAGTTATGAAACATATCTATGTATATACAAATGCATATATGTTTGTGTTCAACAGTGATATTCAAAATATTTAACAACCTTAACTCAAAGTTGGCTTTACCTCTGGAGGTTTCTGAAAGGGACCAGGTAGGAGGGGTAATTTGGGAAAGAAGGTGGGAAGTGGCTATTTACCACCTGGTATGGAAGTTTTTCAGTATTTTAAGGAGCATGGCTTTGCTGGTACATATAGACTGAATGATATTCTATATATGTGTGCATGTGTATTGGGTGGCAATGAAAAATTTATTTTCTACTGTGAGCCATGGTCAAAAGTTTGAAAAACATAGATTTAGGGAACAAGTTCCTACCAGAGCCCAATACAGGATTCTAAAATGTTTCAGTTGTTCAAGAACATTACTGCCATGTACAAGCAGACAGTTCTAATCTAGGACTATGTCCCAGGAAACCTGTAATATGTATTTTCAATATTTTCTAAAGCATAGGAATGGTCAGCCTCTGCCTTCCTTCCTATTATCCCAAGAAATACTACCTAGAGAAACATTTGCCCAACTTCTTAATGAAGACAGAGAAAAAGTACTGGCAGAAAACTGAAGGGTTATGTTTGTAACTTTCCTCCTTGTAGACTGTGGCAAATGCCCCAGAATTCTTCCTTCTCTAGCCAGGCCCAGTCCAGTATTACATGAAAACAGGAAGAAGCTATCTTTATCTTAGATCCTTGTCCCAAAAGACCATTGCTAATCCCATGTTCCAATTAGGTATGTCTTATTCATTACAGAGTTTTAAATAACACTAGAGAAACACAGAGCATATTTTTCTGCTGTGTTAGAACAATTTCAAAATTCAGAGCTAGCGTTTGTTATATACATTTAACAAGCATGTTAACTTTCTGCTTTTATAACATGAATTTGGAAGGCTTATCATTTTTTATATCTATTAAGATTTCTACTTCTGGTTTCTATTAGAAATTAAGTTATATTATACTTTTTAGTTAATCAAGCCATAGTACAGGTTGATTAGAAAGAAGTAGGTTATTACTAATTTAAAAGACTATATTATGCCGATTCATAACTTGTTTTAGTCGCAAAGTACTAATTTTTGAGAATTCTTCCTATTTGGCTTAGAGTAGGGGTTGGCAAACTTTGGTCGATAGGCCAAATCCAGCCTATTTTTTTTTTTTTTTGTGGATAAAGTTACCATAGAACAGAGCAACATGCATTTGACTTATGGTTGTCTGAAGCTGCTTTTGTGCTACAATGGTAAAGTTCAGTAGCTACACAGAGATGATCACAAGACTAAGATATTTACTATCTGGCTCTTTACAGAAAAAGTTTACCAACCCCAGGCCTAGAAACAACCTATAGAAATCAGCTTAAGTATACCCTCCCTGCAAGTTTAAATTTTATCTACGTAGTTTTAGATTACTTGTAATTGAAAAAGGCACAGTGACAAAGATAGAAATATCTTCTACTTACTTTTTGCAACCAGAAAATAAATTTAAATATAAAAAGGATAAATGTCGTAATAACTCTTTTTTGGTCTCTTTTCACTTTCATGGGATTTGAAAAGCACTCAAAATAGTGTTTTTCAAAATAAAATTAAATCCTCAATGTGAATAAAGCTGTAAGAATATTTACTGAGTCAACTTTCTGACCATCTACAAAGATGCTCACTGTTGCAGAGTTAAAGAAACCCTCAATAACTGTAACATATTAATTAGTATTATTCCTTAAGCAGTATATAATATATTCAAGAAAATGTTCAAATCCCAGGAATGCAACAGATGCAGTAAAAATAAAAATGACAAAACCATAGTTAAATGGTATCACTAGATAACAGAGGTTATTAATTTTCTTATTAACAGATATGTTAAATAATTATGGCATAAGTGTTCCTATTAAATGCTTTCTAAAATATTGTCAGTCCATTTTCTTGCCTTAGTAGGTATAGTTTAATGAATATATTGTAGCTTTCCTCTAACTATTCCATTATAACACAGTCATGTAGATATATAAGCATAATGTATTGAGGTCAATGTGTTGTGACTGAAATATATAGTAGATGTTGCCTTTTTAAGAGCCAAGGGATGAATAAAGTAATTTCTAACTATTTCATGTTCTTGAATAATGACTGATAAAGACTGGGTTTTATCAGCTGCTATTTACATGTATTACTTACAAATCAAGTGGGTAGAAGAAAAAAACCAAGTATTTCCCACGATAATCAGTTAACTTCAGCTCCTTAAATTCGCCATTTATCACAGCTGTTCCTTCCCAATAAGGTGCTGGCTTGGAAACTAAGAAAGAAAAAGACATGATGTTCCATTAACACCGAGAAAGTTGGTGGAATGGCAGAGGACATCTTTAGAAAATCACTAAAAATTAGGGCTTCTAAAACTTTGGATCTTTTTGGCAGTCTGGTGAAGCTTACAGACTTCTTAGAATAGTGTTATTTTTTTTTTCTTTTTTTTTTTTTTTTTTGAGACAGAGTCTCACTTTGTTGCCCGGGCTAGAGTGAGTGCCATGGTGTCAGCCTAACTCACAGCAACCTCAAACTCCTGGGCTCAAGCGATCCTACTGCCTCAGCCTCCCGAGTAGCTGGGACTACAGGCACGCGCCACCATGCCCGGCTAATTTTTTTTTCTTCTATATATATTTTAGTTGTCCATATAATTTCTTTCTATTTTTAGTAGAGACGGGGTCTCGTTCTTGCTCAGGCTGGTCTCGAACTCCTGACCTTGAGCGATCCACCCGCCTTGGCCTCCCAGAGTGCTAGGATTACAGGCATGAGCCACCGCGCCCGGCCTAGAATAGTGTTATTGAAGGCATAAAGTCATACATAGAATTACAAAGGAAATAAATTATATTTAAATTCAATTATCAAAGTATTAAAAAACAGATTGGTGATATAGTAATGCATGTGCTCTTTTATTAACACTTTAAAAATGTAAGATCTAGCAGTGATCTAACTACCTAAGATAACAATGAATGTAGTGGCCGGGCGCGGTGGCTCACGCCTGTAATCCCAGCACTCTGGGAGGCCGAGGTGGGCGGATCGTTTGAACTCAGAAGTTCGAGACCAGCCTGAGCAAGAGCGGGACCCCATCTCTACTAAAAATAGAAAGAAATCATATGGACAGCTAAAAATATATATCGAAAAAATTAGCCGGGCATGGTGGTGCATGCCTGTAGTCCCAGCTACTCGGGAGGCTGAGACAGGAGGATCCCTTGACCTCAGGAGTTTGAGGTTGCTGTGAGCTAGGCTGACGCCACGGCACTCACTCTAGCCTGGGCAACAGAGTGAGACTCTGTCTCAAAAAAAAAAAAAAAAAAAAAAAAAAAAACAATGAATGTAAATGATGTTTTCAGATACCTGCAATAACCAGAATGTAGCATGAAAATACCTGGGATTCTATTGATGACAGCTATAAGCAAGTACTGCTGAAGCTAGGGTGGTTTGTTGCTGACATTCATAATAGAAGGCAATGCTAAATTTCAGTTGAAGGTGAGTGAAAATATACTTTTTTTTGGAAATAGGATCTCACTCTGTTGCCCAGGCAAGAGTGCAGTGGAGTCATTATAGCTCACTGCAACCTCAAACTCCTAGGCTCAAGGGATCTGAGTAGCTGGGACTACAGGAGTGCACCACCATGCCTGGCTAGTTTTTCTGGTTTTTTATTTTTTGGGGGGTAGAGACTGGGGGCAGGGTGTCTCGCCATGTTGCTTTGGCTGGCCTCAAGCGGATCTCCCTGCCGTGGCCTCCCAAAGTGCTAGGATTACAGGTGTGAGCCACCACACCTGGCTGACCTTTTTGTTCTATTCATGTTCACAGACCCCTTACATTCCAGTCCTGCACTAAACTCTACTGGATACTTCACTATAGCCCCTACAAGTTATCAACGTCCTGTATTTCAAATAATTAGATTTCCCTTTCTCTAATGGCAGTCTTCCAGACGTACTAATTTAGTTTGTCCAGCTTCTCATATACACATGGAAGACCTGCTGTAGCTGCGGCTACACTCAAGGAGGTGGAAATTCGCAAATACGTCAGATGAGAAGTGAATCCCAGAGCACGGGGTAATTTTCCTAGAGAGCATTGAAAGAAGACTCCTTTGAACAGGTGTTAAGTTACCTGATGGAAATTGAACAGTTCATGCTGCTCTCTTGTAAAGGTACACTGTAATTCTAGCCAATACACTTTGATAATAATGTACCTTCATGCTCTGTTAACACATTTAGACAGCACTTAATACTTTCAGAACCATTACATACATTGAGGTTAGTACTTGCTTTCAAGTTTGACTAAGGTTTCTAGAAAGTAAGGCTTATACTTTTGTATAACAGCCAGCCAGCATTTATGGTCACTCTGAAAATAGAGACAAACTGAATATGAATTTCTCTGTGAAGTTAATGTATAACATGTGATTACGTAGCCTACCTCATATAATAATCCTGATCTGATTAGGCAAAGGCCAGGAGGGAGAAACAGATAGAAGGATATTGAATTATATGTGCTTTATATACATTTCTTAAAATGCTACTCAAGTGAGAGGTTATAATAATTGTAATGATGTCATAATGATACTCCTTAATGATGTTAGCGTATTGGGAAAACCATATCTAAAAATTGATTTTGGAAATGTTGGGTTCTTGATTTAAGAACTGCAGTTACTTTGCTAAGACCTATAAATGGAATCCCCAAAGCAACCCCTTGCATCTATTAAGAAACAAAAATTTTCCTGAATATAAATTCTATAATCAACATATAAAGTTCTGGTAAATGCAGACAAGTATAAAAAAGAATATTTAAATCCCCTGTCTTTATAACCCCCATCAATTTAACTACTGTTAACATTTTTCTTTTTGTTTCTTAGCCATCCATTTTTCTGGGAACTACTGTTAACATATTGATGTCCATCTTACCAGTCTTTTTTAAACACACAAATTTGAATCAACTTACACTCCCCTTTTTTTCCTCCTTAAAGAAACAAATCAATCACGAACAGTTTTTCATGTAACTAAAAATTATTTGAAAATATGGCCTTAATGGCTCCATAATATTCAATTTTATGAATAGAAGTTTTTGTATCTTTAATTCTAGATATGCCTACATGTGACACAGAAATGTAGCAAATAACTAAAATTTGAAAAGTTTTGCTGGTAAAGGGAAAGCTATTATTACTATTTTCTGCTTCGATAAGCAGCTTCAGAGTGCCTGTGTTTCCTATGGGAAATATATGTAATGTCAGTAAATACTTAACTGGATGACATATTTCAAAATGTCTTTCCAGGCAAGTAAAACCAACTGGACTTGGAAATACTAATTTTAAAAGTGAAAGACCGGTTTTCTAAAAAATAAAAAATCCAAAAGTAGCTACCTTTCAGCAGAAAAGAATTGGAAATGTTTAGGGAGGCAAAACAGTTTTTTTCATTTAGTACTTCCACCCCATCCTAAGTCATAACAGCATCCCATTTAACTCTGGGAATTCATAATTGTGAAGCATTACTTTTCTATGGAATATTAGCAAGGAACATGCTGTAATTGAGCCACAAAAGCCAAATACACACCTACAGACTGTCAAATGATCTGTAGGAAAAGCAGGTTACTGTAAAGCAAGCAAGGGACAGCTTTTTTTCTACAGCTGGTCACTTCTTTTTGGCTAATTTTAACCTCCAGATGCAGCAGGCCACAACTTTCTCAGTATCTACTTAGTCTGACGTGTCATTCCTGAAAGTGGCTATTAGCTTTGGACACTGGACAGAAATGCAAATAATCAAAAACCAAATTGGCAGGACATAAATTTGCCACAAGGTTTATCATCAACCCAAATGCATTATTTCCAACCTCTTTTTTTCCCTGTTTCCCTCCAAAGTACACCCTGTTACAGGTTCTTCACTTCTGAGAAACACAAAGAATACCCTTTAACTATACAGGTTTTGGGGAAAGTGGCTATTAATTATAATCTTCTTTATAAGATGCAACAAAAAAAAAATAAGAAAGAAAAAATGAAACGTTTGACCCCCCCCCAAGCATTTTGTTTAGCGACTTTTCTATTTAACCAAACTTTCTGTGAATCGTTATTCAACCTATCCATGTATTCTTCCCTGAAATAGTACTTGAAAAGAGACGGGACGTTCTGGAGGCACTTTGTGATGTTTCAGGAAGTGTTTCAGTTTGCACAACATCCTCGATGCCTGCAAGCCCGAGACCAGGGCCATTCTTTCCTTCATCTGCGGCTTTTGGGGTAACCACTACCTCTTCCAAAATCTGATTAGTAGAAACCATCCCTTTCTTCACAGCTAAAATCCCCCTTTGCCCTACCCCCTCCCCCTCTTGGAGAGAACCACGCCACCCGGAGGCAGCCCAAGGGGTGCCGCCCAAGATCAGGCCCCTGGGTGTAACCAGTGTACACGTGTCTCCGGGCTCTCTCCACCCCCACCCCCACCCTTGGTGGGGCACCACCTACTCTTGGCTTTGCTTAGGTGCAGGGAATGGTCTGCGACCGAAACCCGGGATGCTTCCCCCGGGTACACTTGTCCACCCGCGTAGAAGTGGCACTCCTCTTCGCGGGTCCGGAGCCTCTCCTCTGCCTCCAAGCCCCACAGAGCCCCAGCCGGCAGCAGGAACAGCAGCAGCGGCAGCAGCAGGAACTTTCGGCTCCAGCCAGGGGCCGGAATCGTCGCAGCTAGCAGCAGCGGGGACGCCTCCATGACCACGCGGGTGCAGAAACACGTCCCTTGGCGTGAGCGTGGCTTCTCCCGCCGCCAGGCAGCTACAACCGCGTGCACGAGGCCCTCGCGAGACCTGCCCCGCCCCCCCCTCTGCTCCCCGCCCCACTCCACCCCACTCCACCCCACCCCGCCACGTGGGCACCAGCCCCACCTCCTCGCCCCCAGCCGGCTTTTGCGCCTGCGCCCTGGGGCGGGCCAGGGTCGGAGTATCGCCCAACTCTGCAGAGGCGTTCTCCAGGGCTCGCACGTTCCCGCCCTCTTTTGGACATCCTTCCACGCCCATCTCATCCACAAAGCCTCACCAGTGCACACCATCCACTCAAAAGCTGCAACTTACCTATACGCCTGTGAACGGCTTGCATTTTATACTTCTAATAGACTTTAAAAAAAAGTCACTTAAAAATTTTAGAATTTTAAATCGACACATAATTGTATACATTTATGGGGTGCAATGTGATCTTTTGATATATGTATCCAATGTGGAATGATTAAATCATGGTAATTAACATATCCATCACCTAGTTTACCTATCATTTTTATGGTGAGACATTTCAAATTTACTGTCCTAGTTATTTTGAAATATACAATACGTTATTATTGACTATATTTACCAGGCTGGTTACCAGAGGCCGTGAGGTGGGGGAGAAGGGGGAGGGAATGGGGAGTTGTTGGTCAAAGGGTACAAAGTTTCAGATAGGTGGAATAAGTTTTGAGATCTAATAGCCATTTACTCGTTTTTTTTTTTCCTTGAAGTGACTTGTGTGAACAGTGGCATGGTTCTCCTTTCTAGTTGCATCCCTTTTAAGTCCTGGGAAAACTCCAGCAGGCAAGAGCAAACAGGCAGTTTTTGGTGACTTATGATCTTGTCTCAAAGATGTCTATTTTTTTTTTTTTTTAATCACGACTTGAAAAGTTCCCAGAAAACCTTTTCTCCTAGCACAGTGTTGTTCCATTTTCTGACAATTGCCCCATCACCCACCCCCATAGCCTCTCTGCCCCTTTCTCCTCGCCCACTTAAAGCCCTCCCCCGCCCCCCCGTGGGCGCCGCCCCTTTCCCCATCGGCCACCTGCTGTTTGCGCCCGCCTGCGCACTGGGGGCAGGCCCGGCCAGGCCGCCAAGCGTCCGCCATCTTGTGGCGTCGCTTGTAATTGGTCTCCTGCCGTCCTGCTCTCCCGCCGTCAGTACAGTTTTAGACCCTGCTTATCCTTCCCTGTCCACCTTTTCCACAAATCTTCACCAGTGACTGGCCTCCCACCCTCAGCACTGTTTTAGAGCCTCTCATCCTTCCACATGTAGCTCTTACGCAAAGCTATGAAGGTAACCGGCCTTCGGCCCTTAGCACTGTTAGACCCTTTTATCCTCCCACAAAGCCACCTCCCCCTGCAAAGTGGAAACTAACCTTTCTGCCTCAACTGGTTTGCATTTTATCCCTCTAACAGACACTTTTGTTATTTTCCTTGCAGTGACCTGTGTTAACAGTGTCATGACTCTCCTCTCTAGGGGTAACCTTTTTCGGGACCTGGAAAAACTTGGAGAAGAAAGGTCTAACTTGGAAAGCAGTATCTCTAGACCATTTCTTCTCTTCCGGCAGGGAAGGATCTACAGGGAAAACAGGCAGTTTGGTGACTTAAGCCTGTCTCAAGGTGTGTATTTTCTTTTTTTAAAGACTTGAAAAGTTCCCAGAAAACCCTCTCAGCACATTGTTCCATCTTCTGACAAATACCCCATCATCCACCCATTTGCTAGGATGGGAGGTGAAGACACAGCACACACCAGAAAGACAGGAGCCATTAGCAGCCCATATGCCCCCAGGATCCCCTCTGTCTTCCTGTGACCTCTTGATATCTTTCTAAATCCCGCAGAAGCCATTCTAACAGTCTGTCTTCCTCTATTTGACCATCAGCTCCCAGCTCCCTTGGGCTGACATCAATTTCTAAGTCCTCTTTGTTTCCCAAAGTATCTGGCACACAGTAGGCATTTGATGTTGCAAGCACTTGATTTGTAAATAACACCTGCTATTCCAAACAGCCCGTCTCAATTTCAGGTTGCTTTCACACATTATATACTTGTTCCTTGTGACAACCCTTTGTGGTGAATAGAAAAATTTCCCTTTCTAAACTCATCCCTCACCTTAGTTCTATCTGTTGTATGCTCTGCTTTCTGCTTCCTGTGGGCAAGGGATGAAAAAGGTGAAGCCATCCCCCTTCTGTCAAGGGAGGTAGAGCATGTACTTACTCATAACGTTGTCCTGCAGGTCTTCACTTTCTGGGGGCATGTAGATAGGAGGCCTGGGGCGAGGTAGCTCTCGCTCCCATTCTTCTCCTTCCCTGGCTTCCTGTTCCACATGAAGGGGGAGTGGAACCCGGGGGGCTCGGGACTGAGTTCCAGGGATTCGGTTCAGGCCTATGCCCCGTGGTCGGCTTCGGTGATCCATGGTGACTGTTAGATAAACAGCCACAAGCCTCAGTGAATTCCAGGCCCTGAGCTGGGCCTTTAAGTTTGGACCTGGGAAAGTAAGCTAGGGGACAGTGTTATGTCTCTTTTCTCTGGGCTAAGCTGAGATGGTCTAGCTGGCAGCAGGGACTGCCCACCAGGTGGGCCCCAGTGAACCTCCTGCCCACTGGAGAGACTGACCAGGTTGGCCAGCTCTCAGGCACCTCCTGTTCATCCTCAGCTCCACTGGAACCCCTTGGCAGCTGACATTCTGGGTGGCAGTTGCTCTGAATCCTGCCATCCAATGATATTTGTGCAGACATTGTACTGTCATAGTGACATCAACAAGGAGACTTGAGGTGGGGGCCTTGCCCTCAAGGCACTTAACATCCAGCTGGAGTCAGTTGCCCATATTAATAATACAAAACCCTCAGACACTGAGGGGTGGTTCTGAACACAGGATGTACCTCAGAAACACTTGAGGAGCTTTAAAACATTCAAGTGCAGGGACCACAGCCCCAGAAATGATGATTTAACAGGTCCTTGCGGGGCTCTGGTTTTTATTTTTATAAATGGGCATTTCTGGTTAAGAACCACCACTGATGGTGGTTAAGAGCACAGGTTGTGGGGTCAGCTGTTTTTAGGTTCAAATCTGAGCTTTGCCACCTATTGGCCTTGTGGCCTTGAGAAATGTATTTAACCTCTCTGAGCCTCAGTTTCTTCATCTGCAGATGGAAGACAATAATAGTTTCCCCATGTTGTGAAACTGAAATGATAGAATACATGTAAAGCCTAATTTTGAATGTGGGCCAGACCTAGGGACTCATTTCTAATGAATATGGCAAAAGTAATGCTTTATTACTTCTGAGGCTAGGTCATGAAAAGGATAGCTTCTGTCTATCTTGCACCTAGATTACTCATTCTGGGGGAAGACTTTTTGTACAATTTTTTTTTTATTGAGAAAAAATTCAGAAAACATTTTTTTCATTTTAAAGTGTATAATTCAGTGGTTGTTAGTACAGTCACAATGTTGTGTTTTATGCTCACCACTACCTGATTCCAGAACATTTCTGTCACCCCCCCCCAAAAAAAAAACCCCATACCTATTAATCACTCCCAGTTATCCTCTTTTCCTCATCCTCTGGCAACAACTAATCTGCTTTCTCTCTCTATAGACTTGCTTAGTCTGGATATTTCATCTAAATAAAATCATACAATATGTGGCCTTTTGTGTCTGGCTTTTAAGAGTAATATTTTCAAGGTTCATCCATGTTATATCATGTATTGGTAATTCCTTGCTTTTTTATTGTGGTAAAATATATATAAGATAATATTTACCATTTTAACCATTTTTATATGTGTAGTTTAGTGGCATTAAGTACACTCACATTGTACACTCATCACCACCATCCTCCAGAATTGTTTTATCTTCCCATTAAACACTAATTTTTCATTACTCCCTGCCTGCCAGGCCCTGAAAACCAACATTCTACTTTCTGTTTATATGAATTTGAATACTTTAGGTACTTTGTATGAGTAGGATTGTATAATGTTTGTCCTTTTGTATCTGGCTTCTTTCACTTAAGCTTAATGTTTTCAAAGTTCATCCATGTTGTGTGTATTGGTACTCCATTCCTTTTTATGGCTTAATAATATTCCATTGTTGAATATACTAGTTTCAGTTATCCATTCATAAATTAATGGATATTTGAGTTGTTTATACTTTGAGACTATTATGAATAATGACGCTGTGAACATCTATGTATAAGATTTTGGGTGAACATATGTTTTCAGCTCTGTTGGGTATATACCTAGACTGGAATTGTTGGGCCCTATGGTAACTCTATGTTTAACTTTTTGAAGACAGCACCATTTTTTATTCATACCAGCAATATATGAAGGTTCCAATTTCTCTAAATCCTGTCAACAGTTTTTATTGCCCATTTTTTTGGTTATAGTCATCCTAATGGATGTGAAGTTATATCTCCTTGTGGTTTTGATTTGTATTTTCCAAATGACTAATGTTGAGCGTTTTTTTATGTGCTCTTTGGCCATTTGTATATCATCTTTGGAGAAATGTCTACTTAAATATTTTGCCTATTTAATAATTGGGTTTTTCTTTTTGTTGAGTTGTAAGAGTGTTTTATATATTCTGGATACTAAATCCTTATCAGATGTATGATTTGTACATATTTTCTCCCATTCTGTGGGTTGTCTTTTCACTTTCTTGTTAGTGTCCTTTGATGCAAAAAGGTTTAATTTTGATGAAGTCCAAGTTATATTTTTTGGTTGCTTCTGCTTTTGATGTCGTGTTTAAGAAGCCATTGCTTAATTCAAGGTCATAAAGATAGACACCTATGTTTCCTGCTGAGAGTTTTATAGTTATAGCTTTTATATTTAGGCATTTGATCCATTTGAGTTAATTTTTGTGTATGGTCTGAGGTAGGGACCAGGAACACCTTCTGAGCACTTACTATGTGCCACTGTCATTGGGAGGCAGCAGTAACAAAACAGACATGTTCCTGCTATTATTAAGCTAAAATTCCAGTGATGCTCACAAATATCAGTCAGTGGTCACGTAAGTGACTATATGTAAATTGACTTGATCATACACAGTTTCTGACCTACAATGGGGGCCCAGAAAGTGTGGGGACTGTGGGAGAAGGGCATACACTTGTATGGTTGACAAAGTTGCAATATTGCTTTGGGGCTTGGTGATATGGAGGAAATCCCCATCTGACATTGTCATTGGGACGTTTGCAGGTTCCTTGGGGGACCTCAGAGTATAGGCCCCTGCTATATCCTGTATCTTTCCTCTGGCCACTTAGACAATTCTTACTCCCTAGGCGTTTTGTGGCCCACCCCCGTGTTGGAATCCTTCCACCTCTCTGGGTGGCATGCTTAGCTATTTTTCCTTTTAAAACCATCTCAGGCCACTCTCTTTTATGGGATCTACATTTGCTCCCTAGAAACACAGATTTTTCTGCATTTGCTGAGAGTTCAGTTTATATTCAAGGGTGCTAATTTTATTGTCCCTTCTGCAAGGAGCTTCTCCAGGCCCAGCCTCTGCACTTTTCTTTTGTGAGTCAGACACTAGTCCTTGTGATCCTTAATCTACAGGAGATATAAGCCAAGCTTTCTGAAGCTTTTTGTCATTTGCTTGAGGTAATGGGGAAGCAACGTTTGTCCCTTTCTTATTTCAGGAAAAGTCATCCACCAAGTTGTGTGGGCATTCAAACAGCCTCTGGAGAAATCCATGTGGGAAGAAACTGAGGCCTCCCACGAACTACCAGCACTACCTTGCCAGGCTTGTGACAGTACCTCCTTAGAAGTAGGTCTTCCAGCTCCAGTCAAATCTGATGCTGCAGCCCCAGCTGATATCTTGGCTATGGCCTCATAAGATGCCCTGGGCCAGAACCTCCCAGATCAGCTATTTCTGAATTTGTGACTCACACAAACTGTGAGTTTAATAAGTATTTATTGCTGTTTTAGACCTAAAATGTAAAGCCTTACTACAGTTCCTGGTAAAAAACATTGTTACTCTTCTTATTCATGTTAGAAAATATCAGAGTCAGTTTAAAAAGTAGTAGTTCAAAAGGTTAAGGGTGGGCTAGTGTGCTCAGCAAAGGCTCATAAAGTCATGAATGGTTGTCTTAGACTGTATGAACATTTAAAGTAGCCCTTAGACCAATATGGAAAAGTTTTGCCGCTTTATCATTTGTACATGTAGGCAGGGTTCAGTAGTGGGAAAGGATGGAAGAAGGGCAAATTTCAAACATGATTTTCACTTTACTTTATATTTGTTAGAATGAGTAAGAGAGAGTGCCTAGTGACCAGAAGGCTCTCTGAAACATTTCTCACAAGACAGGGACATGTGTTTTTCTACAGTAATCTTTTAAAAAAGTCTTAAAAAATCTTAAATCTGAAGAAAACTTAAAAAAAATTCTCTAAAAAATTGGCCAGGCATGGTGGCTCATGCCTGTAATCCTACCACTTTGGGAGGCTATTGAGGGAGAATTGCTTGAGGCCAGGAGTTCAAGACCAGCCTGGGGAACATAGTGAAACCCCATCTCTACAAAAAAAAAAAAAAAAGAGAAAAATTAGCCAGTCATGATGGCATGCACCTGTAGTCCCAGCTATTCAGGAGGCTGAGGCAGGAGGATCGCTTCAGGCCAGGAGTTTGAGGCTGCAGTGAGCTATGATTGTGCCAGTGCACTCCAGCTTGGGAGACAGAGCAAGACCCTGTCTCAGGAAAAAAATGTTCTTAAAAAAATCAAGATTATGGCTATCAGGCAGGCCTTATGTCCCCAAATGTCTTCCTCATAGACTATGCCTGTCCCACTGCCCAACATTGTCATTGCTCCATTTATTCTTGGATTAAGGCATCATCCTTTCATGGTACATCCTGTTCATGTTCATATAGATGTAGTTGCTAAAAAGAATCCTAGATTAATTATTTAATTTCAGAAATACTTCTTATTTTATTTTATTTTTTAAAAAGGAAAAAAATTCTGTTCATATAATTTCTTTCCATTTTTAGTAGAGGCGGGGTCTCGCTCTTGCTCAGGCTGGTCTTGAACTCCTGAGCTCAAACGATCCACCCACCTCGGCCTCCCAGAGTGCTAGGATTACAGGTGTGAGCCACTGTGCCTGGCCTCAGAAATACTTCTTAAGCACCTGCTATGTGTCAGACACTGTCATTAGGAGACAACAAAAACAAAACTGACACATTTCAGCCATTTTTAAGCTAAAATTCCATTGACGCTTATAGATAAGAAGTCAACAGTTACATAAATGTTTAAATGTAGGGCGGGCATGGTGGCTCACGCCTGTAATCCTAGCACTTTGGAAGGTCAAGGTGGGAGGATTCCTTGAGGTTAGGAGTTCGAGGCCAGCCTAAGCAAGAGCGAGACCTCGTCTGAGCAAGAGCGAGACCTCGTCTGAGCCAGGTGTGTTGGTGCATGCCTGATAGTCCCAGCTGCTTGGGAGTCTGAGGTAGGAGGATCATTTGAGCCCAGTGAGTTTGAGGTTGCAGTGAGCTATGATGATGCCACTGCACTCTACCCAGGACAACAGAGCAAGACTCTGTCTGAAAAAAAAAAGTGTAAATGTAAACTGGTAAGTGCAATGAAGGGAAATTTCAGGTTTCTGAGGGCTTATAGCATAGAGCATGGGAGTTAGCCTGGGGAAGCATGGAGGTGGGTGAATGGTCAGGGAAGATTTTCCTAAGGAAGTGATGTTTGAGCCCCTCAAGATGAGGAGGATATAACTGGGTGAAGAAATGTCCTGAGTAGAGGAAAGTGATTTAAGGAAAGGGGATGAGCATCCTAGAGGTCCAGAAAACAGTAAGATAGAAGTCTTGACATTGGCAGGGATAAAGTAAACTCCAGGATCTGGATGAAATCTAGCGACTAGATAACATGAGTCACCCTCTTAATTTAAGAGAGGAGGAAATTTGAGCCTAGGAAAGGGCACCAAGCTAGAAATTGGCAGAGCTTGGCTTTGAGCTGAGATATTCAGCCTCCAGATTCCTTGTTGCTCCAGTGATCTGCTGTTTTTGCAATGCACTGTCTTCAGGTTTGAGATGGATAAGAATTTTGTGTTTGTTTTGTAAAATGTGAGAATGTGATCATTTTTTGCATTTCTTTTTCGTTTATAGTATTTATCAAAGTTAGTAATTATGCATTTCTGTGATTATGTGATAAATGTCCATTAGGCTATAAACTCAACAATGAAAGAAAGGGGCCTTGTCTGTTTTGCTGATAGTAATATTCTCAGTAACAACTAAAATGTCTGGTAATACTATATTCCCAATAAATAACTATTGAGACTATTAATGAGAATCTGATCATTAAGGAGAGGTAGGAGATCCCTGTTAAGGCCCAGGTCATTTGCAGGTGTATATGTTTTATGAAACACTATACATAAGGAAGATGAGAATGGGGAAATGGGTTACAATGAAACTCTATGAGCCCAGGTTGCCCTAGGAAAGTCTTATACCATTGGGGCCCTGACACCAAGTCAGAGGACCATTGCATTCTACATATACATTCTTTGGGAAAATGGTTGAGAAAAGGGGGAAGAAGGGAAAGATGGAGAGGGGAGAACCAAGAAAACAGGAGAAAATCAAGAAAAAAAATGGGCCGGGCGCGGTGGCTCATGCCTGTAATCCTAGCACTCTGGGAGGCCGAGGCGGGTGGATCGCTCATGGTCAGGAGTTCGAGACCAGCCTGAGCAAGAGTGAGACCCCGTCTCTACTAAAAATAGAAAAAAATTATATGGACAACTAAAAATATATATATAGAAAAATTAGCCAGGCATAGTGGCGCATGCCTGTAGTCCCAGCTACTCGGGAGGCTGAGGCAGGAGGATCGCTTGAGCCCAGGAGTTTGAGGTTGCTGTGAGCTAGGCTGACGCCACGGCACTCACTCTAGCCTGGGCAACAAAGTGAGACTCTGTCTCAAAAAAAAAAAAAAAAAAAAAAAGAAAGAAAAAAAATGGAGGAAAAACCGGGTTAGGAGTGAAAACTATGGAGTAGGGAGCCATAGGGAGGAGAGAAAGCCAGTATCCCTTAGTCCCATCCTTCTGTGAGTTGTTAGGGTACCTGCAGACCCTGCCACGTGTGTGCTTGCTGAAGCTTTCTTTGAGTTAGTTGCCTCCTTGTTGTTCTTGGAGGATCATCTCCTGTGTGAACTTCTCTCCTACCTTTCAAGCAGGGGTTTTTAGACTAGTAGGTTTTTTTCAAGGAGCTTCTTTTCTTTCATATTTAAATAGCTATGTAAAAATTACTAGAAGTATAGGTTGTGCCTAGCTGAGAAGTCATTATGTGTTATAATTTCCTGCCATGGCCTCTCAAATAGTTCAGCTTTCTGAAAGCATTTGTTATTTGCTTGAGATAGTGGAGAAGTCATCCTTATTTTAGGAGAAGTCATCCACCGAGTCTTAAAAGACATTCCAGCATCTTCTGGAGAGGCCCATGTGGGAAAAAACCACTTTGGAAGCAGATCTTCCAGCTCCAATGGATTCCGATGACTGCAGCCCTGGCTAACATCTTGACTACAGCCTCATGAGATGCTGGGCCAGAACCTCCTAGCTCAGTTGTTCCTGAATTCATGACCTGCACAAACTGTAAGTTTGATAAATGTTTATTATTATTTAATTTTGCAGTTTTTTGAAGTAGAATTCATATATATAAACTTTGCTATTTTAAAGTGTATTGTTCAGTTTAGTATTTCTACTGTTATTTAATGATTACACTCTCTCATTCCAGAATGTTTTCATCACCCCAAGATGATACCCCACTCCTTTTAGCAGTCACTCTCAGTATCCCCTATTCCCTATTACCTGACAACCACTAAACTATTATCTGACTTATAGAGTTGCCTATTGTATATATTTCCTATAAATGGAATCATATAATACATGATCTTTTGAGAATAGCTTCTTTCATGCAACAATGTTTCAAAGTTTATCCATGTTGTAGCAAATGTCAATACTTCATTCCTTTTTATAAGTGAATAATACTCTGTGATAAAGATATAGCATATTTTGTGCATTGATCAGCTGATGGACACTTGGATTGTGTCCATTTTTGGATATTATGAATAATGCTGCTATGAATATTTGAGGATAAGTTTCTGTGCGAGCATATGTTTTCAATTATTTTTGGTATATGCCTAGACTGGAATTGCTGGGCCATATGGTTAATTCTGTGTTTGACTTTTTGAGGACCTGCCAAAGTGTTTTCAACAACTGCACCATTGAACCCCAGCAACGTATGGGTTCCCATTTCTCCAAATCCTTGCCAACTGTTGTTACTGTTCTTGTTTTTGATTATAGTCATCCTAGGTGTGACATGGTATCTCATTGTGATTTTGATTTGCATTTGTCTAATGACTAATGATGTTGACCCTCTTTTCTTGTGCATTTTGGCCATTTGTGTATCTTCCTGGGAGAAATATCTGTTCATATGTTTGCCCATTTTTAAATTGGGTTGTCTTGATTGTAGAGTTGTAAGAGTTGTTTATTTTGGATACTACAACCTTATCAGATAAATGATTTGGAAATACTGTATGCTTTCTCATTTTGTGAATTTTTCACTCTTTTTATATTTTCCTTTGAAACAAAAAGTTTTTAATTTTGATGATTTCCAATTCAGTTGTTTTTTCTTTGGTTGCTTATGCTGTTGGTATCATACTAAAGAAATGGTTGTATAACACAAGGTTGCAAAGAATCACAAGTATTTTTCATTCTAAGATGTTTATAATTTGTAAATGGGAGAAGTTGATTATGAAAAGGGAGGAAGGAGAACCTAGTTGAAGCCGAGGATTCTAAGAAAGTCTTGTAGTACTGGGCCTCTGAGCTGAGTCAGAGAGCCACTGCATTCTTTTTTTTTTTTTTTTTTTTTGAGACAGAGTCTCACTCTGTTGCCTGGGCTAGAGTGAGTGCCGTGGCGTCAGCCTAGCTCACAGCAACCTCAAACTCCTGGGCTTAAGTGATCCTCCTGCCTCAGCCTCCCAAGTAGGGACTACAGGCATGCGCCACCATGCCCAGCTAATTTTTTCTATATATATTTTTAGTTGGCCAGATAATTTCTTTCTGTTTTTAGTAGAGACAGGGTCTCGTTCTTGCTCAGGCTGGTCTCAAACTCCTGACCTCGAGTGATCCACCCGCCTCGGCCTCCCAGAGTGCTAGGATTACAGGCGTGAGCCACCGCGCCCAGCCTCCACTGCATTCTTTATAGATATTCCTTTGCATAATGAGCAAGAATAGGAAAGAAGTAGGGAAAAGTAATGAAAAAGAGGAATATGGCAAGAGAAAGGGAGAAAAAAAGGGGACAGGGAAGAATACTGGGAAGTTGTGGTGGAGGCAATCTAGTGTCCCTTTATCTCATTTTTGTAGGTGTTGTCAGGGTGTACACAGATACCCCACATATGTGACTGTCAGGTTTCTCTGGACCCAAATCCGCCTAGTTCTTAGAATTTTCATATTGGGCCATCTCCAGTGTGATATTATCCATACCCTTTAAGCCTGGGTGTTTAGTATTGTGGGCACTCTCAGGATGCCTATTTTGTAAATTTAAGGACTCCTTAAAAAGTTGATTTCACTTCAGTTTCATGCATCTGGTCAGTGTGGCTGACCAATGTGGGTAATGCTTCATTTTGGGTGAACACTAGTTTCTCATGTTTATATTCCTTCTGCTATTCATATAGCAGCATGTCAGTCCTCCAGACTCCACAAGGTCCACTACAGTCTAGGAAGCCTGAGCTCAAGTTTGTGTGCTAGATAGTGGAGGTACCTTGAGTGGTCTGTCCACTGAAATGGTATGTAGGCCCCTGGTCAGAGCTGTTGAGCTTTCACAAGGACTGGGTGCTCGTTGCTCCAGAGCTTTTGACATATTGACTCTATGGGATTTTAAGTCCTTCCTCTCACAGGCTGCTAAGTCCACTATGTTCTATGGGAAATATATAGGTGAGACCCTGCAGGCTGAAATGGAATGCTCTCATTTGAACATCATAGGTGTGAAGTGTGGCGTCATCATCTCCTGTCTCAGAAGTTATCTGCCTACATTTTCCCAGCCATTTCTTTTTTGAGACTTTTTTTTTTTTTTTTTTAGAGACAGGATCTCTCTCTGTCATTCAGACTGGAGTGTAATGGTGTGATCATAGCTTGGTATAACCTTGAACCCCTGGGCTCAAGTGATCCTTCCGCCTCAGCCTCTCCAGCAGCTGGGACTATAGGCATGTGCCACTGTGCCTGGCTAATTTTTCTTATTTTTTGTAGACACGGGGGTCTCACTATGTTGTCCAGGCTGATCTCAAACTCCTGGCCTCAAATGATCCTCTTGGCTCAGCCTTCCTAAGTGCTGGGATTACAGGTGTGAACCACTGCACCTGGATGAGATACCTTTTTTGATATTGTCATCTCATAGTTGTTGTAGGGAAGGCAGACCCTTTTCTGAAAAGTGGACTTTCTTCCAGAACAGGTCTTCACCAGCAGTTTGTTGAGCATCCTTTGATGTGCATAGAGAAAGTAACTTCCTTCTCTTTCTACTTATACTTGAAAACTGCCTTGGGATTCTGCTCTTTCCATGTCTAGGAAGAAATCTCTGGAAGGTCCCATAGCTATCTGTTTACTCTTAAATAACTAACCATCCTACTGTCACTTCCAAGCAGTTAAAAGCCCAATGTACTATGCCAATTAAAACCCTATGTTCTGAAATACTGAGACATTTCTGTTTACTTCAAACTGGAGCATTCATGGATTTTGTCATCCTGCCAGTGATGTGTATATATGTGTAATAGGATGGATACAGTAACTCTTTTTGCCTTTCCTGTCTTCATCGCCTCCTCCCTTGATCACTACTCTTGATGTGGTCCCTAGGGAGAGGTTCATGGAAGGGAACACTCTGGCATGGTTGGCAGAGTTGTAATATGGCTTTGAGGCTGTGAGCAGAGGAAAGCCTGATTTGATGATCTTATGGGAATATTTTGAACTTCCTAAAGGGACCTCAGACTGCTAGCTCCTTTCACATCCAATGCTTTTCCTATGACCAGCCACTAGACTCCCCCATACCCTCTAGTCTCTTGTGACCCACAAATCTGTTGGGGTCATCACTTCTCTGGGTGCTCCACTTTAGTGCTTTCCTTTTAAGAGAAGCTAAGCACATTCACTTTCACAGGCTTCTCATATTGACTGTGGAAACCGCAGACCTTTATTTGCATGTGGTGGAAATACAGTGCATTTTCAAGCCAGCCCTCTTATTGTATCTTCTGGCTAAGCGTTTTCAGGCTTTCATTCCTGATTTCATTTGCTTGAGTCAGATATTAGTTCCTGTGTCCCACTAACTGTAGAAGACTAGTCAAGCTTTCTGAAGCTCTTTTTCACTTGATTATGGTTGGGGAAAGTAATCTTTGTCCCACTGTCATGAGAGTGGAGAAAATGTCTACTACCATTGTCCGTTTCTAAGGTTACACATATTGACTTGGGAAAACATGGTCCTTTCTTCTGCAGAGCAGCTCCTTCTGCATCTTCTCTTCCTAAGTGAGTTCCTGTCCCCTTTTACCTGAAGTGTCCATGGGTCCAGCTTCTGTCTGAACATTAGACTCCCCCCAAATACCCAGGCTTTTGTGGCCCTTTTTCGTACCTTCAGATATGGTCAGTTCCTGCCCCAGGTTTTTCTTTTTTTAATTTTTAATGATTATGGATACATAATAGTTGTATATATTTATAAGGTACATGTGATGTTTAGGTATAGGTATACAATGTGTATTAATGAAATCAGGGTAATTGGGGTATCCATCACCTTAGGAATTTACCATTTCTTTGTGTTAGGAACATTTCAATTCCACTCTTTTAGTTATTTTAAAGTATACCCTGACTTGTTGATTATAGTAACTCTGTTGTGTTACTAAATGTTATTCATTCTAACTATCTAACTATATTTTTGTACCCATTACCCATTCCCACTTTATTCCTCCCTCCCCACTACCCTTCCCAGCCTCTGGTAAGCATCTGTACTCTCTGTCTCTATGAGATGAATTGTTTTAATATTTAGTTCCCATATATGAGTGAGAACATGTGAGATTTATCTTTCTGTGCTTGGCTTATTGCACTTAATATAATGTTCTCCACTTCCATCTCTGTTGTTGCAAATAGCAGGATTTCATTCTTTTTATGGCTATATAATATTCCACTGTGTATATGTACCAAAATTTCTATATCCATTCATCCATTGATGGACATTTAGGTTGATTCCATTTTTTGGCTATTGTGAATAATGCTGCAACAAACATGGGAGTGCAGATATCTTTTTGATATACTGATTTCCCTTCTTTTAGATATGTACCTAGCAGTGGGATTGCTGGGTTTTATGGTAGTTTTAGTTTTTTGAGGAACCTCCATACTTTTCTCCATACTGGTTGCACTAATTTTAATCCCATCAACAATGTATATGTGTTCTTCTTTTTCCACATCCTCACCAGCATTCATTATTGCCTGTCTTTTTGATAAAAGCCATTTTAACTGGGGTAAGATGATATCTCATTGTAGTTTTGATTTGCATTTCTCTTATGACTAATGACGTTGAGCATTTTTTTAATATACCTGTTGGCCATTTATATGTCTTCCTTTGAGAAATGTCTATTCAGATCCTTGCTCATTTTTAATCAGATTATTTGATATTTTCCTATCAAGTTGTTGGAGCTTCTTACATATTCTAGTTATTAATCGCTTGTCAGAAGGGTAGTTTGCATATATTTTCTACCATTCTGTGGGTTGTCTTTTCACTTAGTTTATTGTTTCCTTTGCTGTGCAGAAGCTTTTTAGCTTGATATGATTCCCATTTGTCCAATTTTGCTTTGGTTGCCTGTGCTTTGGAAGTATTACTCAAGGGTCCTTGCCCAGACCAATGTCCTGAAGCATTTCCCGAATGCTTCTTTTAGTAGTTTCATAGTTTCAGGTCTCAGGTTTAAGTCTTCAATCAGCTTTGATTTGATTTTTGTAAATGGTGAGAGATAAGGGTTTAGTTTCATTCTTCTGCATATGGATATTCAGTTTTCCCAGCACCGTTTTTTTTTTTTATTTTATTTTATTTTATTTTTTTATTTAATTTTACAGAATCAAAGAGTCTAACAGTATATCTTGTTAGATACAGTATGTCCTCATAATGTATACATTATTTCTTGTACAATGATATGAAATAATATGGGAAATATTCATGATAAATTATTAAGTGAACAGTGCAAGTTAAAAACAATAGTTTCATATTTTTTTCCCCACCCCCCCTTTCCCGAGTCAGCACCTTCAAGTGTTACCACTCCCCAAACGGTGCGCAATGCACTCATTGTGTAGGCATACCCTCATCCCCTCCCCCACCCCCCACCTCAGTCTGATGTCCAATTGGTGTCGTCCCAGCACTGTTTCTTGAAGAGACTGTCCTTTCCCCACTGTATATTCTCGGCACCTTTGTCAAAGATAAATTCACTATAGATGTATGAATTTATTTCAGGGTTCTCTATTCTGTTCTATTGGTCTATGTGTCTGTGTTTATGCTAGTACCATGTTGCTTTGCTTACTACAGCTCTGTAGTATAATTTGAAGTCAGGTAATGTGATTCTTCCAATTTTGTTCTTTTTGCTCAGGATGGCTTTGGCTATTCTGGGTCTTTTGTGGTTCCATATAAATTTCAGGATTATTTTTTCTATTTCTGTAAAGAATGTCATTAGTATTTTGATGGGGATTGCATTGAATATGTAGATTGCTTTGGGTAGGGTGGACATTTTAACAATATTGATTCTTCCAGTGCATGAACATGGAATGTCTTTCTATTTTTTTGTTTGCTCTTCAATTTGTTTCATCAATGTTTTATATTTTTCATCATAGAGATCTTTCACTTGTTCAGTTAAGTTTATTCCTAGGTGTTTTGTTTTATTTGCATCTGTTGTAAATGGGATTGCTTTCTTGGTTTCTTTTTCAGATTGTTTCCTGTTGGCATATAGAAATGCTACTGATTTTTGTATGCTGATTTTGTATCTTGCAACTTTACTGAATTTGTTTATCAGTTCTAATAGTTTTTTTGTGGAGTCTTTAGGTTTATCTAGATATAAGATCATATTATCTGCAAACAAGGGTAATCTGATAGCTTCTTTTTCAATTTGATTGTCCTTTATTTCTTTCTCTTGTCTGCTCTAGCTAGAACTTCCAGTACTATGTTGAATAACAGTGGTGAAAGTGAGCATCCTGTTCCAGATCTTAGAGGAAAGGCTTTCAGTTTTTCCCCTTTCGGTATGATACTAGCTGTGGGTCTGTCATATATGGCTTTTACCATGTTGTGGTGTGTCACTTCTATACGCAGTTTTTTGAGAGGTTTTTTTTTTTCATGAAGGGATATTGAATTTTATAAAATGCTTTTTCAGCATGTATTGAAATGATCATATGGTTTTTGTCCTTCGTTATGTTGATGTATCACATTGATTGGTGTATGTTGAACCATCCTTGCATCCCTGAGATGAATCCCACTTGATCATGATGAATAATCTTCTTAATGTGTTGTTGCATTCGGTTTGCTAGTATTTTGTTGAGGATTTTTGCATCTATGTTCATCAAAGGTATTGGGCTATAGTTTTCTTTTTTTGTTGTGTCTTTGTCTGGTTTTGGTATCAGGGTAATACAGGCTTCATAGAATGAGTTTGGGAGTATCCTTTCCTCCGCGATTATTTGGAATAGTTTAAATAGTATTGGTATTAGTTCTTTGAATGCTTGGTGGAATTCAGCAGTGAAGCTATCAGGTCTGGCCTTTTCTTTGTTGCTTTTTCTTCTTCTCCCTCCTGGATACCTATAATTCGTATGTTGGCTTTTTTCACATAGTTTCATATTTCTCTAAGTGATAGGTCATTTTTTATTTTTTCTGCATCTTTGACTGATTGGGTTAGTTTGAGAGCCTTGTGTTCAAGCTCTGAGATTCTTTCTTTGGCCAGGCCTAGCCTGTTTTTGAAACTTTCTGCTATATTTTGTAATTCCCTAAATGACTCTTTAAGTTTTTGTCAAACATTTTGTTAAAATTTGTTGAAGTTCTTTTATATCCTTTCTTATGCTGTCTATCTCCTTAGTGAGTTATTTATATTTTTCATCCATGTTCTCGATAAGGAAAACCCCCATCTATTACTTGGCACAGCAGCCACCTAAGACCCTCCCCCCCCACGGAAGACCCGCATCAGCATAATACTAACTTATCACGTGACCCATCAACTAATCTATTACCTGGCGCATCAGCATAACACTTTATACTTCCAGAGTTCTTTCGCTGAGTCCTTCCCATCTGGATCAATGGTTGCTTCCCTTCTTTCAGCTTTTGTCTTGAAAGTAACAGGCCTTGTAATCTGTTCCTAGGCTGCCTAACAGCCTAGGTGTGTTGCTGCCTTTGTCACTAGGGGGAGCCACTTATGTATTGGTCAGGATTTTTTCTACCACAGTTGGGGGGCTGCTCCTGGTGGGTCCAGCCCCAGAGTATTGATTTGACCTAAAACCGGTGTGACGAGTTAAGTCACTGGGCTGACGACTTTTGATCTGCAGCCGAGATTCACACTGGTTGTAGATAGAAAGTGGCTTTTTCTTATCTCTCCCTCTCCAGAGGTGGTGTCTTTTGGCTAAGATCAAGTATACTCTCTGTTCTTATCAGTTTAATAAGCACTCCCCTGGACACTACAATTGTCCAACTTGACCCCAGAATTGCTTCAGACGGTTCTTGCTAGTTCAGTGGTTGTTTTGGTGGAGGGACCTATTCATAGTGCCTGTAAGTTTGCCTGTCTTCCGTGACCTCTCCCAACATCTGTTTTCTAGATATTATTGATTGTGACAGTTAATTTTTTTTTTTTTTTGAGACAGAGTCTCGCTTTGTTGTCCGGGCTAGAGTGAGTGCCGTGGCGTCAGCCTAGCTCACAGCAACCTCAAACTCTTGGGCTTACGCGATCCTACCGCCTCAGCCTCCTGAGTAGCTGGGACTACAGGCATGTGCCACCATGCCCGGCTAATTTTTTCTATATATATTTTAGTTGGCCAGATAATTTCTTTCTATTTTTAGTAGAGACGGGGGTCTCACTCTTGCTCAGGCTGGTCTCAAACTCCTGACCTTGAGCGATCCACCCGCCTCGGCCTCCCAGAGTGCTAGGATTACAGGCGTGAGCCACTGCGCCTGGCCGTGACAGTTAATTTTTTAAGCTCTTGTTTGAACATGATAACTCTGAACTGAGGCATTATCATCTCCTGTGTTACACAGATAAGGTGACCTTCTCAGCAGTATTTGGCCATGTTTGCATAGCCCATTCCAAGAAAAGTGTCTTTTGTGATATTGTCATTCCACAACATTTAGAGGGAAATGAAAGCCAGACCCTTTTATAAATGAGGACTTCTTACAGAACAGGTCTTCATCAATACTTTGTGAAATTTTGTTTGATAAGAGTAAAGAGAAAGTTACTTTCTTCCCTTCCTTACATTGAAACTGGCTTGGGGAATCTGTCAGGAAATCTGACAGGAAATCTCTGGAAAGTACATATAGCTGTGTGGTTACTCTTCAATAACAAACATCCTGTGATCACTTCCAAACTCTTAAAAGCCACATCTAGCATAATAATTAAAAACCTATACTCCTGAATACTGGGAAATTTCTGCCCATTCCAAATGGGTGTCTTGAGTTTTAAAATCTAGCAGGTGATGTAATATGTATGTGTATATGGGATAGACAGAGTTGACCTCTTTTTGCCTTTCCCATCTTCATCTACCTTCTCTTCCTGACCAACACCCTTGATATATGGTCCCCAGGGAGACAGGTGAGTGTGGGAAAGAATATACCCTTGAATGGTTTGCAAAGTTATGAGACTCTGTGATATGGAGGAAATCTTCAGCTAACACTTTCATGGGTGCATTTTGAGCTTCCTAAAGGGACTTCAGATTGTCAGATCCTGCCATATCCATTGCCTTTTATCCAGCTGGCCACTAGACTCCCCCTTAGTCCATAATCTGTTGTGATCCATGCTGCTGTTGGGGTTGTCCACCTCTCTGGGCACTTCTCCTTGGTGCTTTCTTTTTAAGAGAATCTGAGTAAACTTACTTTTGTGGGATTCTCACTTTGACCATGGAAAACATAAAACTTTCTTCTTTAGGTGGAGGAAGTGCAATTCCCTTTCAAGTTAGCCCTTTCATTATATCCCAGCCAGCATTTTCAGCTCTAGGTTCTTGACTTCATTTAAACAAGTCAAACATTAGTTCCTATGTCCTGCTAACTGCAGAAGACACAAGTCAAGCTCATGCCGACCTTGGAAAACACAGTCATTGTTTCTGCGGGACAGCTCTATCCCCAGCTTCTCTTCCCATGGGAGTCAGATACTGGTGCCGGTCTCCCTTTAATTAAAGGGTCTGTATATCTAGCTTCTGATTAGACACTAGACTCCCTGAAAACCCCAGGGTTATTGGCCCTCACTTCTGTTGGAGTTTTTTGTCTCTTCAGGTTCTCCTTTGGGAGCTTGTCTTTTAACACCGTGTTAATTCACTAACTCTTGCAGGGTCCATATGTTGACTACTGAAAACATAGCCCTTTCTTCTGTAAGTAGTAGAAGTGTCATAAGCCAGCCCTCTATTACATTTTTGATCAGGGCAGATCCTGACCCAGGTTCTTAACTTCATTTTCATTAGTCAGATATTAGTCCCAGTATCCTTCTAACTCCAGGACATATAAGCTAAGCTTTCTGAAGCTCTTTGTTATTTGCTTGAGGCAAGGGAGAAGTAGTCATTGTCTCTCCTTCATGACAGTAGAGAAAATGCCCACCACACTCTTTCTTAGAGTTCACATGTCCACCTTGGAAAACCTAGTACTTTTTTCTGCAGCTGCTGTGTTATAGCCTAAGATGTGAGAAATGACCACCTAAAGACCGAATTGAGCCAAATTAGGAGTCTTTATTAGCTGGCCAGCAACCACCCCCTGTCCTGGGAAAGTCCAGAGACAGAGAATGGCCCCGAGCTTAAAGTGAGCAGGGGTTATATACCTTCACCACCAACAATACTAACAATACACATATGGCTAAAAAAACATGTTGATTACAATAATTCATAAGCAAGCAAACTTACAGAAGCAGATAGCATCCATTAAATCAAGGAACATTTCCTTATGGAACATCCAAGGAACATTTTCCCAAGGAACTGCCAAATGTAGTACAATGTAACTATACACCTAATGATTTTAAACAATCACTTACAAATTAATCACTGTATAAATTTTTTTAACTTTACACAACAGTGAGTTCGTACACAAGATGGCTGCACTAGCCTGCATACAAGATGGCCTCACTGTGGCTCACAGAGCTATACTGATTACTGTGCCTCATCACATGCTGGAAGTGTAATTCTCTTCCAAGCCAGATCCCCTTTGTGCCTTCTGGCAGGGGCAACAACAGCCTCGTCTTTTCTAACTACATGAATTGAACAGCAGGCCTGTGTCACTCAAACTCCAGGGAATATGAATGAAGCTTTCTAAAATGTTGAACTTGCGTCATCTATTCTAACCCTCATCCTCATGAGATAGTTTTCTTATTCCCTGTGGGGTCTATTGAGATATGGGGATTTGTGCCCTACTCTTATTTGAGAATAGAGCTGTAGGATAGAAAGCCACTTAGCTGCACTGAAGACATGGCTCCTCCACAAGGGGGTATCCTGCAAATGTCATTGACGTTATTTGTCCTCTTTGTTATCCTATTGTTATTTTTGGTGTGTATTACAAGGTTATTGGGGAAGTGTACACTTTTACCATTCTTCTTTTGACTGTCTTTGTAAGTATTAAAGTGTCTCAATGTAAAAGTAGATTTTTTTTTGTATTTTTACCAGAACAAAAATGGCTTTTTGTATTTTTACTGTCCTTGGATTTGCATAACTCTGTGCATGAGATAGCAAATTTGGCCTTGAATGTGTGTGGCCCTTTTATAACACAAGAGCCCACACTGGTCAAATTAGTGCCTAAGATATATTCCCCAGCATCTAGTAGTACATGCTCTCACCTAAGTGGTGAGTGTGTGTTGGGGGGAGGGGTTAGGGTACCCCCACTAAGCAATTCCATGTTCCATGTTAGGATGGACAAGGCATTGGGATGGGTAGCACTCAGATTGTGCAAGATGGGTCATTGGGTAAGATGAGCCACCTTGGGCCGGGCGCGGTGGCTCACGCCTGTAATCCTAGCACTCTGGGAGGCCGAGGCGGGTGGATCGCTTGAGGTCAGGAGTTCAAGACCAGCCTGAGCAAGAGCGAGACCCCGTCTCTACCAAAAATAGAAAGAAATTATATGGCCAACTAAAAATCTATATAGAAAAAATTAGCCGGGCATGGTGGCGCATGCCTGTAATCCCAGCTACTCGGGAGGCTGAGGCAGTAGGATCGCTTAAGCCCAAGAGTTTGAGGTTGCTGTGAGCTAGGCTGACGCCACAGCACTCATTCTAGCCAGGGCAACAAAGCGACACTCTGTCTCAAAAAAAAAAAAAAAAAAAAAAAGATGAGCCACTTCGATCTGGTTGAAGAACAGGGGCACATTAGGAGAGATCAAGGCTCCTCTGGACCTGGTAGAGCAGTGGGGGTCAGGTTATGAGAGGTATGGCTCTGGGATCTGGTAGCCCACCCTTGTCTACAAGGTGGGTGAAGGGGGAACATGAGGATCCTCCCACTGTCTAGTCTTTCAGAGTGTGTGAACCAGGTTACAGGTAAGACAGATTCTTTGGGATCTGATAATGTATTCCACCTATTGAAGAAAGTTTTGGGGGTTAAGAAGCAATAGGTGGGATTAGAATCATCTTTCTGATTGGTTCCTAATTGTTAAAAGTACATTTTTATGGCCTGAGAAATGGTTGAAAGTATGTACAAACCCTTGCTTACTGGTGTCAGTAGCTCTCCTTGTGTGTGTCCCCCTTTATTTCCTAAGCTTCTGCCCCCAGGAGAGTAGATGGTCTCCTGGAAGTTTGTGTTGTCATGTCTGTGTAAAAATATCTATGGTCTGTGTTTCTGAAAAAAGTATCTGAATGTAACTGTAGAACTTGTAGTTAAAAGATAAAGAATTAAAAGTGATTTTGTCATTTGAAGTCCCAGGAGCCAATTTATTGTATACAGTGTATAATAATGTGTATTTAGTGTTGAAATGTGGTACATGTTTGAATTGTGAATGTTCACATGGTCTCAGAAAAATTCCTCTGATGTTCAATGCTTTCACTGTATGATGATGTCTTGTTAATTGGCAAGTTGAAAGGGTCATTCATTCTCTATGGCCTTTGATGCCCACTATCAAGGGAGACATACGATCCCTCGCAAGCTTCAGGGCATATTTGCCAGTTATAATATTTGAAATAATATGAGTACAACTGATGTTTTTCACAAACTAATATATTCTATGTTCCCAAGAGAATACTTGTAGCTCCTACAGCACTGCTATCAAACTTGGCCCGTTTATCTTACAGTAAAAAAGGAAAAAGTATGTGGGGCTTTGCCTGACATGCTATTGGCAGATTGACTCCATGAGATTTAAAACTCTATCTCCTCCTGGGGGCTGCTAAGGTCAACATACCCATTTGGAAAAATATAAGCATGAACCCACAGGTTTGCTAGTGAAGTATGGAACAGGACCCAGGGGGCAATAACAGACCTTATTAATAAAGTGTTTGGTAAAAAGGGGCATTTAGTTACATGGAAATTTATTGAAGTCCAGCCCTACAGTTAGTGGGAAATAAGTGATGGTAGGGAATGTGTTTGGGCAAACTCCCAATGAGACGATAGAGGCTTCCTCCTTGACTAGTAGATGAGGGGCCCCTGCCAGTTGTGCTGGATGGCAATGAATGGAGATCATCGCATGCTCGCTGACTAACCCCACTTTCAACCCACTCTGGCCAGGACCACTTTGCTGACAGGAAGAGGACTAAAAAGACCTAGACTCCCTTGCTGAGATCTTTGCTGTTTGGACTGACGTGTATCTAACACATTCAACACCACTGTTCTACTCAGAACTTCGTCCTTTCAAGAACAAAAGAGGTCTAAGGCATGGATGAGGCCTTTCCTTTTCTACCTGGAAGTGGAGGCTTTATATTATGCTCAGGTATGTTGGGGACTTGATGACTCTCAAAGTTGTCAACCTTTTTAGTTCTAATGTACACTGGGGCAAAAGTCACTGTGGTTCCTATAGATCCATGGACATGGTCAAAATTTACTTTGGATGTGTAAATACCTCTCAGATTGGACTGTGGACTGATGTGAGTTTATGGGCAGGATCCTCTGGGCCAATACACAGGCAAGTTGTTGAAACTGATACTGCTGAGTATACAGTAGGAAGAGTTGTATTAATTACGTACAATCCTTTTCTTTGTTGTAAGGGATATTCTCAATTGGGAAATGCCATAACAGAATAGTGGTAGAGGAGCATTAATACAACTGGGAACCCACCAGACTTCCCAGCCTAGAAGTGTTGCTAAAGCAGTATAAGATACTAAGTTGGGAGGGCATGTGAAAGGAAGGCCCTTGACTGATCAAAAAACCATATGATAATTGAAGTCTCACTGTGTCATACTATGAGCTCAATGTGGCAGTAGTCCTCTTTGTTCCTCTACTTCCAGATATCACAATGGTCATGGATCCATTGTGCCAAATGAATGGTCTGGTACACAGCAATGGACATGCTAATACTTTCTTCAGATTCCATTGTATCCTGTGTTGAGAGCATAATTGGCTTCATGGGTCTGTGATTACAATACATATTCACTTTGCTGCCCCATTGTGACCTGTACTTTCCTGTAATTTCTCACTGGTGGATGGGCCAAGACCTAGGAAAGATTGAATTCTCGGCAGAGGTGTCCAGGTACCATTATATGATGACCTTATTCTGATTGGAAGGACTAAGGACAGCATATTGTCTGCGTTAGATATGTGGTCCTGTATCTGACTAACCAGCACTAGAAGATTAACCCTGACAAGAATCACTAGCCAGAACCCAGATATAGTCTTGGTGAAACATGTGAGTTGATGTCCTGTGTATAATCCTTGAGTCTGTTCAAGGAAAAATGATGGCCTTAAGAAAACCAGAAAACCAAGAGCATATGATAAGCTTGATCATATTGGATGGACTTCATACCTCACATGGGGATCCTGCTCAGCCTATTATATAAGATTACTCAAAAGTCATTTGAGTTGACCAACACCCTGCTTTCAGTACAACTTCAATCCAACAAGCTGGTATAGACCCTCGTTCCACTCATGCTGGTCACTCGTGCAAACACCATTAATGCCTGGTTTACTCATTCCTTTGATATACAACTTCACTTACAAATGGATGTTCCTTGGATAATACCTACTTTGCTGGTTTCCACTGGCCATGGAGACAGTAGATATCTTTACAAAGGATGGTACTAACATCCTCATACCCATGGCAAGTGGAATAATGTGCCAGGATTCTTATTTGAACTGTGTTTTATATTTGCATTAAATGACCACATCAGGTCAGATTTTGGTGCCACTTTCAGAAGAAAAGATACCCAGAAGTGGGAGGCTTGAAGGGACTCCTGCTGAGCATTTATGCCCCATATTAATCTCCAACATCAGGAGCTATTGAAAGGTGGTCTGGATGCTTCGAGGAGAGACTGAATAAGTGAACAACTTATACTAAGGTCCCAGTGTAGCATAGGCTAAGAAAGCAAATTTTGGCTCTAAAGGTGGCATTTCCCCAGCTGGTACCTCGTGTTTTAATAGAATGTTTAATTATGAGGTAGAGGAGGGGTGAAGGATGCCCAGAGTCAAGATGGGGTGGAAATACCTATAGTACTGACAGTTCCTTCTAAAATCTCTTTCCTTCTTTTTCTACCTGAATGTTTTATATCCCAGATGTGGGTGATGGGCTAATGTCTGCTTAACCACTTTTTGGTCAGAGTTTTCTCAAGATAGCTGAGAACCACACTTTTGGGTATTTGGAATGTTTTGTCTTTTGTACCCTCTGGCCAAACTCTTACATTCTAAGATATATGTTTTCAACATCCTGTTTGAGGACGGCTTTCAGGGATGTGTCTGATCCACAGCACCTTTATTCTCTACACTTTTATAGGTAATTGGATGAATTAATTTTCCCATTTTACTTATTTAAAAAGTGAGAAAATCACATTATCTCTTCATTCTCATTGGTGGGGTGCCTGCAGACCCCACTATATGTATATATGGCTGCTTTATATTCTCTCTGGGGCAAAGCCTTCTCTTTGTTCTCAGAGAGAATTGTTAATGTTGTATTGTTTCTGCTAAAACTTATCCTTCCACTTTAAAGCTGGAAAATTTACATTAATGGGAATTCTCTGGAGGCCTCTTTTCTATTGTCAATGGCTCCTTAAAAAGACTTAACAGTATTGGACAGTTGACTACTCCAACTTCAGATATTGATTTGGTCTCTGTACCCAGTGTGTGTAGCCCTTCATTTTAGTAAAAACAAACTCCCTGCATATGTACTCTTTCTGCCAATTGGATTATAACATACCAGAGTTCTAGACACCAAGGTAGGAAGCATGAGCTCAAATTTCCCTGAGGTGCTGGTGTAACCTCCGGAGGCATTATGGTCCATGTTGATCTCTTGTATGGACTAGGAGGTCAGGGTATAAACTGCTTTTGACAGATTTACTCCTTGGATTTTTAATTTTCTTGCTTTCTGGAGCCTGACGATGTCACAGTGCCTTTTGGGAAAAAGAGGTCAGACCTTGATGGTTGAAACAGAACAAGTTGATTGTGAATGGATGGGAGAAGGTTCTAGATCTGTTCTGTGTTCATTTGGACACATCTAATTTAGGAAACCATACATATGAAAGGTGAGTATGTGGGAATGCATTCCATTAGGATTTCCTTGCCCAGCTACCCCTAGGTGTGTTTGTTTGAATTATTGGGTAATTGTCTTCAGTTAGAGAATCTCTGCATTCTATGTAGCTATCACTCAGCATGATGAATTGGAATCCAGAAGAGTTGGGAAAAAGAGGGAAAATAGAAAAGGGGAAAGAAAGGAGAAAAGAGGTGTGAACTGGGAGAATTCTAGGAATACCAAGTGGGTTATATTGTGCATGTAGTCCAGTATCCTTTCATCCCATCCTTTTCTGAGTTGTCAGGGTGCATGTAGATCCTGCCATATACATGACTAATTTCAGGTATGTTTTCTTTAGTAGCCTCCTTGTTGTACTTGGAGGATCATGTCCAGTATGCACTTCTCCTCCCCCTTCACCCAGCAGTAGGTGATGTGCAATGCCTGCAGATTTTGTTTGAGACCATTACTTTTCAAGCTGGTCTGGCACCTCACTTTAGAATATGGGAGTGTTTGATATTTATTGTCTTTGCCTTTGGATCCTGTAATTGTTTATTAGGATTTCCACAACTAAGTACCACAACCTTGGTAGTTAATCAACTGAAATCAAAACCATAATGAGATATCACCTAACCCCAGTGAGAATGAAATTTATTGTCTTACAGTTTGGGAGGATAGAAGTGAGAAATCAGGGTATTTGCAGGGATCGTTTCTTCCAAGGTATGTGAGGAAAAGGTATTTTCTAGGACTCTCTACTTTGTTTGTATGTGGCCATCTTTGTCTTCACATGGTATTCTCCCTATACATGTGTCTGTGTCCAAATTTCCTCTTCCTATGAGTATACCAGTAATATTGGATTAGGACTATGAGAATGACCTCATTTGAATTTAATTATTTTATAAAGACCCTATCTACGAAGACAACATCTGCCAAATTACTTTTTTGATAGTGTGTGTTTTGACATCCCATTCAACGCAGGATTTCAGGAATGTACCTTTCCTCTGACTGGCCACTAGATGTAGCCTGGCCTTTAGAATTTCGTGATCCTCCTCTTTGGGCTCCCTCTTTTCATTCCAAGGACTTCTCTTAAATGGCTTGATTTTAATACAATCTTAGGCCACTGACCATGGTAGCATGCACATATTGACCTTGTAAACACAATAATCTGCATGTGGTAGGAGTGCAGTTCACTCCAAAACCAGATCTTTTATTGTACCTTTTGAAGGGAGCAGCTTCAGCCCCAGGTTTTTGAGTTCATTGTGTGAGCCAGATACTAATCCTTGTATTCACAAACTGTAAGATATCTTTCTTTTTAGTGTTGTAGCTTGGATATTTTTTTTTATTTCAGAATATTACAGGAGTACAAATGTTTAGGTTACATATATTGCCTCTGCCCCACCTGAATCAGAGCTACAAGTGTGTCCATCCCCAAATGGTGCACACTGTACTCATTAGGTGTGAATATATCCATCCCCTCCTCCTCCCTCCCACCAGCCCAACACCTGATGAATGTTACTACTGTGTGTGCATGTGTCAATCAATTAATACCAATTTGATGGTGAGTACATGTGGAGCTTGTTTTCCCATTCTTGTGATATTAAAACAAGCTTTTTATTTTATTTTGAGACAGAGTCTCGCTCTGTTGCCCAGGCTAGAGTGCCATGGTGTCAAGCTCACAGCAACCTCAAACTCCTGGGCTTAAACATTCCTTTTGCCTCAACCTCCCGAGTAGCTGGGACTACAGGCATGTGCCACCATGCCCGGCTAATTTTTTTCTATATATATTTTTAGCTGTCCAGATAATTTCTTTCTATTTTTAGTAGAGATGGGGTCTCACTCTTGCTCAGGCTGGTCTCAAACTCCTGACCTCGAGCGATCCTCCTGCCTCGGCCTCTGAGAGTGCTAGGATTACAGGCGTGAGCCACCTTATCCAGCCAACCAAAACAAGCTTTTTAGAGGTGTTTGTCATTTGCTTGCATCAAGGTAGAATTAAACTTTGTCCCTCCCATTTCAGGGTAAAGAAAAAGTTTGCCAAATTCCCTTTCACAGATCCATGCATCCACATGGAGAACATAAAACTTACCTCTGCAGGATGTGGATAAAAACTTAACCTCTGCAGGAAAGTGGAAGTGCAGTTCACTCACTAGCCAGCCCCCAATACACAGAAGACCAATACAGGTACACAATGTTGTAACTGATACTGCTGAGTATATTGCAGGAAGAGTTTTGTTACATGTGTGTAATTCTTCTATTGGTTGTAAGGGATGTACCCAATAGGGAAATTTAACCATTTGGACAGTGTTAGTAGGATGAGTGGACTACTTGTATCCTACCAGGCTACCCCAGGCCAGCATTGCATGTCAGAAAGGAAGTGTGAGAACTAATAGAGGCAGAAATGCTTAACGAAGGTACAGCACACTATAATAGTACTAGTTGGCCAGTGAAAATAGTTAAGGTCACTTGACACCTGAATGTGGATTATAACTAGTTCAATGTGACAGCTGTCTTCTTACTCACTGATTTTCCAGCTATCATAACAATATTAGGAGTCCAGTATACTCTCTGAAAGGCCTTGTGTGCAGTGGTAGACATGCTAGTACTTTCTTCAAATCACGTTGAATCTATGTGATTAGAATCTGTTTGTCTAGACAAATGTGATATGGCAAAGAGACTCACACTTACCAGTGGATAGGGTGAGACCTAGCAAAGACTAAAACTGCACCAGAGGTATTCTGGCACCATTACATAGATGACATTGCTCTGATTGTAAAGGTCAAGGACAGCACTCTGTCTGCCTTAGAGAGAGGGTCCATTTATTAGTGGAATATGGGGCATTAATGCTGTCTCAGAGCTCCAGAAAATGTGTCCAGTCTCTCTTTATGCATGGCTGTCTTAGGTGCAGGCATTGGGAAATTTACTTGGGCTTCTTGTTGTATGTATGTATGCCTGGATGTGCTTCATTGACTTATCAACCAAGTTCAAGTCCAGTGGGGTGTATGATCCAGTGCAGCTGTATAACTCTGAAACAGTGTTTACATTGTGCATGGAAAGGGGATTACACTGAATTAGTATTGCTCTGGGCTGGGGTGTTTGCCCTGGAGAACAAACCCACGAATGCCCTGAGGGGCTGTATTGCTTTGGACATACTGTTCAATGCAACTTTTTCACAGGAGGTTTATCTCATTCAAAGGACCTTCACTTACTACGGCCTTAATTGTAGACACCACGGATATGTTTGTTTATTCATTCACACATTTCAAGCAGTCCTCTGTCCTAAGGCACAGCCCTGTGGTCCCTTCAAGAGGGAATGGCTGGTAATGCCTGTGTACCACTGTTTTCTCAGGGTAGCTTTTGTTCATGGTCCTTCTGAGACACAGCACCTGCCTATACCTCATTATCAGAGACTGTTACTGGCTCATGTTTGGTGCTGGTAGATATTGATAGAGTATCCAGCCAATGGTAGAGGTTTTTCTGTCCTGGAATCCCTTTCAATGAAGAGTCAAACAAAAATCCCATAAATTAGTTCTTGCCTATTAGCATCCGTGGTTAAGTGGAAGTACTAGATCAAGGAAAGAACACACTGGGCATTATTGGGGTCTCAGGCTATAGAAAATGTGTCCTGTCTCTCTTCAGATTTATCTGTCATAGATGCAGAGATGGGGACATTTACTAAGGCTTCTTGTTGATTTCAGTAGGCCACGTTTCTTGGTTATGCCTGCATCTCTTTCATTGACTTATCAACCAAGTTAAAGGACAATGGGTATGTGGCCTAGTGCAGCTGTGTAATTCCACAGAAAGTGTTTACAGTGTGCCTGGAAGTGGAATTCTGCTCACTGAGTGGTGTTCTGGGCCATGGTGCTTGCCCTGGAGTACAAGCCCTCAAATAGACTTGAAGGGCTGTGTTGCTTTCAACCTCCTGTTCAATGCACACTTTTATGGATGTGTCTGATTCAAAGCATTTTCACTCACTGCAGCCTTAATTGTAGGCATGGTGGTGTTTTTTCTTTCATTTACACATTCCAAACAGTCATCTGTCCCAAGGCACAGGTCTGTGTTCCCGTCAAGAAGTAGTGCCTGTGTACTACTGTTTCCTCATGGTATTTTTTATTAATGGTGCTTCCCTGACACTCCTCTTGCTTATATCGATTTGACAGACTAGTAATAGAACTGTTATGTTACTAGGCCACATACCCATTGTCCTTTAACTTGGTTGATAAGTCAATGAAAGAGATGCAGGCATAACCACGAAACGTGGTCTACTGAAATCAGCAAGAAGCCTTGGTAGATATTAATACAGTAACAGTCCAAGGGCCAGGGTTTTTATTTCCTGGAATCCCTTTTTTATGTAGGGTCAAATAGAAATTCCAGAAATAAGTTCTTGCACATGAACATCTTTAAGTGGGACATTTACTCATGGTCTTTGTTGGTTTCAGTACACCAACACCTGTTTTTTGTGGACGGGGAAATCTGTTCAATGAGTGTTGTTGTGGGCTGTTGTGTTTGTCTTGGAGAACAAGCCCTCAAAAACCCTCGAGGGGCATGTTGTCTTCAACATCCTGTTCAATACAATGTTTGGGGGACGTGTCTGACTCAAAGGACATTCACTCACTGCAGCCTTAATTGTAGACACTAGGGATGTGTTTTTTTTAATTCATTTAGACATTTCAAATATTCTTGTCTCCTAACGCATGGCCCTATGGTTCCTTTAAGAAGAGTACCTGTATACTGTTTCCTCATAGTAACTGTGAAAGAGTGTTTTAATCTACCCAGAAGTACCTGGTGTGGCAGTTTCATGTGACATGAAATCGCCTCTTCCACCTGGTGGCAGCAATTGTTTTCATGTGATCTAATTGAGTTTTAAATCTTATTTACCACTTACTCTTTTTGACTTGGAAGAGGCATTTGATCTCTCTGACTCTGTTTTTCACATTTATATGGGAAATATTTCAGTACCTTCCCTATGTATTGATGTTGAAATATGATGATAAATATAAATCCATAGATCTCCATTTTGATCCAGAGGCTTTATCCACTGGTTAGAGTGTATTTGGACTTTACTATTCATGTTTTTCTAACTTTTTCATTCCTTACAAACACTGGGATACAGGTTACTCTAGTGCCTTAAATCCTCCATGGATATTATAAAAAATTACTTTGAGAAAATAATTATCAAATTGAATTATAGAGTGTTATGTGTTCATGGATGGGCTCTTGTGGCCCAATACATGTAAAATATTATAACTCTCACTATTGATTGTATTGTGGGAAGGGTTATTTTAAATGTATGTAATTCTTTTTTTTTATATATATATTTTAGTTGTCCATATAATTTCTTTCTATTTTTAGTAGAGACGGGGTCTCACTCTTGCTCAGGCTGGTCTCGAACTCCTGACCTCGAGCGATCCACCCGCCTCGGCCTCCCAGAGTGCTAGGATTACAGGCGTGAGCCACCACGCCTGGCCTCTTTTCTTGATTGTAAGGGTTGTTCTCTATAGGGAAATGCCACTATTAGAACAGTGGTAGTGGATGAGCGGGTAACTGGGAGCCCCCTAGTCTTCTCCAACCCAGCCATCGGGTACCAGCAAAGCAGTATAGGATACTGGGAAGTGGGGGCTTTTGGTGAAAGGAGATTTCTACACTGATCAAGAAACTAATGAGATTGAGGTACTTCAGGATACTGTGCCACCTGACAATAGTCCTGTGTGACTGGTGATAAAATCTATGGGTACTTGATGCCTCGCTGTGTGCTAATGTAAGCTCCATATGGCAGTAGTCCTCCACTTCCAGTTATTATAATGGTCATGGAGACCCCTCCACAGAGTGCATCCTGGTATGCAGTGAAGGATCAAAGCTTTCTTGAGATCCCACTGCAATCATCTGATCAGAGCCTGTTCACTCTTACGGGGCTCAGTATGCAAAAAATACTGTCTCCATTCTGCAGCAAGGTGATAAAGGCTTTCCATGATTTCTCACTGGTTGATTGACTGAGACCTGCAAAAGACTGAATTCTCTTCAGAAGAGTCCTGGTACTGTCACATGATAGCATCATTATGATTGGAAGGACTAAGGGTAGTCTATTGTCTATTTATAAAATGAGAAGAACCAGCAGCCAGCTACCTATGAATAGCTCTGGTGAACCTTGTTTTTTTTGTTTTTGTTTTTTTTTGAGACAGAGTCTCGCTCTGTTGCCCGGGCTAGAGTGAGTACTGTGGCGTCAGCCTAGCTCACAGCAACCTCAAACTGCTGTGCTTACACAATCCTACTGCCTCAGCTTCCCGAGTTGCTGGGGCTACAGGCATGTGCCACCATGCCCAGCTAATTTTTTCCATATATATTTTTAGTTGGCCAGATAATTTCTTTCTAATTTTAGTAGAGATGGGGTCTCACTCTTGCTCAGGCTGGTCTTGAACTCCTGACCTCAAGCGAAACACCTGCCTCGGCCTCCCAGAGTGCTAGGATTACAGGTGTGAGCCACCGCGCCTGGCCTGGTGAACCTTGTTAGCTGATGTCCAGCCAACAATACCTGAGCCACTTCCAGAGAAACTGTTGGCCAAAATGTCTTCAGAATACCAAACTTGGCACAGCTTGATCAGTATTGGAGGAAACGCACAACTTCCATAGAGATACTGCTCAGCTCATTTGTAAGATTACTTGAAGGCAGCCATTGGGACCAACAGTATGCTTCAGAAACTCTCCAAGAAGCTGTACACCCCACTTTTTAATTCAGGGAAATCTCTTTTGCATTCTATTTTGAGGGAAAGTAGCAGTGACTGACACTTTATATGGACTTGAACCTGTGGAAAAGGGGCCACTAGGCAGTGACACTTTTGGTAATTATTGGTGGCACCTGACTGACATCTTCACCCAGTATACTCCATTTGAGAGACTATTTGTGCCTGTTAGTGTGTTCTAGTAGATATAAAGAGAATAACACAGCATGAGCAGGTGTTGCTATGCCCTGATGCTCCTATCATGGGATGGATCCTAAATCAGGAAACCAACAAAGTGGTTATTGCCGAAGAAACATCCATTTTTAATTGAATGTGGTATAACCAGAGAAGTTAATCAGGTATTAATAGGTACAGAAAAGAGTGTCCAGTTACCCTCTGGATGCAGTTGATTGGGTATCAAGTACAGCACCAGCACCCTGTTTTCTGTTGACTTCTGTCACTCAAGTTTATGAGTGTGTCTGGGTGTTATATATGGACACATCCTCTAAGTTAAAGGTTGACTGGTTATAGTGGGTTTTGGTAGATGTACAACCCCAAAGAAAACTGCTTACCCCTGTGCACAGAATGGGATTTGTGTTCAGTAGGTGAAGTATAGGCTGTGCTGCTTGTTCTTTAAAATGGCCCCCCAAATTCACTTTGCTACATTATGACTGAATCCTGGCAGGTCCCCATTGGCTGACAGTGTAGCTGGGTACCTGTTGAGGGTTAGGGTCAAGAAACAAGAACCCCAGGAGTGGGACAGGACTTTGCCAAAGAGCAACCTGTGGACATGTCAGTTCACTGAGCAAAAGCTGCTGGACGTTGAGGGGGACATTCCACCAATCAGGGATGTCTGCAAACAGACCCTGCCTTGAAGCCTTAGGGCCACAGCCTGGATGTCTGACCCAGCTTGTAATCCGAAGGTGGAGAGAATGATCAAAGGATGTCAGCCCAGCAGATAAGAGCAGTTTGCCATTCTAAGCCTGAGGCAATGTTCCTATCTCTCTCCTTAGTTCATGTCTCCGTAACTGAGGAACTAGATAAAGTAGAAAGAAGTACATGGTCTCTTTGTTCCTGTTTGGATTATACACTTTACTGCTGACTCACAATTTTATCTTTAACTTGTGTATGCTTAGCTAGTTTATTGTTACTTTGGGAGATCTTGAAACTTAAACTCATGATATATACATGTAAATCAGTGACTGATAACAATTGTTTGCTGAAAGAATAAATACTGATGTGGGACTCCACTCATGGCCTCCTGGCTCATGGGAATGCTGGAGGACCCCTGATTTACCCATCACTTTAATCTATACTTTGTCTTTGTCTCCTTTATTTCCAATCTCTTGCGACGTTCCTGCCTGGGACCTGATTTGTTTGGAGAGTCGTGAACTCCCGGCAGGTACCTGGTAGCAGGACAAGTAGACGGTCAAGTTCTAGCTTCACTGGTAGTAAACATTATCCACTGATTGCAGGAGACTCACATTTCCTGTTCATGCCTTCATTATGCACATGAGCACATGGATCCTTTTGAGAATGAAATCCAATGGAATCAGCAATATGATCATACACGTGCTTTCCAGGTTAGGACCATGACCGCATGGATAGACTGTGCAATAAGCCATGGAAATCCATCTAAATTTCAGAACTTGACCACAAAACAAGATATTATGATTCCAGCACATGACGCCAAGGAAGCTTGGCAGATGTGCCCAGAGTGTCAGCTGCACAGTTGAATCATGATGGAATATCTGAGTCCCATGCAGAGTTGTCCTGGACTTGGCCTCATACCCTGCTTTCAAGGTTACCAATTGGCATGAACTGCAGTAGATACGTTTTCTTAATATGTCACTGCCAACCTTGTCTGCATAGGAGTTGGAGGAATTTTATGTAGAGAAGTCTAGCTGCACTGTGTTTTTTATATTTGTAGTAACTTCACTTAACATACACGATCAGACATCAGAGACCACCTTTCTAATAAAAAGTACCTAGCAGTGGTCTACTTCATGAGACATTCAATGGACCATTCATTCACCGTGTTATCTGCAGGTAGCAGGGCTTAGATTCTTAAAGAAAAAACTTAGAAGTACACGCTGATGCTCAACTCCCAGTGGAGGACATACTTAAGAAAGTTAGCTTGGGGTCTAAATGTGGCATTCTTCCAGTAGGTACCACTCATTTAAATCAATGATGTTGGATCTGGACCAGCAGATCCAGATTCAGAATGGGGAAGAAAATGCCTACCACATTGGCAACTCCTTCTCAAAATTCTTTTCTCCTCCCACCTTATGTCTTTTATATCTCTTTGGTGTTTGAAGGGCTAATGTCTGCAGAATTCATTTGGGTCCATTAATTTGCAAGATGGCCTGGCACCTCACTTTAGAATATGGGCATATTTGGCATTTTTCATTGGCCCTTAGAGTCTGTATTAATTTGCTAATGGCACTTTAACAAAGGACTAGAAACTGGATGGCTTAATATAAAGAAATTTATTTTCTCACAGTTTCAGAGGCTAGAAGTTGGAAATCAAGGTGTTGGCAGAGTTGGTTCCTTCTATGTTCTGTGAGGGAAGGATCTATTCCTGGCTTGTAGAAGGCTATCTTCAAGTTCACATGGCATTCTCTCTGCATATGTGCCTGTGTTCACATTTCCTCTTTTTATAAGTCCACCAGTAATATTGGAATAGGCCACCCTAATGACTTTGTTTCAACATATGAATTTTGTGGGACACAATTCAACCCATAAGAGAACCTATGTCAAATCTCTTTCCTGAGAGTGCATGTATTCAACATTCCATTCATTGTAAGCTTTCAATAATGTGCCTTTGGCCACTAGACTCACCCTAGCCCCTATGATTTTGTGACTCGCTCTTTTGTTTTGCTTATTCTTTTCTTTCCAAGGGCTTCTCTTAAGTTTTAAACTTCATACAATCTCAGCCCACTTAGCATGGTAGCACTGACATGTAGATTTTGGAAAACAAATTCCTTTCTTCGTAATGTGGTTTAAGTTTAGTTTACTCTAATGCCTGCCCTCTTATTTTACTTTTTGACTTGGGCAGCTTTAGCCACCGTTCCTTACTCCATTGTGTGAGCCAGATGATAAGCTTTGTGTTCCACAATCTCTTGGGATTTAAGACTAGCTCTTTGAATCCCTTTGTCATTTGCTTGAAGCCAGGGAAAGTAATCTCTATTCCTCCCTCTTTAAGGTGGAGAAAATGTTTTCTACACTCTTTCTCAGGGTCCATGTGTTACACATGGAGAACACAAAATATACTTATTCTGTAAGTAGAAATGCACTTCACTCCCCAGCCAGCCCCCAATACACAGCCATACATATTGTTTGGCCTGATCCTGCTGAGTCAATTATTGGAGGAGTTGTTTTAACTATATGTAAATCTTCTCTTTATTGTAAAAGATGTTCACAATTGGGAAATGCCATGATTAGAATAGTAGTAGTGGGAGGACATTGGTACTTTAAGACGGGAGTCTGACAACCTCCTCATTTGCTGGCAAATTAATAAACTTCTCTTTCCTTATCCTCAAACCACTTGTCCTCATTCTTCTGATATGGCCTTGAGGACAAATGCTGAACTTTCAGTAACAGAATTTGGTGTCCCTGGGAGGGCCCATCTATGCCCCAGTTGAATGGCACCTCGCAACTGCTGGAAGAGACAGGGAGCAGCCTTGGGTCAAAGCCATGAGTCTTCGTGGGTAGGAGCAACTTCTTTTTGAGGTGAGAGAGCAATGGATGGTCCTAGCAGCTGATGGGTCCTGTTTTAGCTCTGGGGAACTCCTGTCTCTGTCTCCTTGAAGTAGACGTGGCTCCCTGCAACCTGAACTGAGCTGAGGGGAAGGGAATGGATTTGGAAATGTCTGGATAGCCTTGGCCATTTCTTTGTTGAGTTCCCTGGGGTGCATCCCAAAACCCTGATTCTACAAATTTGGGGATTTTTCAGGCTTTCCTGTTGGTTTTGTTTGCTTTGAGCTGCCTTTTGGGGGGGAGTGGAAGTTGGGGGTGGAGGTTGAGTGGAACTAGGGAATCTGGTTTGAATTTGGAGCTCATTTACAGTTCTCAGGGAATGGGAGGACTAGGCTACCATTTGGGGAGGGGTTCCCAGGGAAAGGGGGGATTAGGCCACCCATTTGGGGAGGAGGTTGAACCTTCCAGCCCTGCAGGGCATTTGTTGAAGGTCCAGGGAATGAGGGGATTAGGCCACCCATTCTATTTGGGGTGGCGTTTGTCCCCTTTGGATTCCCATTTGTTTGATAGGCCATGGCATTTTTGTGTTGAGGATCCCTGTATTGTCTGTTTGTTATTTGTGAGTTTTGTTGCAACAAAAGGGAGCTCCATCTCAAAGCCCCTTGGGAAAAAACTTTGGCTGAATGGTTAACTTATAGTAAAGAGAATGGTGTTGTAAACCAATGTATGTGATGGAGTGTGAGGAGAATTGGCTGTTAAATGAAAATTCCCATTTGATTGATAGGCCATGGCATTTTAGATTGCTTGTGTTGGAAATTCCCTATACTGTTTATGTTTGATTGTTTGTGAATTTTTGTATGGAGTGTGAGAAAAAGTGGTGGTTGATGGTCCTTGGTTTATTCTGAGCTATTGGTTCTTTTCCCAGGAATTTGTTGTTTGGATCCTAATTTTGATTTGGAGGTGCATTCTAAAGGGTCTTCTCCATTACCTCTTCCTCCCCAAATTAATCTCAATTGGCCTTTCTGTGCTTTTGCAAAAGAGGAAATCAAACTGTCTCATTTGTAGATAAATAACCTGAGTTATACGTAAGAGGGTGGGAATGACTCAGTGGAGAAACACTGTGGAGTCCCACCCACAATCAGCAGGACCACTACACTAAACCCTAGACCACAGCCCAGGTGCTGCTTTTAAAGAATAATGGGAAGCCAATCCTTTAAAAATAAGGAAAGACAAGGTGAATGACCCACTTTGGGTACCCCAGTTGGTTTTTGTGGTGCCTCTACTTGCAAGTATTTGTATAAATTGGGAAGTTCAAAGGCATGCCAGGTTTTCTAGGATGGCCAATTCTTGTGCAAAAATTTTTACTAAAGGTAAAATTATATCACTGAAAATTTAGAGCTCAAATGGTTGACCTACCACTATAGAGTTAAAATGTTGAGTCTTAAGCTCTCTGCTTCAGGTAAACTCATTATTTATGGTATACAAAATGATTTGTGTTTGTAAGATTTTTGATAAATGAGGTCCTCCAGCCCCCACCAGAACCCTGCAGTCAGACGGGGTGAGATGCTGGGAGGGGCCACAGCCCAGGAGCAGACTCAATGGCAGGGAGGATTGGCGCACGTGGTCCACTACTGAGTGACGTGCAGCAAGGGGGAAGGAAGGCCTGCTGTCACTGTCATCTTGGCACCTTGGGAAGGACTGGGGAGGGTGCCTTCTGAGCTAATTCTTCAATCTCATGCCCATTAAATTATGACTTGGGGTCAGGAATGGTCTCTCCTTAGCCAGCAGGGAGCTCAATTTGGCCAGAGGGCACCCATAGCCAGGGTAAGGCAATTAGTACGAATCCTTCCCAGCTGGTTAATATGGCCTTTAAAGTAAACTAAAAACTGTGTGTTCTGCTAGCTATGCCAGCCAAAGATCCTTTGAGACAGTCAAAAGGAAAGGCCACCCTAGGTTGGGGTACAATCAGTGTGCTTTTTGGAAAAAAATAAGGACATTGGAAAGAACCCTGCCCCCAAATTGCAAAGGGCTCCAGGTAACAAGAAACCGTCAGGAAAGCAAATGGTTCCTTCAAGTCTAGGACTCATGATGGTGCAGAACAAGTCTACCACATTGACAACTCTCACTAAAAATTCTATATTCCTTTCAATGAAACTATTTTATATCTCTGAGCTGGGCCATGGGATAATGCCAACAGAACCATTTTTAGTCCATTGTTTGCAAGATGGCCTACATCTTACTTTAGAACAGGGTTCTACTGAGCATTTATTATTTTGCTCTTTGGGGTTTCTGCTATAGCTATTATATGAGGGATGTACAACTTTCAATATCATGTTCAGTGCAGAGTTTTAGGGACATGGCTGACTCACAGCATCATTACTGTCTACTTGTGACCCCTAGGAGATTCTACTTGATTGTCGTTCTTGCTCAGTCTGGTCTTGACCTCCTGACCTCAAGCAATCCTCTCACCTCGGCCTCCCAGAGTGCTAGGATTACAGGTGTGAGCCACCGTGTCTGGCCTATTTGGGCTCATTTTTTTATTCTGTATGAATCTTAGGATTGTTTTTTCTAATTCTGTGAAAAATAACACTGGTATTTTGGTGGGGATTGCGTTGAATTTGTAGATTTCTTCAGACAGTATGGCCATTTTAACAATATTAATTCTTCTGATTCAGGAGTGTGGGATGATTTTCCATTTGTTTGTGTCATCTACAATTTCTTTCATCAGTGTTTTGTAGTTTTTGTTATAGAGACCTTTCACCTCCTTGGTTAAATGTTTTCCTAGGTATTTTATTTTTTTGGTAGCTATTGTAAATGGGATTGCCTTCTTGATTTAATTTTCAGCTAGATTGTTTTTGGTGTATAGAAATGCTACTGATTTTTGTACATTGATTTTATATCTTGAACCTAGTGCATTCGTTATCAAATCTGAGAGTGTTTTTGGTGGAGTCTTCAGGTTTTTGCAGATATAAGATCATATCATCAGCAAGCAGAGATAACTTGAATTACTCTTTTCTAATTTGGAAGACTTTTATTTCTTTTCTTGCCTGATTTCTCTGGCTAGGAATTCCAGTACTATGTTGAATAGTAGTGGTTACAGTGAGTATGTTTGTCTAGTTCCAGTTCTCAGAGGAAATGCTTTCAATTTTTCCCCATTCAATATGATGTTAGCTGTGTGTTTGTCATATATGGCCTTTTTATTTTGAGGTATGTTCTTTCTATGCGTAGTTTATAAGTATACAGCATCATAATGTAAAAGGGCTTTTTTATGTTTATGTTGTAAATAAGTTGAGCCTTTTCCACGGCATTGCAAGTTTCTGTGCTTGCAGTGACAAAACTTGGCACCAGGTATGTGGCCAGTAAAGTTATGATGTCCTTTTGTTAGACAAGAGGCTATGCTGGCCAGCTTACTGGCTAAGATAGATTCCCTAGCATCTGTTTGAGTATGCTGTCACATAAGTGGTGGGTGAGTGGGACAATAGGGTCCTCTCAGTAAGGAATTGCTTGTTCCATGTTAGGATGGATAAGGCACCTGGGATCCATGGCATCTGGGATCACTGGCTGAGTCAGTAAATGAGATAAGGCTTTACCAATTTGGTCTCCCAGTCAGGGTTGGTTAGGGGAGATAATGGATCTCCCATAGTTGGTGAGCAGTGGGGCCTGATTATGAGAGGTGCAGGTACAACGTCCCAAAATCTGGTAGCACATCCCTTGTCTACTTGGTGGGCAAGGGGATGCATATGGGTCCTCCTGTGTCTAATCTCTTCCAAGGTGTGGGCCAATTAGGGGTAAGATATATTCTATGTGATCTGATAATGTATGCTACCTGTTGAAAAATGTTTGGAGAGTTAGGTAGCAAGAGATAGGATTGAAATCGCTTGTTCAAAGGCTATACTTTAAGGGATCATTTCTATGGTTCATTACTGGAGAAGGCTCTATGAACATATAGAGCACCAGAAACCACAATGAGGAGGTACAGTGTTTTCTCCTGAGCGTGAAACTGGCACTTGGTGTTGCTTTTCTGCACCTGCTATTTGCCATTGATGATTGTTCTTCTCTTCCTTCGGAAGAGTAAGAGGGAGAAGATACAGTCTGAGTGGTTTCTGTTTTTATTTAAGAAAAGTTACCTGTTCAGTTGGTGCATAGTTATTGACAAAAGTACGTTTGTTGAGGACCACAAAATGGACTTAATGTATGTGGAACCTGTTCCAGTTATTTCTGCTGTGCCTTCTTTCCTATTGTTCCTGAGCTTCCAGTTGAGGAGAGTAGGAAGCTCATATTTTAGTATTAATATCTATATAAAAATATACATGTTCTGTTTTCTAAAAAAAAGTGTCTGAATGCAACTGAGAGAACTTGTAGTGAAAATATAAAAAATTAGGCTGATCATGGTGTCTCACGCCTGTAACCCCAGCGTTTTGGAAGGCTGAGGTGGGAGGATTGCTTGAGGCTAAGAGTTCAAGACCAGCATGGGCAACATAGCGAGAACTTGTCTCTACCAAAAAAAAAAAAATTAGCTGGGTGTGGTGGCATGCACCTGTAGCTACTTGAGAGAGGCTGAGACAGGAGGCTCTCTTGAGCCCAGAAGTTTGAGGTTACAGCGAGCTGTGATTGGGTCACTGCACTCTAGCCTGGGTGACAGAGTGAGACCCTGTCTCTATAAACAATAATAATAAAATAAAATAAAATAAAGTGAGAACTTTAGATATCAGGAGAATTTTATCTGATAAAATATAAACATTCAAAATCTTAAAAAGTGACACATTTCAGTACCAATTAAATATTATTACACTATATATAATAAATAGCTCATGGACATCTCAATGACAAAATCACTTTTAACTTTTTAAAACTTTTTTTTAAAGCTACTGTCAAAGAACTACTGCTATCTTTCATACTCCAAGAATTCTATGTTCTGAGAGAACACTAGTTGCTCCTACAAAACTGGTGTAAACATTTGTCCTATGGTAAAAGAGGAAATACTACATAGGGCTTTGCCTCACTTCTTTTTGTTTCATTTACTCCATGTGATTTTTATCCTCCTCTTCCTGAAGGCTGATAAGGTCACAGTGCTCTTTTTGAAGAATTCAGGTGAGAATCTGCATGTCAGCTATGCAAGGATGGTATAGTATCTCAGAGGCAGAAACAGACTTCATCGTTGTAGGGGGGAAAAGGCACACCTCAAATCATGGTTTGGGTGTGGCGAAGTGATAACATGTAACCAAAATGTTTGTACCTCCATAATATCCTGAAATAAATAAATAAAAAGACTTCATTGATAAAGTGTTTAGTTATAAGGGAATTCAATCATGTAGAAATGTACTGATAGTGGGAAAGAAGTGATTTGGGCAAATGTCCAATGACACTGTATGCGCTTGGCTCCTCATCTGGCTTATAAGGGGATCCTCCTGGTTGTATTGGAGGACATGGTGTGGAGATCACCCAGTTGTCTATGACCAACTTCATTTTCCAAGTCAATCTGGCCATAACATTTTCACTGTGTCACCCTCACTACTTGGGAGGACCAAGAAGACCTAGAAAACTTTGCTGAATTTGCTGCTCTTCCAAAGACTGTTTATCTTATGTCATCCACACTAACTTTCTTCCCAAACATTACTTCTTGGGGAAAAAAAGAGGTCCAAGGTAGAGGTTGAGGACCCTCCATCTATAACTAGAGACTTTATACACCGGTTAAACTGTGTTGGGGAATTGATTGTACCCAGGTTGGCCAATCTTTTCTGCAATTTTGGACACGGGAATACATGCCACTGTGCTGCATAGTGACCGCTGATGTTTTTGTCAAGATTTAGAAAGAGTGTATTTAGTAAAAAACTCTCAGACTAAAGAGTGGACTTAAATGGGTTTATGGGTGGGTCCTTTTTGGCCAATACATATGCAAAGTGTTGTAAATGATACTGAAGAGTGTATTGTGGGAAGAGTTATGTTAAGTATGTATAATTCTTCTCTTGATTGTAAGGGATGTTCCCAATGGGGAAATACTACCACTATTACCGTGGTACTGGGCTGAGTGGGCAACTGGGATCCTACCAGGCTTCTTCCACAGTCCAATCATTAGATATCAGTAAATCAGAGTAGTATACTGGGCTCTGTGTGTGTAGGGGATTGAGGTGGGGGTAGGGATGAAAGGAAGTTCACACACTGATCAAGGAGCTAATGGTGAGAGAGGTCCTTGAAGAGACTATACCACCTATATTAATTAGCCCAGTGTAGTTGGTGATAAAATCCAGTGGTACTTGATGCCTCACTGTGCCATACTGCAAGCTCAATACAGGGTAGTTTTTGTACCTGTGCTTCCAGATACAGGTTGAGCATCACTTATATAAAATGCTTAGGACCAGAAGTCTTTTGGATTCTAGACTTTTTCAGATTTTGGAATATTTGCTTATATATAATGAGATATCTTAGGGATGAGAGCCAAGTCTAAACACACATTTCATTTATGTTTCATATATACCTTACAGATGATATAGCCTGAAGGTAATTTTATATAATATTTTAAATAATTTTATGCATGAAACAAGATTGTGACTGTGTTTGACTGTGATCCCTTACATAAGGTTGGGTGTGGAGTTTTTCACTTGTGGCATCATGTTGGCACTCAAAAAGTTTCAGATTTTGGATTTTCAGATTAGGGATGCTCAACCTGTATTATAATGACCAAGGGGTCCATTGTGCAGACTGTGAAGCCTAGTTATAATTGTGGACATGCTAATGCTTTCTTCAGATCTCGCTGAATCCATGGCATCACAGACTATCTGCTTTCACATGGCTCAGATTACAACATATGTTCAGTGTGTTGCCCCAGAATGATAGCGTTCCTTTCTCTCTGCCACTACACCAGCATCTATTGTTTTTGGACTTTTTAATAAAATCCATTTTAACTGGGGTAAGGGGATATCTCATTGTGGTTTTAATTTGCATTTCCCTGATAATTAGTGATGTCCAGCATTTTTCCATATGTTTATTGGCCATTTGTGTATCTTCTTTTGTAAAGCTTCTGTTCATGTCTTTTGCTCACTTTTTAATGGGGTTGTTTGATTTTTTTCTTACTGATTTGCTTGAGTTCTTTGTAGATTCTTGTTATTAGCCCTTTACTGGATGTATTACCTTACAAACATTTTCTCCCATTCTGTATGTTGTCTATTTGCTCTGTTGATTATTTCCTTGGCTGTACAGAAGCCTTTTAATTTAATCAAGTCCCATTTATTTATTTTTGTTGTTACTGTGATTGCCATTGGGGCCTTAGTCACAAATTCTTTGCTTAGGCCGATATCTAGAAGAGTTTTTCCTGTATTTTCTTCTAGAGTTCTTATGATTTCATGCCTTACATTTATGTCTTTTATCCATCTTGAATTAATTTTTGTGAGTGGTAAGAGATATGGGTCCTGTTTTATTCTTCTGCATGTAGCTATCCAGTTATCTGAGCACCATTTATTGAATAAGGATTCTTTTCCCCAGTGTATATTGTTATCTGCTTTGTCAAAGATCAGTTGACTATATGTGGATCATTTTATGTCTGGGTTTTCTATTCTGTTCCATTGGTCTATGTGTCTATTTTTGTGCTAATATTATACTGTGTTGTAGCATAGTTTGAAGTCTGGTAATGTGATACCTCCAGATCTGTTCCTTTTCTTAAGATTGCTTTGGCTGTTCGGGCTCTTTTCTGGTTCCAAATGAAGCATAGAATTATTTTTTTTAGATCTGTGAAATATGCTGTTGGTATTTTGATGGGAATTGCATTGAATCTGTAAATCACTTTGGATATTTTAGCAATGTTGATTCTGCCAATCCATGAGCATGATATGTTTTTCAATTTGTTTGTGTCCTCTATGATTTCTTTCCTCAGACTTTTATAGTTCTCCTTGTAGAGATCTTTTACCTCCTTTGTTAAGTATATTCCTAGGTATTTTATTTTCTTTGTAGCTATTGTGAATGGTATTTAGTATTTGATTTGACTTTTTGCTGGACTGTTATTGGTGTATAGAAATGCTACTGATTTGGGTACATTGATTTGTAACCTGAGACTTTGCTGAATTTATTTATCAATTCCAGGAGTCTCTTGGAGTTTCGGGGGTTTGCTAGATACAAGATCATATCATCAACAAAAAACAATAGTTTGACATCCTCTTTCCCTATATGAATACCCTTTATTTCTTTCTCTTGCCTGATTGCTCTGGCTAGGACTTCCAGCACTGTGTTGACTAGAAGTGGTGACAGTGCCCGCCCTTGACTTGCTCCAGTTCTTAGGGGGAATGTTTTCAACTTTCCCCATTCAGCATGATGCTGGCTGTGGGTTTGTCATATATGGCTTTTGTAATTTTGAAGTATATTATATCTATCCTATTTTCTTAAGAGTTCTTATAAAAGGGTGCTGAATTTTGTCAAATGCTTTTTCTGTGTCTGATAACATGATCATATGGTCTTTGTTTTTGCTTCTGTTTATGTGGTGAATCACATTTATGGATTTACATATGTTGAACCATCCTTGCATCCCTGGGATGAAGCCCACTTGGTTATGGTGGATTATTTCTTTGATGTGCTGTTGAATTTGGTTTGGTAGTATTTTATTGAGGTTTTTGCATCTATGTTCATAAGGGAGATTGGTCTGTAGTTTTCCTTCCTTCCTTCCTTCCTTCCTTCCTTCCTTCCTTCCTTTCTTTCTTTCTTTCTTTCTTTCTTTCTTTCTTTCTTTCTTTCTTTCTTTCTTTCTTTCTTTCTTGTGTCCTTTCCTGGCTTTGGTATCAAGGTGATACTGGCTTCATAGAATGAGTTGGGGAGAATTCCATCCTTTTCAGTGTTATGGAATATTTTCTGTTTTATGGGTACCCTGCTCTTCTTTGTAGAGGTCTTACAGAATTTGGCTGTGAATCCATCTGTTCTGGGGCCTTTTTTGTTGGAAGATTTTTTTATTAGTGCTTCAGTTTCACTTCTCATTATCGGTCTGTTCAGGAGTTCTATGTTTTACTGACTGAGTCTTGGGAGGTTGTGTCTTTCCAGGAATTTGTCCATTTCCTCTACATTTTCTAGTTTATGTGTGTAGAGATTTTCATAGTAGTTATGGATGATGTTTTCTGTGGTATCAGTTGTAGTGTCTGCCTTTTCATGTCTGATTGAGCTTATTTGGATCCTTGCTCTTCTATTCCTGGTTTATCTAGCAAGAGGTCTATGAATTTTATCTTTTCAAAGAACCAACTTTTTGTTTCATTAATCTTCTGTATTGTTTTTTTTTTTGTTTGTTTTCGATTTTGTTTAGTTCTGCTCTGACCTTAGTTATTTCTTTTTTTCTGCTGGGTTTGGCTTTGGTTTTGTCTTCCTTTTCTATTTCCTTGAGATGTGTCATTAGGTTGTTCATTTGTGGTCTTTCTGTCTTTTTGATGTGGACATTTAAGGCTATGATTTTCCCCTTAGGTCTGCTTTTGCTGAATCTCATAGATTTTAATTGCTTGTGTCCACTTCATCATTCAGTTTGAGGAATATTTTGATTTCCATCTTAATTTCATTCTTGACCCAATAATTGTTCAGCAGCAGGTTAATTTCCATGACTTTGTGTAGATTTGAGTGTTTCTCTTGGAATTGTTTAGTGGTGTTATTCCACTGTGGTCTGAGAAGATACATGGTATGATTTTAATTTTTTTGAAATTGTTGAGAACTGTTTTGTGGCCTAAGACATGATCAATCTTGGAGAATGCCCCATGTGCTGAGGAGAACAATGTATATTCAGTAGTTTTTGGGTAGAATGTTCTGTAATGTCTATTAGGGCCCATTTGTTTTAGAGTCCTGTTTAAGTCCAATGTTTATTTATTTATTTTATGCTTCAATGATCTGTCCAGCTCTGTCAGTGGATTTTTGAAGTTTCCACTAATTATAATGCTGCTTTTTAGATCTTTGCTTAGATGTAGTAGAATTTTCTTTATGAATCTGGGATCTCCTGTGTTAGATGTGTATATATTTATGATCGTTACGTCTTCTTGTTGAATTTCTCCTTTCACCATTATATAATGACCATCTTTGTCTTTCCTTACCATTTTTGATTTAAAGTAAATTTTATCTGGTATGAGAATGGGTACACCTGCTCTCTTTTGATTTGCGTTTGCATGGAATATTTTTTCCATCCCTTCATCTTGAGTCTGTGTGAGTCCTTGTGAGTTAGATGTGTTTCTTGGAGACAGCAGATACTTGTGTTGTTATGTTTTAATCCATTCAGCCAGCCTATGTCTCTTGAGTGGGGCAATCAAACTGTTAACATTGAGTGATAGAATTGGTATTTGGGATGCTCTTCTGTTCATTATGTTGATTAGTACCTTATAGCCTTTCTTTCTTTCTTGTGCTGCTGTGTTATATGAGCTGTGCACTTTAGCTTTTGAATAATTTTACACTGGTGGGTATCTATTGTGCTGATCCATGTATAACGTAGTTCTGAGTATTTCCTGCAGGCCAGGTCTTGTTTTGACAAATTCCCTCAGTGTTTGCTTGTCTGGAAAGGTCTTTATTTCTCCTTCATATATGAAACTTAGTTGTGCAGCATACAGAATTCTAGGCTGGCAATTGTTCTATTTAAGAAGACTGAATATGGGACCCCAATCCCTTCTTGTTCCTAAGGTCTCTGCTGAGAAGTCTGTAGTCATCCTGGTGTGTTTTCCTTTGTACGTTACTTAATGTTTTTGCCTCTCAGCTTACAGGAGTTCCTCTTTTATGTTAACTTTGGCCATCTGATGACTATATGTCTTGGTGATTCCCTCTTTGTAATGAATCTCCCAGGTGTTCCTTGAGCTTCTTTTATCTGGATGTCTAATTCTCTAGCAAGACCAGGGAAATTTTCCTCAATTATTCCCTCAAATAGGTCTTCAAGATCTTGTGCTTTTTAACCTCAGGGATGCCTGTGATTATTATTTTTGGCCATTTTCCATAATGCTATATTTATCATAGGTTTTTTTCATTCCTCTTGATTCTTTGTTCTTTATTTTTGACTGACTGAGTTAATTTCAAAGAGTAGTCTTCAAGCTCTGAAATTCTTTCTTCTGCCTGGTCTTCTAGTCTATTCTTAAAGCTTTCTACTGTTTTTTTTTATTTTATTTCCTTAAATGAAAATTTTATTTCCAGAAGTTCTATTTAGTTTTTTAAAGTATCTCTGTTCCTTTAGTAAATTCTTCATTCATTTCCTGAATTGTTTTTCTAGTTTCTTTGAGTTTTTTCATTTTTTTCTTGGATTTCATTGAGCTTCCTTATAATCTATATTTGGGAATGCTTTATCTGTGATTTCAGTGTTTTCATTTTGGTTGGGATCCATTGCTAGAGAGCTGGTGTACCCCTTTGGGAGTGTCCTTTCACTCTGATTTTTCATACTTCTGGAGTTCTTGCTCTGATTCCTTCTCATCTGAAGTAGCTGTTGCTTCTTGTTTTGGGATTTTCTTTTGTTGAGATGGGACTTTTTTTTCCCTCCTCACTCTTAAGGGTGTGTCTGTAGCATATGTTGGGCAAGATCCTTTGGCTTTAGTTGTGGGTGCTTGGTGGCGGGGGGCGGGTCTAAGTTCTGGATGGATACCTTGGTTATGGATATCCTTAGTGTGGTGTTTTTGTCAGTTGCTAGTTGTTTGTAGCTGTAGCAGTGGTGTACTATGTGTGTGGGCAGATTCTCTCTTTCTTGTTGATGAGGGAAAATGGAGGTCTTTGAAATCCTTTCTCTTTCCCTAGCCCTGTGGTCTTCTTAAAAGCGTGAATTATACTGGGACACCCAGTTTAATCTCCGAGACAGTAGGCATTGCTTGTGCGTAAGAATCAGCTATGCTCTATGTGATTGAGTCAGTTAATGTGGCTGTACAAGTTCTCCTCCTTGCCAGTAGGTAGTGCTTGCCAGAAAAAGCCAGCTACAGTGTTGTTTTTTGGGACCTGTGACCAGCTCTAGACCCTCAGGGAAAACACTTAAATGCCCCAGGTGGTGGTCAGGGCCCTGGAGCTCCCAGGGGACTCCTTATTCTCCACCACAGCAGAGGTGGGTGGAGGAGTGAGGCTGGGCAGGGCTGAGTCGGGTGAGCCTGCCTTTAGGCTTCATGAAGGCAGGCAAAAGAGCCATCTTGGCAGGGGTCAAATGTCTGTTCCTGGGCTGCTGGGGAAAGCCACCAGGAAGGGGCTGAAGTGGCCCCACCAAGCCAGGAATTCTGCTGGTGGAATAGGGGATTTACAGTCTGGCTGTGGGGAGTTGGTTTTACTCTTCTCTCTCCTCCCCTGCCCCTAGGTCTCCTTCCAGTGTCAGCCTCAGGCAGGGGCTCAAACTAACTGAGATTACTTCTGCAAATGGCACTGCGGGCTGGGAGCTTCTCTGTCCAGGATTCTGCCCCTGGCCAAGAGCACAGCTTTCCTGTGGCAGGAGGGGTGCTCTGGGAGTGTGCTGTGGCTCGGACCCACACTGCACTCTCCTCTCAGTTCTGCCCATGTGTGCTCCCTCACGTCCTGAAATTAGTTCACAAATCTCCCCTCCATGCCCCTGAGCAACACGATTGAGTCCTAGGGGTATGGGATCTAGCCTGTGGACCTGTCCCCAGGTCCCCCAAGTTCAATCCCTGACCATGCCAGGGAGAAGTGTGCGGGTCCCAAGTTGCCCATGGAGTGCTCAAGCAGGTTTGATATCCCTCTGCTTTGGAGTATGCCCTGTTCTGCTGGGACAGCCAGGCGATCAGCACTGAGGAGGGCCAGCGGGCAGGGAGCTCACAGTCCAAGCATCCTTTGGTCTGCTGCAGGTCTTTAAGAGGAAAGGTGTGAACCCCACTCTCTGTGGAAGCCTTGGTGTGGTGGGCGCACCAACAGAGGGGATGAGTCTCGGCTCAGTTGTCTCTTGGGGCACCCGTGTCTCTTGGCAGCAGTGGGCAGGGGAGAGGCAAGGAAGGAAAAGAGTCTGAATGGAGGAGAGCAGGCATGCTTGTCATCTCTGTCCCTCTCTCTGGAAGGCAGCCCTCCAGTAATGTCCAAGCTCTGGGATTACACAGATCCCCTGGGACCCATCAGCCCCTGCTGCTACCACAGTCTGGGCTGGAGTTGAGAAATGTTTGTGTAGGAATGAGTGATACAAAAACTGAGGGGCTGAAGCTCCCTGGGGGAGGACAAAGGCATGCAATGGGTGAAGAAGCAGTATGGTGCCTGCTGTCTTGGCTCGGGTCTGTGGTGATGAGAAGAGACCCTGAGTGGGCTGGCAGCCTGGTGCTTTGTCCTGAAGAAGCTCCCAGTTTACTGCCGCAGCTTTTGAGCTCATGAGGGTAGAAAAGCTCTCTATCAGCTTGGGAGCCTGGTAACTTCCACAGGTGTGAGGGAAGGAGAAACAAAACCCCCACCTACCCTTTCCATTGCGCTTGAAGCCTCTCAAGGGTTGATCTCTGATGATATCTTGCTCTGCCTTGTTCTGCTCCACAACTTCTTCTCGTGGAATCTCTAGTAGGTTCTGGCACTTTTTCCTCAGAATTACACCTGATTTATATATATTTTTTCATCTAAAACTTCCGGCTTTCTGTGACGATCTGGCAACCAATGTCTCTAGTCAGTCATCTTCCTCCCTAATCTTTGTTTTAATATTCCTCGCTGGCCTTGCACATGTCTTGTTCTCTGATACTCTAAAGGTATGAAGGTTTTGGAGGTGGTTGTTCTCTATTATGTAGATGGTCACATAGGGGATGTGATGGCTTGAGGCCCTGGGAGTCCATCCATTTTCATGTCTTCCTCCATTACCCGTTCCACTGTGGGCAATACTGTCACTGACTCATTTATTCTATCTTTTGAATAGAATATTCTTCACCTTTAATGCTGTGTCCAGGTCATACTCAAGCAAATTAATTATTAATTACTATTAAGGCTTAAATATCCCAGTTATTTTTATGGATATTTAAACTTTATGATACTTAAGGGTATCATAAGTTCAGTTAAAAACTATTACATTTGGAGGTTGTGTCCATTACAGAGTACCAAAGGGGGATAGGAGTTTGGTCAAGATGGTACCAGTGACATTTCTTACAGTATTTGTTTAGTGCATTTCTTGGTTATAGGAGGATTAACATGAAGGAGGACCCAAGATGGGATTTTATAGTATTGGAATGTAAAAAAAAGTCCTTGTGAAAATGCACCTGTCTGGGGATCTGTCTTGTCAGTACAAAAATTTGCCTGATTCCCATGATATAGTAGAAGCTACATAGTATTCTATAATCAGGTTCAAAGGGGCCATGATGACTGGGGAGATAAATGCTGGTATCAGAAATACAACTAAATGTTCATGTTACTATACATACACCCTCCAACAGAATCTTCTTTTATAATTCAAATTTGAGGGCAGAAATATTAGCTGAGAAAATTGTCAGGCAGAGAATCATATATGCTTTAGCTAGGAAGTCCATCTCTATGACTGTGAATGCTGAGGTCATAGGAACTTTACTTTGGAATAGCTGTCATGTAGCCAAAGCAAAATAATCAGTGCTGTAATACATAATGTTTGCTTCACATCTGTCCATCTGTCAGTGACCATATGGCACAGACATAATTTGGTTTTCCAATTCTCATGTTCCAGAGGACTCCTTTGCCATGTTCAAGAAGAATGCAATTAATATGACCAGACATATTTGACATGCTCTACATCTGCGGTCCCTAACCTCTGGGCTGTTGACTGGTACCAGTCTGTGGCCTGTTAGGAACCAGGCTGCACAGCAGGAGGTGAGTGGTAGGTGAGCGAGTGAAGCTTCATCTGTATTTATAGCCACTCCCCATGGCTTGCATCACTGCTTAAGCTCTGCCTCCTGTCAGATCAGTGGCGGCATTAGCTTCTCATAGGAGAATGGACCCTGCTGTAAAGTACACATTTGAGGGATCTAGGTTGTGTGCTGCTTATGAGATTCTAATGCCTGATGGTCTGAGGTGGAGCTGAAGCAGTGATGCTAGTGCTGGGGAGCAGCTGCAAATACAGATTATCATTAGCAGAGAGGTTTGACTGTACAATAAATGTAATGCACTTGAATCATCCTGAAACTATTGCCCCCTCCCCCGGTCCAGGGAAAAATTGTCTTCCATGAAAGCAGTCCCTGGTGCCAAAACGGTTGGGACCACTGCTCTGCATGACATATCACACTAGAGGAAAAGTCTGACAATGGAATGACATATTATGTAGAGCAGGGAATGAGGACATAATGCCAATTTTCATGACAACCAAGTCTTCTGAACATAAGTTTAGGTGATGTAAGAACAATGATTCTTTCCTCTGATTAATTTATGGTTGACTATCAAAATCGTTTTTATTTTATTTTACATGGGCAAAAGTACAGTGATGTGTCTTCAGAAGCCTTTCTTCCCTTTCTTTCTTGCCACTTTCACTTGATCCTTATATGTTAAGAATTTTTGGATTAGATATCAAGAAGTTTTACAACCACAAATTCATGTAACCAAGAAGAATCAGGCCGGGCGCGGTGGCTCACGCCTGTAATCCTAGCACTCTGGGAGGCCGAGGTGGGCGGATCGTTTGAGCTCAGGAGTTCGAGACCAGCCTGAGCAAGAGCGAGACCCCATCTCTACTAAAAATAGAAAGAAATTATATGGACAGCTAAAAATATATATAGAAAAAATTAGCCGGGCATGGTGGCACATGCCTGTAGTCCCAGCTACTCGGGAGGCTGAGACAGGAGGATCGCTTGAGCTCAGGAGTTTGAGGTTGCTGTGAGCTAGGCTAACGCCACGGCACTCACTCTAGCCGGGGCAACACAGTGAGACTCTGTCTCAAAAAAAAAAAAAAAAAAAAAAAAAAAGAAGAATCAAATGAAAGTAATGAAGTGGCAGAATGACTATTTTAAAGCAAAAATGTTTCCATGTAGTTCCACTAGATGGTAGCAAATGATTACATTTTGGACCTCTACAGTTACTTATAAGATGCTTACTTCTCCAAAATTAGAAAAAAAATCCTACAAAAGTGAAAATTATATCTGAAACACTGCTTCCTTTGGAGAGGGTAAAACACAATTTGGCTTAAATCTGTTAAATAAAATGCCAATAAAGAAAGCTTTCTTTTTCCTTAATAAAGTAGTCTCTGTTGAAATAGCAAGAAAATACCAATCCTAGGACTGGTTCTTTGTGACTTTTCACTTGTATTTGATAAAATTTTGCAGAAAACATGGGCACATGAAGTTGTTAGTTTTGCAATAAAACTTGAAATTACAGGCTGGGTGCAGTTGGCCCATGCCTGTAATCTCAGCACTTTGGAAGGACAAGGCAGGAGGATCCCTTGATCCCAGGAGTTCGAGACTAGCCTGGGCAGCATAGGAAGATCCCATCTCTACAAAAAAGAATAAGAAAAAGTAGCCTGATGTGGTGGCATGCACTCCCAGCTACTTAGGAGGCTGAGGCAGGAGGATTGCTTGAGCCCAGGAGTTCAAGGTGCCGTGAGCTATGATAGCACCACTGCACTCCTGCCTGGTGCTAAAAAAAAAAAAACCTTAGAATTACAAAGAACATTTGGAGGAGGTAAATTTGACAATGGGAAAAATGGCATAAATAAACATTATTTTAAGCAAGACTTATTCCCTACAAACTCTTTGTACAAAGTTATGGTTAGGAGGAATAAGTTCTGGTGTCCTATTACAGAGTAGGGTTAATAACAATGTATTATATATTTCAAGATAGCTAGAAAAGAAGATCTTGAAAGTTATCACCACAAAGAAATGGTAAAGGTTTGAAGTGAAGGATATGCTAATTACCCTGATTTGATCATTGTGTTAGTCTGTTTTGCACTGCTATAAAGGAAATACCTGAGACAGGGTAATTTATAAAGAAAAGAAGTTTATTTCGGTCATGGTTCTGCAGGCTATACAAAAAGCATCGTGCAAGCATTTGCTTCTGGTGGGGGATTCAGGGAACTTCCAATCAAGGTGGAAGGTGAAAGGGGAGCAGGCGGTTCACATGACTAGGGAGGGAGCAAGAGAGAGAGGAGGGAGTGCCAGACTCTTAAGACTCTTAAACAACCAGCTCTTGTGTGAATGCCATTCATGAGGGATCTTCCCCCATGACCCAGATGCCTCCCACTAGGCCCCACCTCCAGCACTGGGGATCAAATTTCAACATGAGATTTAGAGGGGCCAAATATCCAAACCATATTAGTCATTATACAATGTATACGTATATTGAAACACTGTACTCCATAAACATATATGATTACTGTTTCAATTTTAAACAAAATTTTTAAAAAAGGCATTTCAAAATAGGGATAGGCAACAGGTTTCTTAGGCCAATCTAAGATGACTGCTGCCATGTTTTTTCCGGCCCAGCCCCCCTGGTTAGCTGGTCTTCCAGGGGAGGCATGAGTCAGCATACTCATGTAGCCAAGGTGTTATCTCCTGTGTGAACCCATGCAATTGTGCTTTCCCATGGCTTGTTGCCACTACTGTTCAGAGCCATATATAAACACTCGCCATGTTCTTGGCCATGCTTTTCACCACTGCTGTAATTCCCCCTGACAATAAAGAGCATGTCTCACCTGCCTGCTGCCACTCGCCTTTTCTTCCAATTCCCGAAGCTTGCATCGAAGCACAAGCTAGCCACAGAGCATCCTCCTTGATAAGGAAAACTCCCATCTATTACTTGGCACAGCAGCCACCTGAGACCCCCACCCCTCACAGAAGACCCGCATCAGCACAATACTAATTTATCACCTGACCCATCAACTAATCTATTACCTGGTGCATCAGCATAACACTAAACCTATTACCTCGTGCATCAACTACCCTGTTACCTGGTGCATCAACATAATACTAACCTATTACCTGACACATCAACTAACCTATTACCTGGCGGGCGTTAGTCACCTGAGACTCCACCCCTCGGACCACCCCAACTTAATAAAAGTGGGAAAAATTGGGTAGACGGGGCTCAGAATTTGGTGGTGAGACCTCTCTGAGCCCGCCGGCGAATAAACCTTGATTCTTTGACTCTCCATGTGCTGCTCGGTTTGTCCTTGGGACCATTCACTGTAACACTTGCTGTAACATCCTCACAGCATATAAATCACTTGTTAATTTTGATAAAAAAATATAGAATCTGATTCACTAGGTCTGCGGTAGGACCCAAGATTTTGTATTTCTAACAAGGTCCCAGATAATGCTGATGCTGCTGATCCAGGAACTACATTTTGCATAATGAGAGACTGTTAAATTGCTGGATTTCATCCAGAGCTGTTTGCCATGCAAGGATTCACAACTACAACTATAGCTGTGGTTGTAGTTCTGTACTTTCTTCAACAAGATTATCTATGGAAGCCTTTATGATGACTGTTTGCTAGCTTTTTATTGCAAACTGAGGATCCAGAAGGGAGCACAGTCTGTCCGTATTGTACATGTGTATAATTTCCCAGAGTAGAGGCCAGCTGTGGCTGTGAGCTGTTGACATGTTGGACGCCGCCGCCACCCTCAGGCTTGGACAATTAGGAATCGAGCCCAGTGTGAAACACATGCATAGAAGCATGGTGTTATGGTAGCCTCTGTTGCTTTGCAGTATATACCCTCTCTTCCGTGATGCTGCCAGTAAATCTTGGGCTAGATTGCACTCAGGGAGACAGATTACTAAAGACTTAAACTTTAGCGTACATACAAATCACCTTGGGAACTCATTAAAGATGTAGGTTCCTGGGCTGTATTTCTGGAGATTCTGATTGAGCTGGTCTGGAGTTTGGCCTAGAATCTGTAACAGCTGCCCAGGTAGTTCAGGCCTAAGTGGTCAAAGGAGCACACTTTGAGAAACACTGAATTAGATCTTTATAGTTTGAAAAAAAAAAAAGATTTAATATCCAAGTAGCCATTCACCCTTCTCTACCTGGGCAGCAGAAAGTTAACTTCCAGCTAAACTCTATACTTTTGCTGAATACTCAACTTGTGACAGGTAAGTAACATATACTTTATCATAAAATATGGGCTTTTGCCTTCCAAGAGTGTGGGGAGAGAGCTCCATAGCCAGCGAGGGTACCAGAGCAGGTTTCAGGAATTGAAATTAGAGAAGAGCGGCAGTGGGTAGATGAGACATATTCTTTTATTATCGGGGTGATGCCACAGCAGCAAGAGTATGGTGAGCACTTATATATGGCTTGGAACAACAGTGGGAACATGCCAAGCAAAAGCGTGATCACATGGGTTTTACATAAGTGGTGACATCATGGTTACATAAGCGTGCTGACTTGTGCTTCACTGGAAGGCCAGCGGAAGATACGCTGGCAGTCATTTTGGTTTGGCCTAAGAAATCTATTGCCTATACAAATGGATTTCCCCTTACAGAGAGAATGAATTCTTTCAGTTTTATTTTTTTTTCTGGTTAAAAAAATGTTATTTCTAACATTTTGGGAGAGAGTTCCCAAATATCCAAGGGTATAACACTTTTCTGTTTCCTGGGGGTGGGGAGATTGCTCTGCTTGGATGAAAAAATGATTTTAGGGCTAGAAAAGATTAACAGAGTGGCACATTACTTCTCATTTATGCTCAGTCTCACAATCAATATCTATTTTTTGATAAATATCAAGACATTTCTATTATCAGTAATACCACCTAACCCCAACCCAAAGTTGGGTGGTATTACAAAGTTGGAAAAACACAAATTTATAGTCTGCCACCTGGACTTTCATTTATTTTGATTCTAGTAGACAACTAAATTATCTTTTCCAATTGTGTGGCCCATTCAAAAGGTAATTGGAAGGAGTTAAACGAAGAGATTATTTATAAATAGGGTGGCAGGGTTGAAGGAACCAATAAGAAATGGTGAATGACCCCATGGCTAGCCATAGCTGGGACTCATTTCCATCCCTGGGACCGATTGGGAGGGAGCTATCACCAGAGCCTGGTGAGAGTTGTAGCTCATTGCTGCTTATAGAGTGGTCCTCATATCAGCAGCATCAACATCACCTGAAAATTCAGTCCCTGTCCCAGACCTGTTGAACTAGAGCTTGCATTTTAATAAGACCTCAGTTTATTTGTATGAATATTATAGTTTGATAAGTTCTGCTGTGGTTGTAGGAGAAGACAACCTTGCAGAAACTGTGGCCTTCAATAGAGGAAAACAGGCACTGCCAGACTGTAGCCAGGCAGGGAAGAAGCTGGGGGAATCTCGACCTTTCCTTTGTTCCACCCCCCAACCACCTGCCCATGCCTCTGATTGGCCAAACCCAACCAGAAGCCATGGGATAAGGAAGTCATTCAATGCAATCCATGAAGGACAGAGCACAGTGAAGAGAGGAAGACAATGGATGGGCAAACAGAGAATATAAAATTTAAAATACGTCAAATGTAGTTCTGTCATAGTGTAACATACAGTACATCCAGGCAGAAAGCTTGGTTGAAGCAACATTTTGTACAGAGTGTGTGAATCAGAGTGGAGGAAGGAGTTGTGGCTTGGGTATAGGTGTGATTCCTTATTTGTTTTTGCTCATTCTCAGCCCCCAAAATCTTTTCTGCCATTGTCAAGTAGGGTCCAATCAAGAAATCCATTTATAACAATGTGTAGAGGCTCTCTGTAACTTTGATCTTTAGGAAGAATACAAAAGAATGGTGGAATATATTTGATTCAATAGGAGCCATAAACATGGTTCTATATCTAATATTACATGATTATATGCAACCACTATAAATTAAATGAAGTGGGTTCTAATATTACTTTCTAATTCCTAGCTCAAGGAACAGATGAAAACCCTTTCCTAGGAGTGACTGAAAAATGATCTCTGGTCTACTAAGGTCTGGATTTTTCTTCATGCGTGACCCACATTAGTGATTAGGATGTACCTGTAACAGAAGTGAAAATTAACAATGACTTAAACAAGATAGAAATTTATTTCTCTTTTAGGTAGTTGTCCCTTTTGGGTAATAGCAGTATGGCAACACTGCTCTACACAGTTACACAGGGATCTAGTCCCCATCTATCTTGTTGCTCTGTCCCTCTTCTTTCCTTGTCTATGCAGTTCAGAATGGCTGGCCATAATATAATATGTATGTTCCAGACAGCTGGATGGAAAAAGTCGTAGGAGGGAGGGAAGGAAAATATGCCCTTTATTTTAAGGGTGAGACCTAAAGGTTGTACACATAACTTTTTTTCACGGTGTATTGGCCAGGATTTTATCACATGACCATGTATAGCTACAAGGGAGGTTTGGAAATCAGCCTTTAGTTGGATATCCCTAATTAGCATAAAAATTGATTACATAAGGGAGAGTGGACATTGGGGGACAACTAGCAGCTTTTCCTACTCCTGGGTTCCTGTGGTCTTCCCCTGGGGTCTTTTGCCATTCTTGCCACATATGTGTCAGCCTTGGAAAGCTACTTACTTGTATCAAGGTCCTTGGTATTTGTGGAAAATGCTCGCTCTCTGCCACAAATTGAGTTTTAAAATGTTGTTTATCTTTGTATTGCTAAGGAAATTTAAAGTTTTGCTTCTTGCCAATATATTATGTCTGCTATCGTAATATTTTGATTGGAAATGGTTTCTCTTTCTGTTTGTAGGACCTATAGCTTTTGTCCATTATTCATCGGATCACCCTATTTTCTAGTTTCTCAGGTCAGAAGCTGCTGTGTTTACATGTGACCAGCAGTTTAGCTTCTTTGTATGAGGATGTTTTGGTTATTTATTTCTTCAGGAATATTTATTAAGTGCCTACTATGCCCTATGCACTATATAAGCCATTGGACATGTAGCAGTGAACGAGACAAGCCAAGTTTTTGCCCTCATGGGATTCATGCTCTAGTGGGGGAGACAAAAGTAAACATTAGACACACATACAAACATATATACATATATACTTATTTGTACATGAATGTATACATATATGTTAGAAATGTCGATAATTGTTTTAAAGAGAAACAAAAGGTAGAGTCAGAGAAAATTATGGGGAGAAATGTAATTTAGTTTGAGTTGGAGGGTCAGGGAAGCTTTCTCTGAAGGCATGACACTTAACCTAAGACCTAAGAGATGATAAGAGAGTAGGCTAGGCAGGGAAATATCATGGATTAAATCTCTGAGAAGGAAAAGAGCTTAGTAAAAATTAGAAAAGTTGGAAGAAGGTGTGTTTTGGTGTAACAAAGTGGAGAGTGGTTCAAGATGAGGTTAAAGAAGTTACCAGAGGCTTGAAGTTAATGAAAGGTTATGGATGCCATTTTGGATTATATTCTAAGTGCAATGGGGATTTAAAGGGTTTTAAGTAGGAGAATGACATGATGTAGCTTACATTTCAAAAAGAAAAGCTTCGACTGCCATGTGGAAAGTAGTTAGGAGGAAGCCCATAGTAGAAGCAAGGAGACCAGCTTGGAAGCTATAAAAATAGTCCAGATTCATGATGATAGTTGCTCAGTCTAGTGTGGTGGTAGTATTGATGAGTTTGAGTCTTATTTCCAAGGTAGCTTTAGCAGGATATGGCAATGGATGAGGGAGAAGGTAGAATCAAGAATGTCTGTCAGGTTTCTAAGTTTATCAGTTGGCTAAATGGTGGTAGCTTTTTCTGATAGGGTAAGAGTGAAAAGAGAACAGGTTTTGCAAAATATTAAGATAATCTCTTTGATTGGGTTCAGACTGAAAATAGCCTTATCTAACAGGTTAAATTCTACTGGACTCAGCAGGTTAAGGGTTTACAGTTTATCATAGTTCCTTGGTTTTAATATGTCGACAATTTTAAGATGCTGCATTGATTTAACATTAGCTTTTCATAAAGAAAGGAATGATAATCGTGTTATATTTCCACATGGATGTAACACACATCCCATTTGAACTGTTAAAATATGGAAAAATACATCTTAGATTTGAGGAAATTTGGTATTTCAAGCCCACTTCCATGTAAGCTACATTTATAGTATTTTTAAGGTTAAAAATAAAGGACAGACCCAAGTAAACAGTTGATTTTTAATCTCTCAAATAGCTCCAGGAAATCTGTTCATAACTTTCCAGAAATGTATATCCAATTGTCTACTGGATAGCTTTACTTGACTGTCCCATGAGTACCTTAAGGTTTCATGGAATGGAATTCACTCTCTCCCATTAATCCCAAACCTGCTTCTTCTCTTTAACCTCCTATTTTGGTTCATAGTCCCTCCATCCCCTTAGTTTCTTATTTCATCCATTTATTCATCTATTCAACAAATATTTATCGGGCTCCGGCTAGCAGCAGGTACTGTGTTCTAAAATCCCTATTTATATCTTGCTGAAGGATTTAAGAGTTTTGGTAGTTTAGCTACGTGACTTGCTTTGGCCAATGGGACAGTAGTAAATGTGATACAAGTGGAGATGTTAAAAAGTGCTTGCACATTTGGACTTGACCTCTCTTGCTGCTTTTGGGAACCTTTTGATTACCACTATGTGAATAAGCCCAGGCTAGCCTGCTGAATGATGAGAGTCATGTGGCCAAGTTCTCCCCATTAGGCCATCTGACATCAAGTCAACAGCCATACATGTGAATGTGAGGCCATTCTAGATCATCTAGCCCCAGCCAAGTTGACCCAGACCAGAAGAACTGCCAAGGCAATTCTCAGAATTGTGAGAAATAATATATGTTTGTAGTTTTAAGCACTAAGTTATGTGGTGGTTTGTTGTGCAGCATTCTAATTGATGAAAGAGTCATGGGCCATTCCTTAGTAACTCAGTGGGGCTAGGGGTGTGTGTTGGGAAGGAGTCTGATTTCACACCTGTCTTCTGATATCCATTATTAATATTTTGATATGTCAGGCAAGAAGAGTACCGTTCTAACATCCTGTTATGTTAGATATCAGTTTCTCTAATTTTACAGAGGAGAAAATGGAAGCTGATAGAAGTTAAGTGGCTTGTCCAAAGCCACACAACTATTAAGTGGTAGAGCTATGATTTGAACTCAGTTCTTTTAAAATGAAAAGCCTTTGCTTTTTTTCCATAACACAAAACTATGTCCCTCAGATATTCTGGATTAATATTTTGAAGGATATAGCATGATTCCATACATCCTAAGAGGCTTCCAACTAATTTTTATTTTTCTGCAAAACAAAAACTCTCCAAACTGGTATATCATATTATACCTCATGTATGGTTAAGAGACTCTTAGCTAGAGTAGCACTTAATACATTTCAATTCCAAAGAATTGGATTTATAATCTGCTTTTAATTAAACTAACGTATATATTTACATATTCTTATATAAACAAACATCTGTGCAGTGAATTATAAGTACTTGAGATGATTACATTTTCACTTAGGGAAGAGTTCCTTCATTCTGTCTCTATAGCTTGTTTACTTACTTTCTTATGCCTTGATTTCATATTCATGCTCAGTCCTTTGTGGGCTAATAGTGCATTTCTCTTCCCAGTTTCCTTTATTCTTTGTGCAGTATCAATTACTACAAAGAATGAAATAGATCCTGTTGGGAGCTCCTGTCTGGATGTAAATTGGGAACACATTTAAAAAATATATTTAATACAAACTTTAAATTTTGAAGTAATTCCTGAAGGACTTTAATTACAAAGGGCAAAGCATATGCTTGAATATATATTCCAATACATATTTTTCCATTTTGCTTAAATACTGTATAAGTATAAATATGCTTAATTACACATGAAAAAGGAATAAATTAATTTTCAGTAGCCATAGACTTGGGGGTGGGGTAGGTACTGAAATTAGTCTTTATCTTGAATTTGCTTTATAGCAGAAAGTGTAATCTGGTCAGTTCCAGATAAACTCAGTACCTTCCCATTTCTTTTTTCATGTCATTTCCAATTAAAACTCTAACCATGAGTTACTTCATTCACTTTTCTCCATGAGCTCCTAGTGACATTCTACTTCTCTCCCAGAATTTTATACTGATATAACTTTTTAGCATTTAAAAATTTTCCTTTGTATTTTGAATTGGCAAATAATAATTGTATATATTTATGGGGTACAGTGTGATATTTTGATACATGTACACATTGTGGAATGAGCAAATCAGGCTAATTAACATATCCGTCACCTCATATACTTATCATTCTTTGTGATGAGAACATTTTAAATCCACTCTTCAGCAACTTTGAAATATGTTATATATTATTAACTATGGTCACCTGCTGTGCAGTAGATCACCAGAATTTATTCCACTAGAGGCTGACCAGGCATGGAGTGGGAGGGGAAAGGGAAAATGTTGGTCAAAGGGTACAGAGTATCCTAATATAATTTATTCTATGTTTAGAAATCTGTTACTTCTCTTCAGAAATGTATATAAATGAAACATTTTATTTTTTTTTAAAAAATTCAGTGAACAAAGCTTATAGAATAAGGATATAAAGAAAAATATTTTTGTCCAGCTGCACAATGTGCTTGCGTTTTAAGGTAAGTGTTATTACAAAAGAGTGAAGCAGTTAAAAAAATTAAAAAGTTTATAAACTAAAAAAGTCACAGTAAGGTAAGGTTAATTTGTTATTGAAAAAAGAAAAATACTTTTTATGAATTTAATATAGCCTAAGTTTACAGGTTATGAAATCTACAGTGTTGTACAATAATGTCTTAGGCCTTCACATTCACTTGTCACTCACTCACCGACTCACCCAGAGTCAGTCCTGCAAGCTCTATTTGTGGTAAGTGCCCTATACAGGTATACAATTTTTATCTTCTATGCTTTATTTTTACTGTACCTTTTCTGTTTAGATATGTTTAAATACACAAATGCTTACTATTGTGTTACAGTTGCTCTACAGTATTTAGTACATTAACATCCTGTACAGGTTGGTAGCATAGGAGCAATAGGCTATACCCTATAGCCTAGGTGTATAGTAGGCTATACCATCTAGGTTTTTGTAAGTACACTGTGTGATGTTCATACAATGATAGAATCACCCAGCAATACATTTCTCAGAAGGTGTCCCCATTATTAAGTGATGCATGACTGTATTTGGAATTAAATCTACTATCTTTCTCTTTACTTTCTGGTTTCCCCACCCTTTTCTCTCCTTTCTTGCCTTCTTTTGAATTGGTTTAGTAGTTGATGACTTTATTGAGTATTGATGACTTTAAATGAGGACTTACTGTATTATTTTTGGTTCTAAAAGTTATTTTTCTTTTTTTTTTTATTATTTCAGCATATCGTGGGGGTACAAAAATTTAGGTTATGTATATTGCCCTTGCCCTCCCACCCGCCTGAGTCAGATCTTCAAACGTGTCCATCCCCTAGACAGTGCGCATCACACTCATTATGTATGTATACACCCATCCCCTCCCCCCCACATCTGCCCGACACCCGATTAATGTTATTCCTGAATGTGCTGTTAGGTGATGATCAGTGAAACCAATTTGATGGTGAGTACATGTGGTGCTTATTTTTCCATTCTTGGGATACTTCACTTAGCAGAATGGGTTCCAGCTCTATCCAGGAGAACATAAGAGATTCTATATCCCCATTATTTCTTATAGCTGAGTAATACTCCATCGTATACATATACCGCATTTTATTAATCCACTTATGTATTGATGGGCACTTGGGTTGTTTTCCACATCTTCACAATTGTGAATTGTGCTGCTATAAACATTTGGGTGCAGATGTCTTTTTTATAGAATGTCTTTTGTTCTTTTGGGTAGATGCCCAGTAATGGGATTGCTGGATCAAATGGTAGGTCTACTTGTATCTGTTTAAGGTATCTCCATATTGCTTTCCACAGAGGTTGCACTAGTTTACAGTCCCACCAGCAGTGTATGAGTGTTCCTATCTCTCTGCATCCACGCCAACATTTATTGTTATGGGACTTTTTGATAAAGGCCATTCTCACTGGAGCCAAGTGATATCTCATTGTGGTTTTGATTTGCATTTCCCTGATGATTAGAGATGTTGAGCATTTTTTCATATGTTTTTTGGCCATTCTTCTGTCTTTTGAAAAATTTCTGTTCATGTCCTTTGCCCACTTTTTGATAGGGTTGTTTGATTTTTTCTTGCTGATTTTCCTGAGTTCTAAATAGATTTTAGTTATCAATCCTTTATCGGATGTGTAGCATGCAAAAATTTTTTCCCATTCTGTAGGTTGTCTATTTACTCTGGTGACAGTTTCTTTGGCTGTGCAGAAGCCTTTTAATTTAATCAGGTCCCATTTATTTATTTTTGTTGTTGCTGTGATTGCCTTTGGGGTCTCGAAGTTATTTTTCAATCCATTTTTCTGTTCTGTTCATTTTTCATAGTCTGTGATTCCTTAGATATTCTAATATCACCCTTTATTTCTTTAAATATGCTATATTTCATATTCTCATGCTTACTTTATATCTGATGACTCCAGTATTTGTAGTCTTTATAAGCCTGATTTTTCTGTTTCTTATTTCTGCTGATTCTTACCCATAGTGGCTTGTTTCCTTTTTAGTTTGTGATTCATTATTTTGAGTTCATGTTCCATGGAATTTTATTTTGGGGAATAAATTGAGGCACATTTGAGGTTTATTTCTTTAGAGAGATTTAGTGATGGCTTCTTAGGGGGAAAAGCCCCTGATATTTAAAAGTAAATTATGTGCACAGAGGGAAGGAAAAGTCAGTGGAAATCAAGCAGAGGGAAGCAGGGAGGAGGAGAGGGGTACAAAACCTACCTAATGGGTATAATAAACACTTTTTGGGTGCTGGGCACACCTATAGCCATGACTCAATCATTACAAAAGCGATCATGTGACCAAAAACATTTGTACCCCCTTAATATTTTGAAATCAAAAAAAAAAGAAAAAATCAAAAAAAGTAAATTATGGTTTGGGTTGTTTATGCTCAAATATCAGCTTATCAGAGAGGTTCTTTCTGACCTCCCACTCCCTATCTATATTCTTGCCTTTTACGTTTTTTGATAACTCTTGTTATTATCTGAAATTATGTTGTTATTTTGTGTGCTTATTGATTGTCTTCCCCTTAGATGAACTTAACCTAAGTCAGTCTGGTCATGTATACTTTTAAGGTTATCTTGGGTTGATAATAGTAGCTGCTGAAAAAGTTTTTAGCACAGATGGTTAGCTACTCCCCTCTAGCCTCACTATAGGTCACAAAGAAACCAAGTCTCAAACCAAATCTTGCTACACATTCAGATCTTAATTTTTCATTAGCAAGCAGGTACAAAACAATTCATTCAACCCATTCTTTAAGGTTTATGAAGCCTTAGCCCTTTATCCTTTCAGGTGCTTTGACTTCCACCTTGCATGAAAGATTCTATTAGGACAGACATAATAGCATCTCCAAGGCAGGATTCTATTACCTCTGGTTGCATCCGGTAGTAAAAAATTCTCTGAATGAATAGCTAGACTCAGAACTGTTTTGAGATCAGATCATTGGCCATACCTAAGCGTAAAGGTAATGGGGCCTTGCTGGTTTCTTTTCTTTTCTTTTTTTTTTTGAGACAGAGTCTCATTCTCTTGCCTGAGCTAGAGTGCTGTGGCATCAGCCTAGCTCATAGCAACCTCAAACTCCTGGGCTCAAGCAATCCTCCTGTCTCAGCCTTCCAGGTAGCTGGGACTACAGGCACGTGCCACCATGCCCGGCTAATTTTTTCTATTTTTAGTTGTTTGGCTAATTTTTTTCTATTTTTAGTAGAGATGGGGTCTTGCTCTTGCTCAGGTCGGTCTCGAACTCCTGAGCTCAAGCCATCCTCCTGCCTCGGCCTCCCAGAGTGCTAGGATTACAGGTGTGAGCCACCGTGCCCAGCCTTTGCTGGTTTCTAATATCCTGTTCATGTAAGGGTGGGCGCTGACTATACAATATTTCTATCCAGTCCACATTTCATGAACAGCTTTAACTTTACCAGGCAAAGTACATTTCAGACATTGATCATGTTAATTAACAGGTCACTAATTACACCAAAATTCCTCCTTTTGACTTTTAGTATGCTAATTAACAAAGCATGGGGTGTTCATCTTCATAGGATAAGAGAAGAACTTGTAATAGTATCCTTTATGGCATGGTTTTTGTGGTATTATGCTAACTGACCACTCCAGGAATATAGAGCCTCAATTATAGCAACTAGTTATTTTAGAATTGAATTTTAACGAAACTAAACTTTAACAAAACAGCACACATTTACTATATCACATTGTATGTTCTGATGTATTTTAAAGTAAAGTACAGTCATTGTGGTATCTCTCCCTCTAGAAATGGAAACTCCAGAAGGTCAGAGTACTTGTCTTTCTTTTCACTGTATCCCTAGTACCTTACAAAAGTCGCTACAGAGCAGTTGCTCAGTAAGTATTTATTAACTGAATAAATCTATGATAAGATATAATGAAAGTAAAACTCAGAAAGTGAAAAAGTGATTATCCCAAAAATAGCAATATAATTATCTGTATTTGTGATGAAAATAAAATAGGAATCATTTTAAAGTAGAGTAGAATAATAAATGAAAAAATGTACAGTTTCTTTTTGGCAGGCTTTTAAGATCCTTGAATATAAAACCAACTTAACAAAATAATAGAAAAAATAGTACATAATTAGTGAGTAGTTTTACCACAACTGCCACCAGCACAACAAAACTCACAAGAAGAAAGCCACTGAAACGGCAAACATATAGTCATAATAATAGTCTTTGCTAGCATTGAGGTTCATTTTCACTGCTATTATTAAAGTGTCATTGTATTTCAGTGATAAGTTGAAATTCTCCAAATTTGCTCTGACTTTTCTAGAAACAGATTCTTTGGTTAAAACAACCACTTAACAAAATTATTATCCATTAATCTAGAGCTCCACTGTCCAATGTGGTAGCTACTAGCAATATATGGCTGTCGAAGACTTGAAATGTATCTACTCTGAATTTAGAATTGCTGTAAGTATAAAATACACACCGATTTCAAAGACTTAGTATGGAAAAAATAATGTAAAATACCTTAATAATTTAAAATATTTTATTTTATACTAAATGATAATATTTTAGATATATTTGGTTTGATAAGATATGTTATTAGAGTAACATACAGATGGTGTTAATTTTGAAGACACAAAAAGAGTGAGCCGGGTATCTGGTTATCACTAGGGGAGGAAATTCTATGTTTGATTCTGAGAACTAAAAGTAAAATCCTAAGCCCCACCTCCAACTGACTGAATAGACCCCCTCTTTGCCAAGGGGATCCCAGAGAACCCTTAAAAACTGAGTTTCCAGCCATGAAGAGATAAGAGATTGGATATGCCTCACTATACCCCATCCCTTTTGTGGTTTAGACATAACAACTCACCAGCAATTAATGTTAAAACAGAGGTCATAAGACTGATGGAACAGAATTATTTGTGACAATAAGATACCAAATTATCAATAATATTTAAGGACATACCACGCAAGGGTTAAGTCATGTACCCCAAAACTTAAAGAATAAACTGTTCTCTAACACAAGATTTTTCTTTTTCTCTAGCAGCTAAACTAAGCACTAGCCTCAAGATAAGCAATATTAAAACAATTACAGCTCATCCATTGCCAAATACTGACTAACTGACCCCCTTGTTGCACAAGCCATAACTACAGCTTTGATCAGACAAGAGACTTATTTCAATAACTTTCTCTTGATAAGATAGCACTGACCATAAACTGGTTCTGGCTGGTTTACAGTGGCTGCACATTTGAGGGCTTTCGTGTCCCTGCTTCACCTTTTGATGTATAGGGCCCAATTATAATACACTTTTAAAATGTTAAGTCTCCATCTCAAAGTGAACATGGGTCATATGTAACACACATGTTTTTTCAACCCACATACCTGTGACCCCTTTGTGAATATTCACAGCTCCTCCTGTAACATGTTTTTTCTATTTTTAATCATTTATTTATTTATTTCAGAATCTTATGGGGGTACAAACGTTTTGGTTACATAAATTGCCTTTGCACCGCGTGAGTCAGAGCCATAAGTGTGTCCATCCCCCAGATAACACGCACCACATCCATTGGGTGTAAATTTACCGATCCCTGCCTCCCCCCTCCCACCTGCCTGACACCTGATGAATGTTACTTCCATATGTGCACATAAGGGTTGATTGATTAGTACCAATTTAATGGTGAGTACATGTGGTATTTGTTTTTCCATTCTTGTGATACTTCACTTAGAAGAGTGGGTTCTAGCTCCGTCCAGGATAATACAAGAGGCGTTCACCATTTTTTTTAAATCACTAAATAGTACGACATGGTTTACATATACTACCATCTTTCCATAGAGGTTGTACGAGTTTGCAGTCCCATCAGCACTGTATGAGTGTTCCGATCTCTCTGCATCCATGCCAGTGTTTGTTGTTTTGGGACTTTTTGATAAAAGCCACTCTTACTGGAGTTAGGTGATATCTCGTTGTGGTTTTGATTTGCATTTCCCTGATGATTATTGACGTTGAGCTTTTTTTAAATTCTTATTTCAGCATATTGTGGGGGTACAAAAGTTTAGGTTATGTATATTGCCCTTGCCCCCCGACCCCCCTGAGTCAGAGCTTCAAACATGTCCATCCCCTAGACAGTGCGCATCGCACTCATTATGTATATATAAACCCATCCCCTCTCCCCCAACATCTGCCCGACACCCGATCAATGTTATTCCTAAAGGTGCTCTTAGGTGATGATCAGTGAAACCAATTTGATGGTGAGTACATGTGGTGCTTATTTTTCCATTCTTGGGATACTTCACTTAGTAGAATGGGTTCCAACTCTATCCAGGAAAATACAAGAGGTGCTGTATCACCATTGTTTCTTATAGCTGAGTAGTACTCCATGGTATACATATACCACATTTTATTAATCCACTCATGTATTGATGAACACTTGGGTTGTTTCCACATCTTCGCAATTGTGAATTGTGCTGCTATAAACATTCGGATGCAGGTATCTTTGTCATAGAATGTCTTTTGTTCTTTTGGGTAGATGCCCAATAATGGGATTGCTTGATCAAATGGTAGGTCTACTTGTTTCTGTTTAAGGTATCTCCATATTGCTTTCCACAGAGGTTGCACTAGTTTGCAGTCCCACCAGCAGTGTATGAGTGTTTTACGTTTTGTATGGAACCAGAGAAGACCCCATTTAGCAAAAGCAATTTTAAACAATAAGAACAAAATGGGAGTATTAATTTATCACACTTCAAACTATACTACAAGGCTGTGGTTATTAAAACAGCTTGGTATAGTGGAGAGACAGGAACACTCATACACTGCTGGTGGGACTGCAAACTAGTGCAACCTCTGTGGAAAGCATTATGGAGATACCTTAAACAGATTCAAGTAGACCTACCATTCGATCCAGCAATCCCATTATTGGGCATATACCCAAAGGAAAAAAGGTCATTCTATAACAAAGACACATGTACCCGAATATTTATAGCAGCACAATTCACAATTGCAAAGATGTGGAAACAACCCAAATGCCCATCAATACATGAATGGATTAGTAAACTGTGGTATATGTACACCATGGAATATTACTCAGCTATAAGAAATAACAGAGATACGACATCTCTATGGTTCTCTTGGAGAGAGTTGGAACCATTATATTAAGTGAAGTATCCCAAGAATGGAAAAACAAGCATTACATGTACTCACCAGAAAATTGGTTTCCCTGATCATCACCTAAATTCACATCTGGGAATGATACCAATTGGATATCAGACTGAGGTGGGGGGTGGGGGGAGGGTATGGGTGTATGCCTACATGATAAGTGCAATGCGCACTGTCTGGGGAACGGATATGCCTGGAGCTTTGACTTGGGGGGACAGGCGGTACATGGGCAACGTATGTAACCTCAAATTCTGTATCCCCCATAATAAGATGAAATTAAAAAAAAAAAAAAGCTTAAGTGGCTTTACCAAAATCAGAGAGCTAGTCACAGGCTGTTTGGAAAAAACAACAACAACAACAAAAAAAACAAAACAAACAAACAAACAAACAAAACAGCTTGGTATTGGCACAAGAACAGGGACACAGACCGGTGGAACAGGATCGAGAATCCAGATATAAAACCATCCTCATATAGCCATCTAATCTTTGAGAAAGCAGACAAAAACATACTCTGGGGAAAAGAATCCTTCTTCAATAAATGGTGCTGGGAAAACTGGATAGCCACATGTAGGAGACTGAAACAGGACCCACACCTTTAATCTCTCACAAAAATCAATTCACGGTGGATAACAGTCTTAAACCTTAGGAGTGAAACTATTAGAATTCTAGAAGAAAATGTGGGAAAGACTCTTATAGACATCGGCCTAGGCAAAGAATTTATGAAGAAGACCCCAAAGGCAATCACAACAACAACAAAAATAAATAAATGAGACCTGATTAAATTAAAAAGCTTCTGCACAGCCAAAGAAACTGTCACCAGAGTAAATAGACAACCTACAGAATGGGAAAAAATTTTTGCATGCTACACATCCGATAAAGGACTGATAACTAGAATCTATTTAGAACTAAGGAAAATCAGCAAGAAAAAAAATCAACCCTATCAAAAAGTGGGCAAAGGATATGAACAGAAATTTTTCAAAAGAAGACAGAAGAATGGCCAACAAACATATGAAAAAATGCTCAACATCTCTAATCATCAGGGAAATGCAAATCAAAACCACAAGGAGATATCACTTGGCTCCAGTGAGAATGGCCTTTATCAAAAAGTCCCATAACAACAAATGTTGGCATGGATGCAGAGAGACAGGACGTTGAGCGTTCTTTCATGTTTATTGGCCGTTAGTCTGTCTTCTTTGAAAAAATTTCTGTTCATGTCCTTTGCCCACATTTTTATGGGGTTGTTTGATGTTTTCTTGCTGATTTACTTGAGATTTTTGTAGATTCTGGTTATTAGTACTTTATTGCGTATATAGCATGTGAATATTTTCTCCTATTCTGTAGGTTGTCTATTCGCTCTAATGATAGCTTCCTGGTCTGTGCAGAAGCTTTTTAATTTGATCAGGTCCAATTTGTTTATTTTTATGGTTGCTGTGATTGCTTTTGGGTCTTCTTCGTAAATTCTTTGCCTAGGCCGATGTCTATAAGAATTTGTCCAACATTTTCTTCTAGAATTCTTATAGTTTCACGCCTTAGGTTTAAGTCTGTTATCTACCATAAATTGATTTTTGTGAGAGGTAAAAGGTGCAGATCCTGTTTCAGTCGTCTACATGTAGCTATCCAATTTTCCCAGCACCATTTATTGAAGAAGGATTCTTTTCCCCAGTGTATGTTTTTTGTCTGCTTTGTCAAAGATTAGATAGCTATATGAGGATGGTTTTATATCTGGGTTCTCAGTCCTATTCCATTGGTGTATGTCTCTGTTCTTGTGCCAGTATCATGCTGTTTTGGTTATTATAACCTTATAGTATAGCTTTAAGTCTGGTAAATTGATGCCTCCAAATTTGTTCTTTTTGCTTAAGATTGCTTTTGCTATACAGGGTCTTCTCTGGTTCCATACGAAGTGTAGAATTATTTTTTCTAGATCTGTGAAAAATGATGTTGGTAATTTAATAGGGATTGCATTGAGTCTGTAGATCACTTTGGGTAGTATAGACATTTTAACAATGTTGATTCTGCCCACCCATGAGCGTGGTATAGTTTTCCACCTGGTTATGTCCTCTGCTATTGCCTTCCTCAGTGTTTCATAGTTCTCCCTATAGAGGTCTTTTACCTCCTTAGTTAAATATATTCCTAGATATTTTATTTTCTTTGTTGCTATCATGAAGGGTATTGAGTTTTTGATTTGATTCTCAGTTTGATTGTTATTGGCCTATAGGAATGCTACTGATTTCTGTACATTGATTTTATAACCTGAGACTTTGCTGAATTTGCTTATCAATCTTTGGGGTTTTCTAGATATAAAAGATCATATCATCAGCAAAGAGCCATAGTTTAACCTTTTCTGCCCCCATTTGGATGCCCTTGATTTTCTTCTCTTGTCTGATTGCTCTGGCTAGGACTTCCAGCACTATGTAAAATAGAAGAGGTGATAGAGGGCAACCTTGTCTGGTTCCAGTTCTAAGTGGGAATGCTTTCAATTTTTCCCCATTGAGTATGATGTTGGCTGTGGGTTTGTCATATATGGCTTGTACCATTTTTAGGTAAGTCCCATCTATTCCTATTTTGTTAGGTGTTCTTATCATAACAGGGTGTTTTATTTTGTCGAATGCTGGTCTTTGTTTTTGCTTCTATTTATGTGGTGAATTACATTTATATATTTGCATATGTGTAACCATCCCTGTATCTCTGGGATGAAGCCCACTTGGTCTTGATGGATTAGTTTTTTTGATAAACACCTGAATTTGGTTTGCTAGTTAATCCTGCTTTAAGGAAGACAATGAAATGTAGTTTAAAAAAAGTATTCAACACCATTGCTCATAGGCCTTTCAGAATTTTTTCTTAAAGTTTCCAGAATTTTTCTGTCTATAAAATACAGGAATTACTGAGCTATATGAGAAGGCTTCTCTGGGATAGCCAGTGGGAAGTTAAGCCATCATGAAAGGAATTGATGTACATTCAGCATGGTAACTTAGACTACACAATGATCCCATCACCTCCACTTTAGCTCAGGAGAGACACGCTTCTAAGCACTGAGGTATAAGGAGTCAGACTGTTGTTTGCTTTTAGAATTGGTCTTTCCAACTAACAACAATCTCTGGCACAGATGCTATTGGTCCTTAATGTCCTGTGATTTTAGGAAATTCTATAAATAGTTTGGATTTAGTTCAATTCAAATTAAACAAGTTTAGTAAGGTTCACTACTTTGGCAGAATAAGGGTCTGCTGGTTTAGTATCCTTATAAAATACATATAAATATTTGTAGGTAAATCATAGTCTTAAAGTATACTTAGAATATTGCATTATTTAAACCAATATCTATTTTAACAAATGTCTATAATTAGAAGTAGCTGATGAAACTAAATCCAAAGTTATGACAAGGGAGACTCACTCTCACTTGAAGCTGTGTTGCTTAGAGATCTTTAAAAAAGTTTGTGTCCTTAAAGCCATTCAAGCATAGGTAAGGAGGCTCCCTGTCCTCATTTTTTACTTTAGGATTCCAATTGGGGCTGGGCCAGAAATTAGCACTTCTAAATATTTTAGAAAAGTCCAAAGAAGTGTTAAAAAGTCTTTTATACAGAAGAATGTCTTTCTACATTTGTGAGTAGAAATACAGAATTATCAGAATTTCCTAATAACACAAAGACAAGGTCAAGTCCATCTACTTTTGATCAGATGTCAAAGGAATGGGAGGGGGACTATTATGTCAACCCTTAGTCAGAGCTCCTCCAATAAAGGGCTAATAACCAGAATTTACAAAGAACTCAAGAAAATCAGCAAGAAAAAAACAACCCTATTAAAAAGTGGGCACAAGACATAAACAGAAGCTTCTCAAAAGACGAAAGACAAATGGCAAATAAACATATGAAAAAATGCTCAACATCGCTAGTCATCAGGGAAATGCAAATTAAAACAACAATGAGATATCGCCGTACTGCTGTTAAAATGCCATTTATTGAAAAGTACCAAAACAATAGATACTGGTGTGGATGCGTAGAGAAAGGAATGCTTATACACTGTTGGTGGGACTGCAAATTAGTACAACCTCTATGGAAAACAGTATGGAGATTCCTCAAAGAACTCAAAGTAGACCTACCATTTGATCCAGTAGTCCCACTACTGAGTAACGAAAGGAAAAGAAGTTATTTTATCAAAGAGACACCTGCACTCAAGTGTTTATTGTAACACAATTCACAATTGCAATGATGTGGAATCAACCCACGTGCCCATTGATTCATGAGTGGATTAATGAAATGTGGTATATGTACACCATGGAGTACTATTTAGCCATAAAAAGATGAATTAATACCTTTTGCAGTAGTCTGGCTGGAACTGGAGACCATTCTCTTAAGTAAAGTATCTCAAGAATGGAAAAACACCACATGTACTCAGTAATAAATTGGAACTAACTGATGGGCACTCATGTGCACAGAGGGAAGTAAAACTCAGTGAGCAACCAGGGAGGGGAGTAAACCAACCTAATTGGTACTATGAACACTATCTGGGTGATGGGCACACCTATAGCCAGAACTCAAGCATTACAAAAATGATCCATGTAACCGAAAACATTTGTACCCCCTTAATATTTTGAAATAAAAGAATTAAAATAGGTAATATTTGGAACAACCTGATTTTCCAACAACTAGAGATTACACTTAAATAATTTATAATTCATCCACATAATATACTCAACACATTTATTTATTTATTTATTTTTAGTGGCTGTTCTAAGTATTACATTATACATACATAATTTATCACAGTGTACTAGTATCGACACTTTAGCTACTTCAAGTGAGGGAGAGAAGCCTTACCTCTATTTAGGTGCTTTCACCCTTCCCCTTGTATAATGTAATTGTCTTTTTTTTTTTGAAACAGAGTCTCGCTCTGTTGCCTGGGCTAGAGTGCCGTGGTGTCAGCCTAGCTCACAGCAACCTCAAACTTCTGGGCTCAAGCAGTCCTTCTGCCTCAGCCTCCCGAGTAGCTGGGACTACAGGCATGCACCACCATGCCCGGCTAATTTTTTCTATATGTTTTTAGTTGTCCAGCTAATTTCTTTCTATTTTTTTAGTAGAGACGGAGTCTCGCTCTTGCTCAGGCTGGTCTCGAACTCCTGAGCTCAAACGATCTGTCCACCTCGGCCTCCCAAAGTTCTAGGATTACAGGTGTGAGCCACCTTGCCCGGCCTCAATACATTTATTTTTAAAGTGATTTTTAACATATGAGAAAAGCCTATGCTAGAATGCTTAGAAAAAAGGGGAATACGAAACCACTTATTATATGTGTATGTACATATATACATATGCATGTGTGTGTTTATATATATATTGATCCCAATTTTTGTTAAAAAATATATTTATGCTCTAAAAGTAGACTTAAAAATAGTATACCAAATTTGTAAGATAAACATTACAGAACCAAAAAATATAAAACATAAATGGATGATATAAAAGTAAACATAAAAAAATCCTAATAGTTTCCATTGACCCTTAAATGGGTCGATGAGTTGTCATATGCACCCTCTAGGGTACAGAAACTCTACTTTGAAGACTGAACTTGATTAGTGGACTCTGAGGCCTGATATCAGCCAGGAAAAATTTCTGTTATGTGTTGAACATTAAGCAGGTATTTTTAAATTGTTTTTCTTTCTTGAATTGAGTCTATTTCACAGAGAATTGAATCCTTTATTCCCCTTTTCTCATGGTATAGAAAGTTTTCATTGTCACAGTAGGGAAAAATTATCAAATATAATTATTCATAGTCTGTTTTCCTTCTGTGCCTTCTACGGATAAAGGATCCTCCTCTGGTCACATCTTACCATTATTCCTTTATTTTCCTTTGTGCCTGACCTCTTATATATTTTTCACCTTGTAGAGTCTATATATTACTATGAGTTGTCTAAGTTTTGTAACGAGATGAGGTATAAATTTAAAAAATTAAAATGTTTATTTTCCCTTATATCTTCTCAGAAGCATCCTTTATTCATAGTTTCAAAAGAGCACATTAAAATTTCTTAAAAAACAAAATACGAATACTGGTCAGGTCAAACTCATTAAGTAACTTTACATATTTGTAAAATGTGTTTTTGAGACCAGATTATAGCAGGTTACAGAAGATTACAGAATACTATTTTGAAAGGTACTTGTAAATTTACTGGGTAAATTGTGTTCTATGAATCATATGTAAACAAACTTGAAGATTTATGCCAATATAGCTCTAGGATTAAATAAAGTTGTGTATGGAATATTGAAGGTATGCCAAACAGAATCATTGTATTTCAGTAGCACAGAATGAAAGAATAAGAATTCTATACAAACTCAATGATTTTTTTTTTGAGACAGAGTATTGCTCTGTTGCCCCCACTAGAGTGCAGTGGCATCAGCCTAGCTCATAGCAACCTCAAATTCCTGGGCACAAGTGATCCTCCTGCCTTGGCCTCCCGAGCAGCTGGGACTATAGGTGCACACTTTTCTATTTTTAGTAGAGACAGGGTCTTACTCTTGCTCAGGTTAGTCTTGAACTCCTGACCTCAAGTGGTCCTCCCACCTTGGCCTCCAGAGTGCTTGGATTATAGGCATGAGCCACTGGGTGCAGCCAAACTCAATGATTTAGAAAGGAAACATGAAAAATGTAAAATTTGTGAAATCGTTTATTAGATAGGGTGTAGTCATTGAAGTATTACCCTAGTGTTCTTCAGTCCTAACCTGGGCATTAATGTCCTGATTTTGGTAACACTGGTGCCTAAAGAAAGAATCATGGAGTAGCTTCCTTAGAACAACAAACAGCAAATATATCTGAGAATATGTATTATGATTATAAAGGCTTAATATTGAATCAGACTAGGGATTTGACAGATCCTTTTCTCTGGGAAATATTTATTGAGCACCTATTTTGTGCCACACATTCTTCTAAGCCTACTAGGGATATAGCAGTGAACAAAACTCACAAAGTCCCTTCCCTCATAGAACTTACATTCCAGTGGAAGAGGCATTGAACAAAAAAATTAGCAACTAGGTATTTAATATACTGTCAGGCTGTGATAAGTGATCTAGGCTAAATAAAACAAATTAAAAGGGTAGGGCTCAACAGGAGCTGCTATTTCAGATATGGCAGTTAGCAAAGAGGCAGTTGAGTTTCCATTTTTTCATTGTTAGTATGTTCTTTTTTTCAGTGCATGTAACATTATGCAAGTTGTATTTTCAAACATTAAATCATGATTATTTTCAATGAATTTAATTTAAAATATTGAAGTGGAGTGCCAATATGTTAGAAATTTCTTCCTATTCGTACCTGTGTCTTTATCCTTTAATTATCCTGTCCCTAGAATCTTCCAGCAGACTGCTGAGTGCTCTCTCTGTTTCCCATCTTCCTCCTGCAAACCATACTGTGCGTTAAGAGATTATACCCTTAATCTTTATATTATACCCTTTGGTCAGTGGAGCCCTGATCGAAGGGAGGAAGGGAACCATATAGGTACCCAGAGTGGGGAGCATTATCTTGATGGCAGTTTGATTTGACTTTTGATTATGTTACTTCTTTCAGTAACATTCAGAAGTTCTCAAATTTTAGGGGTACTTAGAATTAATTTATAGGTAGTATACAATTTATCATTTGTTATGGGTAATAAACTACTTGTTAAGAGAAATTTAAGGGATTTTCAAAAGTGATTTTTATTATATGCAATTTTTGCTTTATATGTTGGGTTTAGTGACTAAATTTCAAGTAATCCTCCTGTAGGCCTAGAAGCATCATTATGGCATGAAGGATTTTTTTTTTATTTCATCTTATTATTATGGGTGGCATGAAGGATTGAAGCTGATAAAATGGGGGGGAGAAATGTTGAAGAGACTTGAATATTTGATTTCTTTTTGGTAGGAAATTTAGCAAATTCAGAGAAAAACAAAGTAGAAAAACAATAAGCATTAACTTTACTACGCCAGAGATGATTAGTATTAATATTTTGGTGTATATTCTCCCAGTCTTACTTATTTAGTAAAAATAGAATAATAACATACATATTATTCTACAACCTGATTCCTAAGCTGTATTAGGTTACAAACCTTGTGTAGTATCCCAGGTTTCTTTGATTATTTTCTTCTTTTTACCCACTTTGGTTGGTGTCCCATCTGCACTGGATCTACCCTCCACATTCAGACTCAGAAGAAACACCACACTGTGGATTGTGTGGTCTGGCTTTTTGAGCAACTGCCCAGGGGTCAGTTGATATTACTGGGAAATGTGTGAGAGAACTTTGGTCAGTGGGAAATAGGAGATAGATGGGAGCTAGTCAGATAGATTTTTCTTCCTTTCTCTTTCCTCTGGACTCTGAAGTACAAATCCTCTTAGCAAAGCTTCTGGAGAAATTTTGTGTGCTGAATGAACACATCTGCTGAGTGGCCTGCTGTGTCTCTTCTTGGCTCCCTGTGAAGCAGTAATCATGACAAGTAATGTATAAAATTGTATGCTTTACAACTTTCTTTACCTTGTTTCTCCTTTTTTCCTCACCCTCACTTCCCTAAGTTTGTGCCACTTAAATAAAGACTAGTATCTTAATCCTTGCCTCAGGTTCTGCTTTCTACATGACCTGGGATAAGGTAGCATAAGCTTAACTACATATTATACAGATTTTAAAAATTATCATTAAATAATTTTTGACATTTCACAAATTATATTAATATTTAAGTATGGTAAAATATGAAGATTTTAAGTATACAGTTCAATAAGTATACAGTCAAATGTATACACATGTATGACCAATATCCCAATCAGATATAGAATATTTCTGTCACTCTAGAATAGCAGTCCTCAACCTTTTTGGCACCAGGGACCGGTTTCATGGAAGACAATTTTTCCATAGACAGGGGGAGATGGGAGATGGTTTCGGGATGATTCAAGTGCATTACATTTATTGTGCAGTCAAACCTCTGCTAATGATAATCTGTATTTGCAGCCACTTCCTAGCACTAGCATCACTGCCTCAGCCCCACCTCAGATCATCAGGCAGTAGATTCTCATGAGTGTGCAACCTACATCCCTCACACGTGCAGTTTACAGTAGGGTTCTAGCTCCTATGAGAATCTAATGCCACTGCTCATCTGACAGGAGGTGGAGCTTATGCAATAATGCGACTGATGGGGAGTAGCTGTAAATACAGATGAAGCTTCACTCACTTGTCCGCCACTCACCTCCTGCTGTGCAGCCTGGTTCCTAACAGGCCACAGATGAGTACTGGTCCGTGGTCTAGGGGTTGGGGACCACAGCTATAGAAGGTTCCTTTTTGCCCCATCATTAAATATTATTCACTAATATCCTGGCTATACTTCCTTATTGAGAAATTCAGCGCTGAAACTAAGGTTTCAGAGTTGTAGCAGAAATGACAATGAACTATGAGTAGTGAGACATGGGTTCAAATCTAATTTTCATCAAAAATTAGGTAACCTTGGGAGAGTTATCAAGATGCTTTGGATCTCTTTCATCATATGTCAAATGAAAGGGTCCTATTGAATAACTCTTACTGTTCTTTCAATTTTAACATTCTAAGCTCTGACTGTTGTTTGGGAAGCCTCTTCTCCTTTCCTCATGAACAGAGTAGTTGGGTGCTTCCTTAAGCAACACCTTTGCTCCAGGTGTCACTATCAGGAGCTAATTCAATTACCTTATGTGGAAATAGCAACTCCATGTTTTGTGTTTTTCTCAGAGCTTATGTGGCTGGTGGTATGGCCTCCCTCGGGATGTTTGGGGGATTTCCTTCACACCTCAGCCCTCCTGACATCTCAATTAAATGAGAGCAGCATGTGATATAATCATTGAATGTCATCCTTGGCCACAGCAAAGGTGAAGTGCCACTTTGGCCCTTCTTAAACTTCCCTTTCAGGTTGTGACCAATGAGGTGAGGGTCTATTAGGAATTAAGTAGGTATTGAATAATTGTGTTTCTCTTTGATAGATAAGACAGAGTTTACTCAAGACTGTAAGAATAGTTTTGGTGCAGGGCCATCACATAGAGATGTGTGCTTGTATAGTGCACAAAGGTGTTCAGAGCAAGAGAACTTACCTTATGGCCTAGCGGTACCCTGGTTTATTGGAACTCCATTTCTCAAATACATTCATACATTATTAGATGAGATCTCACACACACACACACACACACACACACACACGTTTCATTTTGTTTATAGCTAACTTTAAAAAACTGTGTAGTTTCCATTCAATTTTTTTTTGTTATATTGCTAGGATGGAACACTTGGGACTTGGCAGCAGTTTCATATTTGCATGGTTTGTCTCATGAAAATTGATGGGAGTCTTGTTCATATTCTCTCAAAGAATAAATTATTAGTTAGCCATTTAAGTGCATAGTTTAGGATTTAATATGGATAGGACATTTCTACTCTAATTTGGTTTGGAATGATTCATACTAGTTGAAAATTTTTTAATGATGTTCACTTATGAATACCAAATTTGTCATTTTTTAAGGGTTCCCAGAGAGTCAAAGGCATTTATGGGATTTTATTATTGGCTGTTTCTTATCTTCATGATTGGATTTCTGAATTATGTTTGAATTAAGGAAGAAACATTGGCATGCATAATCTCCAATAATTTGATCTTGAGGAAATAATAACATTTACTTATGTAAACTTCCACAGGAGAATAGAACAGAAAATGAGTGCTTTCAACATATACCTTAAAAATCCACTTTCTCTTTAAGTTTTATGAATACTTTTTATACTTGGTTTATAAAAATTCATTGTTGCCCTTAGTAAAAAGACCTATATTAACCCCTTTTGGGGTAACTGATTTTAGTTTGTGCAATTTACTTGGTTTCTTGGTGACTATTGTTGTCTTCCATATTTGTTCTCTAGATAATTTTTTTCAGTACATAGATGGATTTACTCTCTTCTAGTTATACTGTAAAGACCTCAGTTCATTTACATGATAATGGCCCAAATTAAGTAGAAAGTATTTGATCACAACACAGAGGAAACTAACCAGGCCACAACTGATATAAGCCATGACCTTGGCCTCTTTCCTATCTAGGGAACATGACATACGTGCTTTTCTTTGTCACACATGGGAATTAGGGAAAGGAAAATAAGAGAAGTGCATTGTTCTGATAGATTATATTATTGTTTCCAAATACTAGCTTGCTTACTGATGAGAAATTTATATATCCTTGCCTGTTGCCATGTGAGTTTCTGTGCCTCCTTAAAGGTGAAGTTTATAATACTGTGTTGACTTTGGGCTTGTTGTGTGATATAATTTAGCCACTGGATATGAGTGGATGTGATATATGCCACCTCTGAGTATCACAAACTTTCACCATCTCTCTTGCTTGTCCTGTCTGCCATTAAAATGTCATAGGGGCTTCTCCCTCAGTTTAGACCCAAGAATGAAAACACATATGGAATTGCAACAGTGGACCTGCAGGTGCCAACATGTGGTATAAGCAAGAAATAAATGTTGTTGTAATCCACTGACATTTTTGAGATTGTTTTGCAGCAAAACTGACTAATACACTTGCTTTATCAAGGTGTGAAGAAGGACTTTGGGATATCCTAAGATAGGAAGCAGAAATCTTACTTGTACATATTGCCATGTGAATTCAAAATTGTAAGGAGGAACCTGAGATATTATTTATACCTATGGCTTTCAATTTCTTTGACCACAACTCACAATAAGTAATAAACTTTACATTATAACAAAGTATACTCAAATATATATGCTCATTATTATATGTGTATATAGATATAGTATATATGGAAACAAATATATACATATAGGTAAATAGCTATATATATGGAAACAAGTTTAAAGAAACAATTCTTACTCTTATATGCACTCTAATATTTTTAGTTTTCTATTCTGGTTTATTTCCTTAAAAATGGTGCTTTTGACATGCTAAATAAATTGTACAATTCACTAATGGGTCTTGATCGGGAGCTCAAAAGACATGGATTTAGAGAAAACCCTTCATTATAAAATGATGAACCTGAAGAGAGTATACTTGCCCACAGTTACACTGCCGTTATTTAGAACTTGGTAGAATTTAGATGTGCATGTAATGGTCACACACCCAAAATATTATCTGTTTGTAAGGGAAGAGTGGAGGCCACTCAGATATGACATAAAGGAAATTAGAGCTTGTAACTACTTTGTACATGGCAACTGATACATGAGCATTAAAAGTAGTAGCTGACAAAATCAAAGTCAAAAAATATGTATGTAAAAAGCCCATGCAGAATTGCAGAGGTTGGCAAGAACAAACCAAAGATGAAATCTCATGCAATGCTAGTATTTGGACCTGTCCATAAAAAATAACAGTTTGTTCAAACCACCTAACATTATGGACATACGTACTTTTAAACTTAAGTGTATAGAGTAGAGATTGGAGTCAAGACATGTCACAGATCATCGAAATATTAATGCCATTAATACACATTGCTCAATCATAGATATTTAAAGTGATACATGTAATATTTCGAGGACTGAAAGAACCTTACAGACTATCAAGTTTTATGCCTTCACTTTACATACACAAAGAATTTGAATTCCTGAAAAATTAAGAAAAGTGAGAGCCCATGCTCCTTTAGACTTCAGGAGTCATCCTCGCGTGCCTTGTATATTGTTTTACCCCAGTCACTGCCTAAAAGCCACTCTTTTCAGGAGACGATTTCTTTTGGGGGGTTGCTGTTATTTTCTCATACCCTTTATACACCAGCTCTAAGAGAGGAGTAGTAGTCCCATTACAGCTTCTAGACCACCTTTCCTCCTCTCTCTTGCAAACTTCCTGCTCCATTAAGTCTCATGGAAGTGGTGTACTACTCTATCCTCTTTTGTGGTACTGTCACTTATCGACCTCGGTTCTTGTACTGATTCATACCACTTGTTCACACTCTTCTTACACTACTGTCATCATTCTTAATGAATTCAATGTCCATCAATTGTCCCAGTCCTTTGACTTTGTTATTGCTGTTGTCCTTTTCCTGCCACTCCATATTAGAAACTGACTTCCAAAGTTACACTTGGCAACATCTCATTAACTGAAACCACTCATCCATGACATCTCAGGTTCAAATAGTTCACTTTAAGATACATGTCTCCTTTACTTTCAGATAACGTGTTCCACTCCCAAAGTTACAGCTGATGTTTTTTTTAATTTCATAATATTAAGGGGGTTCAAATATTTTAGGTTACATGGATCGTTTTGTAATGCTTGAGTCCTGGCTACAGGTCTGCCTATCACCCAAATAACGTTCATAGTACCCATTAGGTTGGTTTATTCCCCTCCCTTCTTCCCCCTCCCCTGTTTTTTTTTTTTCATTTTAACAGCTGATGTTTGACTCCATCAATATCTCTCATCCATTGACTCTACCACTGTCTTTTGGGGTAGGGGTTGCTATTAATCTTGTCTTGATCTCAGATTGTTAAGACCACCGTTTTAAGTCAGAGTCTGTGGTTCATGGATATGATCACATTCTTGCAAATACCGTAATTGCCTTTCTCTCCACTGCTATTATTTGACAAATCACAAATTTAGCTTCTTCTGTATAGCTAAACTATGATAAGTTCAGTCACACACTTGGTGGACTGATTCCATTTTCTATTAATGAACAGAAATCTCAAATTTACACTTCATGTTTGTCTTGGCTTGGGCTGCTATAACAAAGTGCCATGGACTGGTGGCTTAAACAACAAACGTTTATTTCTCATAGTCCTGGAGGCTGAGAAGTCCAAGATGAAGGCCAGAAGATTTGGTGTCTGGTGAGCACCCTCTTCCTTGTTTGCAGACTATAGCTTTCTTGCTGTATTGTAACATGGTGGAGAGAGAGAACGTCTCTCTCCTGTCTCTTATAATGATACTAATCCCATCATGACGGCTCCACCCTCATCACCAAATTACCTTCCAAAGACCTTCATTTCCAAATACCATCACATTGGGGATTAGGGCTGCAACATAAATTTGGGGGGGCAGCACGAACATTCAGTCCATGGCAACGTAGATGGAAAATACTATTATATTTAAGTACAAAGCTTACTTTCTTGTTCTTTGAGATGACTGTTTCATGTCTCTTCCTGCCCGGCTTTCTCCCATGCTCAACTGATAACTTTGCTTCAAACTACATTGAAAAAAGAACAGAAGTTACACCGGAACTCCACCAGCCCCACCGTCAAATCTGTAAACTGCCAACCTCTGCTCCTGTTTTCTTTTCCTTATTTTCTGTTTGTTTTTTTTTTGAGACAGTCTCGCTCTGTTGCCTGGGCTAGAGTGCCGTAGCGTCAGCCTAGCTCACAGCAACCTCAAACTGCTGGGCTCAAGCAATCCTTCTGCCTCAGCCTCCCGAGAAGCTGGGACTACAGGCATGCGCCACCATGCCCAGCTAATTTTTTTTCTATATATTTTTAGCTGTCCAGATCATTTCTTTCTATTTTTAGTAGAAATGGGGTCTTGCTCTTGCTCAGGCTAATCTCGAACTCCTGAGCTCAAATGATCCACCCGCCTCGGCCTCCCAGAGTGCTAGGATTACAGGTGTGAGCCACCGCGCCTAGCCTATTTCCTGTTATAGTGTGTCAAATTTCCTCACCCTATCAAAAAGCAAGTCTACCACTATTATTATAGATCCCATCACCCTCATCTTCTTAAGCCCTTGCTCCTTCAATTATCCTTTTTTTTCCCTCCTGCAATATCTATCTCTCTGATTGTCTTGTTTGGATTATTCCCGTCAACATACATGCTCTAGTCTCTCTCACCTTAAGAAAACTTATCCTTGACCCTGTATCTTCCTCCTGGTACTGACTTATTCCTTTGTTTTACTTCCCAGACAAGTACTTTAAAGAAATAATCTATAAATACTGTTTCACTTCTCATTTACATATTTAAAACTTGGTTTTTATTTTTGTCAAATGTATACATATCTCCTGTTAACAATTAAAATAATTCTATGAGGTTTATTCTGAAAAATAGCTGTTCCTCCTACCCTCAATAATTTCTTCCTCCCTAGAAGCAAACATTTACCTGTTATTTAATTCTGTTGGCATTTATATCCATATATCTAAATAACACACCAACATTGCTACTTTATTATTTTTTTTTATTTCAGCTTATTATGGGGGTACAAAAGTTCAGGTTATATATATTGCCCATGCCCCCCCATCCCTCCGAGTCTGAGCTTCAAGTGTGTCCATTCCCTAGACAGTGCACATCGCACTCATCAAGTAGGTATGCACCCATCCCCTCCCTCCACCCCATCCCCCCCAGTCAGAACTTCAAGCGTGTCCATTCCCTAGACAGTGCACATCGCACGCATCACGTAGGTGTACACCCATCCCCTCCCCCCACCCCCATCCCCCCCAGTCAGAACTTCTTGCTCATATTCACTGACATCTGAATATGAAAGAAGAAGGTTTAATTTCTTTTACTACAACCATCCCCACTATATGTATGTGCTTGTGCATATACACAAGGACAGTTTCTTTCCTTCATCATCCCAATATTATAATTTTGGGTAGATTACTATTCAATATTTATATGATTATGCTTACATAAATGTCCTTCATATTGGTTTGCTCCCTAATTTTGATGGAGCACAGCCATGCATAGAGCATATTCTCTATTGGCTTTCAGAGCAAGGATACAGGGAAAGTAAAAAGTTTTTAGAAATTATGTATCTGAAATTGTCTTTATTGTACCATCCCACTTAATTGTTAGTTCACTGCTACTTTTAAGAAATATTTTGGGGGTAATATTTCATTCATCTTTTTTAGTTGTCTTCAGTGGGAAGGTTGCTCTGAATTACCTAGCTTACTGTTATTGGAAATGAAAGGCTCATATATTTATTTTTTTTATTTTATTAATTTTTTCTTTTATCTTTTGTACTACACTTTCTTGTGATTACTTTGCTATTATTTTTTTAGATAATTTTTTGAGATGGCAGCTTTAGCTCTTTAATTTTTAGTTTGTCTTCTTTTCTAATTTATTCATTTAAGATTCTGTTTTTTTCCCTAAGTATGACTTTAGTTGCATCCTATAAATTTTAATATGTGATATTTCTTTATTCTCCAGTTAAAAATATTTTGTGATTTTAATTGTGATTTTATCTTTCACCAATGGGTTATTTAGAAGGGTGTTTCTTAATTTTCAAATATGTATTTTTTAGTTTTCTTTTTGTAATTTATTTCTGTCTTAATTGTGTTCTTGTCAGAAAACATACCCTGTATGATTTTGCTCTTTTGAAATTTATTGAGGTCAGCTTTATGGTCAAACATTTGGTTTGTAAATACTTAATATGCTAAAAATAAGTTTACGTTCTATAGTTTTTATTGTAGTGTTTTCTATATGTCTACAAGAACTTATGTTAATCGTGTTCAGATCTTCCATATCCATTCTGACTTTTTAATCTACTTACTCTATGAATTGCTGAGATCTCTGTTAAGATATCCCACTATATTTTTGGTTTTGCATATTTCTTTCTGTTCTATCAATTTTTACTTTATTTTGATGCTATATTATTAGGTACAAATTTAAAATAGTTTTATCTTTCTGGTAAACTACACTTTTGATCTCTGTATAGTGATTCTACCTCTGGCAATGCATTTTGACTTACATTACATTTTGTCTGATAATACTATAGCTACTCTATTTTTCTTTTGATTCTTTTCATTGTATATTTTTTCTATCCTTATACTTTAATATTCCTGTATACTTAGTTTTAAAATATTGTCCCTTATTGATTAACATATAGTTTTTTAAAAATAAATACCATCTAAGAACCTTTGCTTTTTTTTTTTAACTGGGGCATTGGATTGATTTGCATTTCAAGGAGTTAATAGTTTTTGGTTTTGGTTAACTATCCTATTTTATGCTTTCTATTTCTCTCTTTTATTGCCTTATTTCAAATTGAGTACTTTTTAAATCATTTCAACATTTTTCTTTCTACTAGTTCACAAGTTATATGCTTTTTTTCTTTTAGTGGTATCCCTGGGAATTACCATATGGTTAATTTATGAAGTCTAAAGTTAATTGGTAACTTTATTTTTCTCCTGGATAATACAAGAGTCTTAGAACACTTTTAATCTTGTTATTTTCCTCCTCAGTTATAAATTATTTTTGGTTTTTATCTTAAGTATATTTTAACCTCAAAAATCATTATAATGATTATTATTTTTAAAAAATAATGTATTTTCAGATTTACCCACATGCCTACCTCCTTCTTGGTTCTATATTATTTGTTGCATCTTAATTCTTCTTTCTAGAATATTTTTTCTTCCTGAAATATATCCTTTAAAATTTCCTTTACTGAGATTTTGTTGGAGGCAAATTCTCTCCATTTTTGTTTGTCTTAAGAAGTCAAGATGTCTTTAATTTATACTCACTCTTGAGAATTATCAAAATAGAATTAGCAATTATTTTCTTTCAGTATATTTAAGATATCATTCTACCTCCCTCTAATTTCCATTGCTTTTGTTAAGAAGTCAGCTTTCAGTTTGTGTCATTCATTTCAATACAATCTTTTTTAGTTTTTTTCCACATGTTTTTGAGAAATTCACTTTGTCTTAGGTGTTCTGCAGTTTCATTATCATGTATCTTGGGTAGATTTATTTTTATATACCTTGGTTTGGACTCACTGGTTTTTTGAGTCTGTGTATTTGAGTTTTTCATTAAGTCTAAAAAAATTTTCAGCCATTAACTTTTCAAATGCCTCTTTCCTCTTATTGAACATATGTTAAACCTTTTCACTCTATATTCCATGTCCTTTAAATGCTCTTTTAAATTTTATATATTTGTATATCTCTGTGTTGCATTCTGGATACTTCCTTCTGGCCTATATTTCAGTTTACCAATTCTCTCGTTTGCCATACCTAATCTTCTGTTAAACTCATCCATTGAGTTTTTTTTTTTAATTTCAGATTATTATGGGGATACAAACACTTTGGTTACATATATTGCCTTTGCACCACCTGAGTCAGAACTACAAGCATGCCCATCCCCCAGAAAGTGTGCACCATACCCATTAAGTGTGAATTTACCCATCCCCTCCCACCTGCTCAACATCTGATGAGTGTTACTTCTATATGTGTACATAAGTGTTGATCATTTAGTGCCAAGTTAATGGTGAGTACATGTGGTGTTTGTTTTTCCGTTCTTGTGATACTTCACTTCAAAGAATGGACTCCAGCTCTATCTGCAGCCATTGTTTTTTATGGCTGAGTAGTACTCTATGGTATACATATACCACATTTTATTAATCCACTCATATATTGATGGGCACTTGGATTGTTTCCACATCTTTGCAATTGTGAATTATCCTAAAATAAATATTTGAGTGCAAATGTCTTTTTTATAAATGTCTTTTTTTCCTTTGCAGAAATACCCAGTAGTGGGATTGCTGGATCAAGTGGTAGGTCTACTTTTAGTTCTTTGAGGTATCTCCATATTACTTTCCGTAGAGGTTGTATTAGTTTGCAGTCCCACTAGCAGTGTAGGAGAGTTCCTATCTCTTCCCACCATGCCAATGTTTGTTGTTTTGGGGCTTTTTGATAAAAGCCATTCTCACTGGAGGTAAGTGGTATCTCATTGTGGTTTTGATTTGCACTTACCTGATGATTAGAGATGTTGAACAATTTTTCATTTGTTTTTTGGCCATTAGTCTATCTTCTTTTGGATAGTTTCTGTTCATGTCCTTTGCCCACTTTTTGATAGGGTTGTTTGATTTTTTCTTACTGATTTTCCTGAGTTCTATATAGATTCTAGTTATCAGTCCTTTATCAGATATGTAACATGTGAATATTTTCTCCCTTTCTGTAAGTTGTCTCTTTGCTCTCATGATAGTTTCCTTGGCTGTGCAGAAGCTTTTTAATTTGATCAGGTCCCATTTATTTATTTTTGTTGTTGCTGTGATTGCCTTTGGGATATTCTTCATAAATTCTTTGCCTAGGCCGATGTCTCTAAGAGTTTTTACAACATTTTCTTCTAGAATTCTTATAGTTTCATGCCTTAGGTTTAAGTCTGTTGTCCATCGTGAGTTGATTTTTGTGAGTGGTGAGAGGTGTGGATTCTGTTTCAGTCTTCTACATGTGGCTATCCAATGATCCCAGCATCATTTATTGAATAGAGATTCTTTTCCCCAGTGTATGTTTTTGTGTGCTTCCTCAAAGATCAAATGGCAATATGAGCATGGTTTTATTTCTGGATTGTCAGTGCTGTTTTGTTGGTATATGTCTCTGTTCTTGTGCCAGTACATGCTGTTTTTGTTACTGTAGCCTTGTAGTATAGCTTAAAGTCTGGTAAAGTGATGCCTCCTGATTTTTTCTTTTTGCTTAAGGTTTCTTTGGCTATTTGGAGTCTCTTTTGGTCCCATATGAAGTGTAGAATTATTTTTTCTAGATCTGCCAAAAATGACATTGGTATTTTGATGGGGATTGCATTGAATCTGTAAGTCACTTTGGGTAGTATGGACGTTTTAATAATGTTGGTTCTGCTGATCCATGAGCATGATACATTTTTCCATTTGTTTCATCTTTTGTGATTTCCTTCTTCAGTGTTTCATAGTTCTTCCTGTAGAGGTCTTTCACCTCCTTCGTTAAATGTATTCCTAGGTATTTTGTTTTCTTTGTTGCTATTGTGAAAGGTATTGAGTCTTTGATTTGATTCTCAGCTTGACTGTTGGTGTATAGAATGCTAATGATTTGTATACATTTATTTTGTAACCTGAGACTTTGATGAATTTATTAATCAATGCCAGGAGTCTCTTGGCAGAATCTTTGGGTATTTCTAGATATAAGATCATATTGTCAGCAAAGAGCAATAGTTTGACCTCTTTCCCCATTGGAAACCCTTGATTACTTTGTCATGCCTGATTGCTCTGGCTAGAACATCTAGCAGTATGTTGAACAGAAGTGTTGACAGAGGGAAACCTTGTCTGGTTCCAGTTCTGCGTGGGAATGCTTGGAGGGGATGGGGGTGGGGGGAGGGGATGGGTGCATACCTACATGATGAGTGCGATGTGCACTGTCTAGGGAATGGACACACTTGAAGCTCAGACTCGGGGGGATGAGAGGGCATGGGCAATATATATAACCTAAACTTTTGTACCCCCATAATGAGCTGAAATAAAAAAAAAAAGAGAATCAGTTTTTCCCCATTCAGGATGATGTTGGCTATGGGGTTGTTGTATATGGCTTTTATAATATTGAGATATGTTCCATCTATGCCTATTTTTTTTTGGTGTTCTTATTATAAATCGGTGCTGAATTTTTTCAAATGATTTTTCTGCATCTGTTGAGAGGATCATATGGTCTTTGTTTTTTGCTTCTATTTATGTGGCGAATCAGATTTATAGATTTGTGTTTGTTGAAGCATCCTTGCATCTTTACAATAAAGCCCACTTGATCCTGGTAGATTATTTTTGATGTGCAGCTGAATGCTGAATTCAGTTTTCAGAATTTTTGCATCTATATTCATGAGGGATATTGGTCTGTAGTTTTATTTTTTTGTTGTATCCTTTCCTGGCTTTGGTATCAAGATGATACTGGCTTTGTAGAATGAGTCGGGGAGGATTTCTTCCTCCTTTATGTTATGAAACAATTTCTGCAATATACTTACCAGTTCTTCCTTGTAGGTTTGATAAATTCTGGCTCTGAAACCATCTATTCTGGGACTTTTTTTGTTGGAAGGTTTTTTATTGTTGCTTCAATTTTGTTACTTGATATTGGTTTGTTTAGGAGTTCTGTTTCTTCCTGATTGAACCTAGGGAGATTTTGTGTTTCCAAGAATTTGTCTGTTTCCTCAATGTTTTCAAGTTTATGTGCATAGAGATTTTTATAGTATTCAGAAATGATATTTTGTATTTCCGTGGCATGAGTTGTAATATCTCCTTTTTCATTTGTGATTGAGCTTATTAGGCTTATTTCTTTTCTGTTTCTGTTTAACCTAGCAAGAGACCTGTTGATTATGTTTATTTTTTCAAAAACTAACTTTTTGTTTCATTAATCTTGTGTATAATTCTTTTGTTATTGATTTCATTTAGTTCTGTTCTGACCTTAGTTATTTCTTCTCTTCTGTTAGGTTTGGGAATGGTTTGCTCTTCCTTTTCCAATTCCCTGAGATGATTCATTAGGTCACTGATTTGTGACTTTTCTGTCTTTTGGATGTAGACATTTATGGCTATGAATTTTCCTCTTATGATTACTTTTACTGAAATCCACAGATTTTCATATCTTGCGTCCCCTTTGTCATTTAGTTTGAAGAGTCTTTTGATTTCCATCTTAATTTCCTCCTTGATCCAATAATCCTTTAGTAGTAGGTTGTTAAATTTCCATGACTTTGTGTAGAGTTGAGTGTTTCTGTGGGAATTGATTTCTAATTTTATTACACTGTGGTCTTCAAAGATACATGGTATGATTTATGTTTTTTTTTTAATTTTTGAGACATGTTTTGTGGCCTAGGATATGATCAGTCTTAGAGAATGTTGTATGAGCTGTTGAGAAGAAAGTATATTCAGTAGTTTTGGGGTAGAATGTTCTGTAAATATCTGTTAGGCTCATTTGTTCTAGAGTTCTGTTTAAATCCATTGTTTCTTTGCTATTTTCTGCTTTGAGGATCTCTCCCATTCTGTCAGTGGTGTACTGAAGTCCTGGGCTATTCCAGTGCTGCTATTCATCATTTTTTTAGATCAAGTAGGGGTTGCTTTATGAATCTGGGCACACCTGCGTTAGGTGCATAAATATTTTGGATTGTTATGTCTTCTTATTGAATTGTTCCCTTCACCATTATATAATGACCATCTTTGTCTCTCTTTACTTTGCTGATTTGAAGTCTATGTCATCTGTTATGAGAATGGCTACACTAGCTTTGTTTTGGTTCCCATTTGCATGGAATACTGTTTACAATCCCTTCACCTTAAGTGTCAATGAGTCGTTGTAGGTTTGATGTGTTTCCTGGAGACAGAAGTTACTTGGCTAGTATTTGTTCATCCATTCAGCCAGCCTATGTCTCTTGACTGGGGAGTTCAAGCCATTCACATTTATTGAAAGAATTGATAAGTGGGTGGATATCTGTTCATCCTATTTAGTAGAACTTTATTGCTTTGTTTTACCACTTGAGCCATTATGGTATATAGGCTCTGTGCTTTAGCTTTTGGGTTATTTTACACTGGTGTGTGACTACTGTGCTGCTGCATGTATAATGAAGTTTAGAGTACCTCTTGCACGGTAGGTCTCGTCTTGACAAATTCCCTCAGTGTTTGCTTCTCTGAGAAAGTCTTTATATCTCCGTCATATAAGAAACTTTGTTTTGCATGATACAAAATTCTAGGCTGGCTCTTATTCTGTTTAAGAAGAATGAGAATGGGGCCTAGTCACTTCTGTCTTGTTAGGTGTCAGTTCAGTAGTCAACAATTAGTCTAATGGGTTTTCCTTTGTATGTTACCTGTTGTTTTCACCTTATGGCTCATAGGAGTACCTCTTTTGTGTTTACTTTTGCCAGTCTGATGACTATGTGTCATGGTGATCGCCTCTTCATGATGGATCTCCCAGGGGTCCTTTTAGGTTCTTGTACCTGGATATCTAGATTTCTAACAAGGCCAGGGAAATTTTCCTCAATTTTTCCCTGAAATAGGTTTTCCCAATCCTTGTGTATTTTCTTCTTTGTCCGGATGCCTATGATTCTTATGTTAGGCCTATTTACATAATCTCATATTTCTTGTAGGTTTTGTTTGTTCCTCTTATTTCTCAGTTCTTTCTCTTTGACTGACTTGTTTAACTCATGGGTGTTGTCTTCAAGCTCTGAGATTCTTTATTCTGCATGATCTAGCCTATTCTTAAGGTTTTCCACTATGTTTTGTATTTCCTTGAATGAATATTGTTTCCAGGAGTTCTATTTGATTTTTTAAAATAATTTGATTTCCGTAGTAAATTTTTCATTTCTCGCATTGTTTTTGTGGTTTCTTTGTGTTGTTTCTATTTTTTCTTGTATTTCATTGAGCTTCCTTATAATATATATTTGAAATTCTTTAATCCTTTTTTTTGTTTGTTTGATTGAATTTATTTAGTAAAATAATAAAAGTTATGCAAAATGTCAATAAAAGATCCATAAAAATACCCTCGGGGGCAGTGTGCATGGATAGAGATTTTTTGTTTGTTTGTTTTTGTTTTTCAGCTCATTATGGGGGTACAAAAGTTCAGGCTATATACATTGCCCATGCCTCCCCATCCCCCCGAGTCTGAGCTTCAATTCTGTCCATTCTCTAGATAGTGCACATCACACTCATCATGTAGGTGTGCACCCATCCCCCCCAGTAAGAACTTCAAGCGTGACCATTCGCCAGGCAGTGCGCATCGCACTCATCAAGTAGGTATACTCCTATCCCTTCCACCCAGCCCCGACCTCTGTCCGTGAAATTCTTTAATTCTTTATCTGTCATTTTAGTCTTTTCATTTTGTTTGTTATTCCTTGTTAAGGAGTTGTTTTCTTTTGGCATGTCCTTTCACTCTGATTTTTGTTTCTGGAGTTTTTTCATTGATTCCTTCTCATCTGGCCTCTCAATTGAGACCTGGGTATTCTATGCCTGGCTTATGGGCCTGTCCCTGGTCCCCAATGATCAATCCCTGAACATTCCAGGGAGAAGAGTTGCCTATGGGGTTTTCTAGCAGGTTTGGTATATCTCTTGGGTTACCTCTGATCTGCTGTATTCACCTCTTCCCAAAAGTGTGTAGTGAGTTAGGTCCCCAAACTTAATATCAGTGATGGTGGGTTGTACTTGTGAGTATGCATCAGCTATTCCCTCTTTGCTTAGGTTGGGTGGCACTGTGCTTAGTTATGGGATTGTTCCCCCATGGTTGGTTGATGTTTGCATGGAAGAACCAGGTGCTGAGATGGTCTTTTGTGCCTATAGTAAGCTCTGGTCCCACATGTGGGACATACTAGTGCTCTAAGCTTTAGGAGGGACCCTGTAGCTCCCAGGGGTTTGCTTGTTTTGTATTCCCTCTGAGGTGGGGGGAGGAGCAAGACAAATCGTGGCTGGATTGCAGGTGCTTGAATGGCTTTGTAAAGTCTCAGTGGGGCTCAGAGGTTGCTTTTCCAGCCACTAGAGGGAGCCACTGTTAGGAAGGTCAGGACAAGCTCTCCAAACTGGGAGGGCTGTTCCCCAGGGAGGGGCCTAAATGCATGTATGCTAAGGCCCCATGCCGAGATCTTTTCACTCTTATCCAGTAGTGCAGTTTTTCTATGGGGAGGGGTAGTTGCTCCCCCAAATAGACACTCCTTGGACCCCCTCAAACCCTGTAAAATTGAATAAGTAAATGCTGTAAAGGGCATGCAGATTGACCTTCCTCTCAGTAGGTGGTGTTTGATGGAAGAAACAAGCTGCAATGTTGTTTTTGGGTCCTGTGACCAACTCTATTCCCTCAGGAGAAGCACCCAAATGCCCCAGGTGGTGGGTGGGGCCCCAGAATTTCAGGTGAGTCCTTATTTTCTGTCATAGCAGAGGCAGGTTGGGGAGTGCAGCTCAGCAGGGCTGGGTTGGGTGAGCTTACCCTTAGGCTCTACAAAAGCTGGCAAGGTACCTGTTTTATCAGGGGTCAAAGGTTTGCTCCCAGGTTCTGGGCATAGCTACCAGGGAGGGGCTGATGTGGCACCACCCAACCAGAGAGTCTGATTGTGGAGGAGAGGCCATCTGAGATTCAAAATCTAGCAGTCTGGAGTGGGCCTCACTCCTCTACCCTCTCTTCTGTTCCATGGTTTACCTTTGGTGTCTGCTGGCAGGCAGGAGCTCTAATCAGCAAGCTCCCCTACAACTGTGCTGCAGGCCAGGATGTTCCCCACCCAGGATTCTGGCCTGAACTGAGAGTCCAGCCCACTTGTGGGAGAAGGGGTACCCCATGAGCACACTGCAGCTAGGACCCACACTGTACTGTCCCCCCAGATCTGCCCACACAGATTCCCTTGCCTCCTGAGATCAAGAAGATCAATCTCTAACCATGCCAGGGAGAAGCATGCTGGTCCCAAGTCGCCCACGGGGTACCTGGGCAGGATTGAGGTCCTTCCACCTCGGAGCATGCTCTGCTCTGATGGAGCCACTGGGCAAGCAGCACTAGGGAGGGCAGGGAGCTCACAGACCGAGCACCCCTCTGTCCGCTGCAGGACCCCAAGAGGAAAGGCCTGGACCCCACACTCTGTGGAAGCCTTGGTGTGGTGGCCCAATTCTCTCTCTCAGCAGCCACAGGTGGGTGGGGAGAAGGGAGGAAGAGTCTAGATGGAGGAATTCTAGCACTCTGGTTGTCTTTGACCCCCTCTCTGGGAGGCAGTCTGCCCAGAATGTCCAGTCCCTGGAATCACGCAGATCACCCGGGACCCACTGGACCCCTATGGCTCCTGCAGTCTTGGGAAATATCTGTGTGGGAATGAGCAAGATGAAACCTGAGGAGTTGAAGCCCCCTGGGGAGGACAAGAGCACACGGTGTGTAGAGAAGCAATATGGCGCCTGCTGTCCTGGTCTGTAGGATGGGAAGCATCCCAGGGGGGTGGGAGCCTAGTGCCCTGTCCAAAAGAAGCTCCCAGCTTACTGGCGGCAGCAGCCTCTGGGCTCCTATAGACAGAAAGTCTCTCCAGCAGCTCGGGAACTCACCAACTGTCAGAAATGTGAGGGAGGAAGAAACAAACTACTTCACCTACGTTTGTCACCGGACTCCAAGCCTCTTGGGGGTTGATCTTTGCTGATACCTTTCTCCTTTTTATTCTGTTCCATAACTTCTTCTTGTGGAGTCTCCTGGAGGTTCTGGCACCCTTCCTTGAGACCCACATTTGATCTATGTTTGTCTGTTTGTTCATTTTTCCTTTTTCATCTAAAACTTCTCCATCTTACTGAGATGCTCTGGCTGCCAGTGTCTCTGGTCAGCCATCTTGCTGCCCAAATCCCATTTTAAATGTTTAAACACAAGTGTAGTATTTGTTTCAAAATCAAGATAATCATGTATTGTTAAGTCTACACTATCAATACTGTGTTATTAAATAATCTTTAAAAATTCTATTTTAATGGCTGCAAATTATTCCATCACAGGGATTCACCAAATTTATTTAGCAATTTCTTAATTGTTGTGTCGATATGTAGGTTGCATCCAATTTTTCACTTTTTATTAATAGCACCATCATGATCAACTTAGCACATTACATCTTTGTGCATTTGTCTGATTATTTCTTTGGAATAAAACTTTACTCATATTTTACCAATAGTATATGAAGAAGAATGCTTGTTTACCCTGGCCAATATAAGCTCTTATATGTTTATTTTTATTTCTTAACAATTTTATAAGCAGAACATACATTTTATTGTTTAGGTCATTATACTTCAGTTATACCATTTTGGCCGTCATTATGCTGCCTTCCCACTAGTAGGTCTTGTGGTTTTTTCCATGGGTGGTGATTATTTTGCTTCCAGCTCTCTTTTTGGTTCTACGTTATGATGTGATTTAGCCAAATCGATAACTGAGATGAGGAATACAATCTGAGTATGAAGACAAATAATATACATGGATATTAAACCTACAGCCATGGTTTTCTTAGCCTCCTGTTCCAATCTAGCAGTTTTCAACCTGTAGTACACATAACAGATAGCATTCACATGTTGAACATCCTATCTGTGCACCATGGACTTTGCACACTTCTAGACATGCTGCATATAATGACACTCCTTTTCTCCTGCTCTATAAAAATCTGTGCACCATGGACTTTGCACACTTCTAGACATGCTGCATACAATGACACTCCTTTTCTCCTGCTCTATAAAACATTTTCAAATACAAGTTAGTATTCCAAAGTTAGTGTAAGTAGCATTATAATAGGACAACTGCTCTAATTTATACCAAAATAACTCACAATCATCCGTTCTTAAAATATTTTTAGGAACAAATTATTTGTCACACATCCGTAATAGTATAAAATTGAGCTGCTCTAACAGAGACTAAAATTAACAATGCTTTAAACAGGATAGAGTCTCATTTCTTTCTCAAAGTAAAATCTCATTACCTGGTCATGGTGGCATGTGCCCTGTAGTCCCAGCTACTCAGGAGACTGAGGCAGGAGGATTGCTTGAGCCCAGGAGTTCAAGGCTGCAGTGAGCTATGATCACACCATTACTGCAGCCCAGCCTGGTTAACAGAGTAAGGCCCTGTCTCTTATAATCTGAACAGTTATGGCAGCTTTCTACTGAGAAGTCATCAGGTGCCCAGCACTCTCCACCTTGTTGCTCTGCCATCCTTTAGATGTTAACCTCATCCACATGGTCCAAGATGACTCTCCTAACATCTGAATTTTAGCCAGCAAGAAAGGTATAAAATGGCAATGGAGGGCCATGTCTTTGCCACTAAGGACATAACCAAAGAGCTGTAAACATTACTTTTGTTCATCTTTAATTGACCACAACATAGACACATAGAACTATACCTACCTGCAGAGTAGCATGAGGAATGTCTTAAATTGAGGAGGCCGTAAATCCAGCTTAAAATTAGGAGTTTTCTTACTGCAGTAGAGAAGAGAGACAGTTGAAAGTGACTGTCATAACATTTCTCATGAGTGTATTGCTTCTGGGTACAATTGTTTGCCCTTATCTGAGGTTTCTCTTTCCTCAGTTTCAGTTGCCCATGGTCAACCATGGTCCAAAAATATTAAATGGAAAATTCCATAAATAAAGAATTCATGAGTTTTAAATTGCTATTCTGAGGAATATGATGAAATCTTGTGCTGTCCATCTCCATCCCACCTGCGACATGAATCATCCCTTTGCCCACCTTATCCATGCTGTGTATGCTACCTGCCCATTAGCTGTCTGGCTTATCAGATCAACTGTCATGGTATCGTATTGCTTGTGTTCAAGTAACCTTTATTTTACTTAATAATGGCTCCAGTGCAAGAGTAGTGATGCTGCTATTTGGATATGGCAGAGAGAAGTCATAAAGTGCTTCCTTTAACTGAAGGTGAAAGTTCTCAATAAGGAAAGAAAAAGAAATTGTGAAGGAAAATAATTTGTGCATAGCATATATAGGGATCAGTAGTACTATCTGAGATTTCAGGCATCCACTAGAGGTCTTGGAAGGTATCCCCTGTAGATAAGAGGGAACTGCCGTACTTGATAACGACTGTCTTAACAAGCTCAGCGCCCTGGACCACTGACCACTGTAGTATCTAATCTGCTTCCTCCTCATCCAAAACTGGTCAACATTCATTTCCTTTGGTTCTGTGTCTTTTTTTTTTTTTTTTTTGAGACAGAGTTTCACTTTGTTGCCCAGGCTAGAGTGAGTGCCGTGGCGTCTGCCTAGCTCACAGCAACCTCAAACTCCTGAGCTCAAGGGATCCTCCTGTCTCACCCTCCCGAGTAGTTGGAACTACAGGCATGCACCACCATACCCGGCTAATTTTTTCTATATATATATTTTTAGCTGTCCATATAATTTCTTTCTATTTTTAGTAGAGATGGGGTCTCGCTCTTGCTCAGGCTGGTCTCGAACTCCTGAGCTCAAACGATCCGCCCACCTCGGCCTCCCAGAGTGCTAGGATTACAGGCGTGAGCCACCGCGCCCGGCCTGGTTCTGTGTCTTGATCATTAACCACATCAGTGGGCTAAGCTGAATATGGGAGGCATGATTTGAGACCTACCTTGTTCAATCTTTAAATTGCTCTTCTATTCACAGTGTGCTGGGGTTCTGGCCTTATTGTTAATAAACATAAACTGTTAGCCTTACCATTTTCTACTCTGTTTACTCAGAAGAAATAATAAGCTGAGCCAAAGGGAAATTATCATGCCTTAGTTATTGGCATTCAGAGAATAAAGGGCATATGTTTTTACCACCCTTTAAAATGTCTTTAAAATGTGCTTTTAATGTATCCACATTTTTCACCCAAAGGAAAATAACCAAGTTCAAGTAAGACATTTTACCTTGAAAAACTCCAGCTAAGTCTTTCTTGGTTGGGATGGAGGGGGATGGATTGTGGAAAGGTGGGATGACTATTCTTTTACACAGAATGTGCTTTATTCATATTTTTGCCTAGAGTTGACCTTGAACCTGGTTTCATCATATGAAATTGAAAGGAATAGCCCTTGGACAGTCCTTGGTCATGACTGATGTGATCCTGGATGCTTGAGGACCATTCAGACCATGTGGAAATAAAGGATCCAAACAAATTAACATTCCTATTAATGCATGTTTTCCAGGTACAGAATGAGCCTTTGATTTATATTCAATTTGGGGCAAGCCTAGCAATTTGGAAGGTGTAATATTTATCAGGTTCAGATCTATGAGGAGATGTGTGTAACAAATGCTCCTGCATTCTGGAGCACAGCTCTGAAACTCAGTGTGCTCTGAAGGTGCTTTATCCTTAAGGAATTGAACAAACCTGATGAAGATAACTGTTAAACTCATCCCCTGTCCCAAATCCATTCATTTTGCTAAATCCCCATTTTAGAGAAACATGAGTCTTTCTACAATTTGTCTAGGGGTATATAGCTGGAGAAAGGCAATTTCCCATGTCTACGCATTTCCTAATGCCCTTTCAGCTCTGTCCAGTTAGAGAACCTGATGGCTTTTGACCTTCAGACCTAGCTCCTCTCAGGCACTGTAAAGATGAGTTCCAAACCTAATTCTCATCCCCATCATTGAGGATTTGGAATTTATCTGTGTTTGTTCCCAGTTTCAGTTCTTCTTGGGACCAGATTTAGGGCACGCATTGAGCCATGTGTCCCAGACTTCAACAAGGATGCCTGTTTTAATTCCAGATTTGCATTCAAATTCCTCTTAGGAGTTGAGCCCTCTTCTGCATGCTGGGCTGCTTAATTAGCATCCTGACAACCTGCCTAGAGCCCACCCTTGCCAATCCCCCCCTGCCTTATGGCCATAGATCTATCCTCTGTTCTGCTTAAATCCAGGCTTACCACCCCTCTCCTGAGTGAGGAAGATGCTATGTGCCAAACTCTACCCACTGTATTGAACCCCTTGATTATTGGTGCCTATCTGGGTAGAGGCCTTTTCCAACTGAGACATTTGGGCTATAGATCACACTTTGGAGACCCAACTCTCCTAGACACTGCCTAATCCTAGTTTACCTTGCTTTCTCTGATGAGTGGTCACTGGAGTCTAACATGCCTTACAGCTATCCATTCAACTTGTCCTGGTCTAAACCTTCAGAGTTAAGTCATTTTCTTCTACTAATCGTACAATATCATTTTATTAGGAAAACGTCTCACATGCCAGAACACTTTAATGTATTAATGTTATCAATAGTAACAGAAAAAAAATCTAAAATGCATGTTTAACTTGATGACACAATCAATTGAAAACAATGTTTTATTTTGTAGAGAAAAGAGGGAAAAGAAAATAGGAAAAAAAAAAGGCCGGGCGCGGTGGCTCACGCCTATAATCCTAGCACTCTGGGAGGCCGAGGCGGGTGGATTGCTCAAGGTCAGGAGTTCAAGACCAGCCTGAGCAAGAGCGAGACCCCGTCTCTACTAAAAATAGAAAGAAATTATCTGGCCAACTAAAATATATACAGAAAAAATTAGCCGGGCATGGTGGCATATGCTTGTAGTCCCAGCTACTCAGGAGGCTGAGGCAGTAGGATTGCTTAAGCCCAGGAGTTTGAGGTTGCTGTGAGCTAGGCTGACGCCACGGCACTCACTCTAGCCAGGGCAACAAAGCGACACTCTGTCTCAAAAAAAAAAAAAAAAAAGAAAAGAAAAGAAAATAGGAAAAATGTTATGTAGCTTTAGGCATAAATTAAAATTTTCACAGTAGCTCTTTTATAATAATAGTATTTATTAAAATGTTATTTTGGCAAAACATGAACCCCGAAAATAACTGTATTAATACTCATATACTCAAGAATGCTCAAATCTGTAATGCACTTTTAGTCCATGATGTATTCTAACTAGCTTAGCAGATCAGGTGTGGAACTATAAACCTGAGTTTTGCTAAAAAAAAGTTTTAATAATGGAAAATACTAGAAATTAAAGAGAAGAAATTAATATTGGCATATAAAATCTTGGTCACCATAGGTGACTTTCTTCTTTAAAACTTCAGAAATATGTTTATGTCCAATATCAGCTTTTAGTCAATAAGTATTTATTGAGCAGTTGCTATTTGTGGGCACTGTTACAGGTGTTGGCAATATAGCAGTGAATAAAACAGTGTCTGCTAACATGTAACATTCTTTTTTTTTTTTTTTGAGACAGAGTCTCGTTCTGTTGCCCAGGCTAGAGTGAGTGCCGTGGCATCAGCCTAGCTCACAGCAACCTCAAACTCCTGGGCTTAAGCAATCCTCCTGCCTCAGCCTCCCGAGTAGCTGGGACTACAGGCATGCACCACCATGCCCGGCTAATTTTTTCTATATATATATTTTAGTTGGCCAGATAATTTCTTTCTATTTTTAGTAGAGACGGGGTCTCGCTCTTGCTCAGGCTGGTCTCAAACTCCTGACCTCGAGCTATCCACCTGTCTCGGCCTCCCAGAGTGCTAGGATTACAGGCGTGAGCCACCACGCCCGGCTAACATGTAACATTCTTGTGATGAGGTGATTACAGTATTAGGTTGTGGGGGTGGTTAGCAAATGATGAGCCAGTCATGGCACACTTTTTCTATTTGTCTTCTTAGCCAATGGTTTTGTATGGGATATGGTGCAATAAGAATGTCTTAGTTTGGGTTTTCCCAGAAGCATACTTCAATGTAAGGACTCAAGTATTATACAAGTAGTTTGTCTGTAGGTGAAGGAAACATTGGTTGAGGAGTAGGGAAGTAAGACAGGGATGAAAAGGCAGCCCCCTAAAATACCACTGTGAGTGATTGGCACTTAATCTCATGAGAAAACTCTAGGAAACAGAGTGTCTCTCTTGAGGGGCAAAGGAGTTGGGATGTTTATACGCCATCTCCCATTAGTCATTGGTTGGGGGCTTCTGAGGGAAGAGTTGATGCTAAGTCTGGCCTTCACTCTGAGCAGAAAGGTGGGTTCTGGTGGCCTGAGAAAGTCCTTAGGCATAGGCATATAGGTTATGGAAGTTGTAAATCAGATGGCTTGCATTGGGTTGATAAGGATTGAAGTAAGAGGATATGGGCTGGGCTGCAGAGATGTTGGGGGAGAGTTGCCCTTCCATACTAAATGAAAGTACTCCTGCTATTTCAAAGCTGGAACTGGTGCATGGTAAAAGCAAAATGAAATTAATCTAAGGCATTGTTAGAGGTGTAGTAAGGTAGAAAGATGTGGCACAGTGGGTTAGCTTTAATAGTGGAATTTTCTCATGTGGCTTGGTAAACATATACTTGATAGGAGATGGTGCCTTCCTGGGCAAACACTAGATGGTGCTGTTCTCTAAGTAGAAGATAATCTACAACTAGCACACAATTTTAAAACAGTTGGACTTCAATCGATCAAAAAGTATTTACTGAACACCCATTAAGTGCTAGAGTTGGGCCTGACATAGAAAGGAAAATATTATTAAAAAGAGAAAGCACAAAAGTAAAACAGCAGCTTTCCAATTTAAATCAGCCTGGATTTTTCCTTTCTTTAAAGAACGTTTAGAGAATTTACGTAGCATGAGATTTTTTTTTTTAATCACAAAAGGATTTTGTAATAATGGAACAATATTTACTCTCAGTTTTGATGATATTTCATGAATATTATATATTCAGTTACTTATTAACTATATTTGCCTTTTAACTTTATGATGAAATTTAAAAACATGATGTTTTCTGCAAAATACTATTTTAATATCCTTGTAAAATATACCTCCTCCATGAACCTATCCATGTTAAATCTCAATAGCTTTAATTATTCCAAACTTCTAGTGTTACTCTGAGTAACTCTAGGGAGTCATTAAAATAGTGCTTCTTAAACTTTAATGTGCCTAATACGCACCTGGGGATCTGTTTAAAAAGCAGATTCTGAGTTAGTGAGTCTGGGGTGGAGCCTGATATTATGCATTTCTAAGAAGAACTCAGGTGATGCTGATGCTACTGATACACAGATCACACTCTGTAGATTTTTACTTGTAGAGATGGTAATTGAATGAGTTTTGCCATGGTTGGAAACCTGTTTTAATTTTAATTTCATGTAGGAAAATTCTTTTTCCTTTGTGACTTTCCTTCCTGCTATCTTCAACTTCCTTTACCCCCACTTTCACCATGTTCTTATAATTAATTGTATATTGCATACAGTAGTCACAAAATAGATGTAGATGACGAATGGGAGAAAAAACTATTTCCCCATAAAACATGGAGTGTTGGATAGTTTTCATTTGTCCCTTCAGAGCCATTCTTGTCTTCACCCTTTGTTCTGCCCTGGGATGCTGACCTATATGAACCTCATCAAGGGATTCCTTTTCCAGGTTGGTTCTGCTCATGGGGGCTGAAGTATAAGGTGAGAGAGAGAGAAAGAGAAAGTGAAATGAAGTATTTATCCCCTGTTCCCTGGCTCCCTCCCTGTAAGGTCACTTTGGGCTGGCTGAGAACATTTACTGAAGTTCATTGCTTTTCTCAAAGTGTCCACCTTCATACAACTCTTTCTTTTAGGTTTTGGAAAGTATTCCCTTCCCTCCTCCCTTTGGGCCTGTAGTAACTGGTCCTGTATTACTAGCTCTCAACTATTTATGGTTCCTTGGCATCTTGCCTACATCCCTTAAAAGAGTTATTTTTTAAAAATAAAGCCTCCTCAAGTTAGCCTAATCTGAGTGTGCCAACCTGTTGGGACTCTGATTGAAGCACTGGATTGCCATTGATTTTGGAAATATAAATAGGTAAAATTTGCTTGATCTGTAGGAAGATGTAAAATAACAGAACAATGTGACATACTTATCACTTTTGTGGCAGTAACACTTAAAATTTATTCTCTTAACATCAAGAATACATTGTTATTAACTATAGTCAACATGGTGTACAAAAGATCTCTTGTAATGCATATGTCAATTACATTGATTTAGCCATTTCACAGTATATACATATTTCAAAACAACATACTGTACACAATAAATATATACAGTTTTTTGTCAAATAAATAAGACAAGAAATATAGAAAAATATTAAAAGATAACACAACTTGAGCTAAATAGAAAAGGCTCAATTTTGACAAGTATTTAATTGCTTTACAATTCCAAGGATATGTCAGCATTGCATGACATTATCAACTTTGTTGGGGCAATGACTGAAATTTGGCTTAGGTTTTTCATTGCCTCTGTGGCATTTGAAATGTTCAAATTCTTCTGTTTCCTTGGTCAGTGTGGGTCAGAGTCCAAGTTAGATGTAGCCAAGCAGGACTTCTGGCTTGTTAGAGAATATTTCCCAGACTGCTGGTCTATATCCTCATCACGATTGATGATGACAGACAACAGAAATAATAAATTTAACTTACTTTGAAAAACAACAGTAGTAATTGTCTCTCTTTGACGCAGTCTTTTATCTAAACAGATTAGCTTTGCTGTTCTCTCCTCTGAGTCCATTTAGTATTTGTGCATATATATGGGGTTATAAAGGTACTCATTCCAAGTTTTTATTAGAAACAAAGAGCTTTATTGTTGTCGATTGCAGGAGACCTCACTTTGTGTGAAATGTACCCATAACCGTACTCAATTTGCACCTATTAAAAGGTCAAAATGATGCATCTTGAATTTGACCTGGAATATTCTAGAGTGATAAAATTTTTAGTCCTCTTCAATGTGGCAGGGATTTTTCCCTTGGCTGTATTGACTCCCTTTTCCATTAGGCTCTAACACTTGAGGCTGCAAACTCATTCTTCTTCTAAATAAATGGTCACGGTGTTTACCAGAATTTTATTACTATGGCAGAGACCTCATCATTGGGATTTTTTTTAATGGGGAAATTTCATGGCCTGTTTTCAAGGCTATTACTCAGAGCAGCATATATGTAACAAGGTTTTATTTTTTCTTTTATAGTTATTGTCAGAGTAGATGCCAATATAGCAGTTTCAATTGCTCAAATGATCATGGCTAGCAGGGACTTTTTCATTTGAACAATTAGGAAATCTAGTTGGAATGTTTAGAAAAATAAACAACCATCACTGGCTTACTAATTGATTTCTTCTGTACTTTAATTATTGATTCATTCATCATTTGGTGATTGAAAACAAGTGCTAAGTGTATAGAGCGGAGCAATAGATAATCTGTTTCCTCACAAAGCTCATCTTCTTAGATGGGTAGCATGTATACACAAATAAATCAAAACTTATTTTAGCAATGATTAGATTAGGTGCATGATATAGGGGAAGGAAGGCCTAACTTAATGGTGGGGAGAGGGATTGGCTGGGAGCGCTTCATGGAGGAATTGACATCTCAGTGGGGTTTTGAAGGTTGAACAGAAGACGAGAGATGGCAGGTATTTAGGAGCCAAATTATAAAAGGTCTTATACCTCTTGTTAAGAAAGTTGGTTTTTATCCTGTAGGTAAAGGCAAGTCTGTGGAGAATTTTACCTAGGGAAGAGATATTATGAAGTTTGCATTTTGGAAAGATGTTTTTGGCAGGGATTTAGGGGATGCACTGGAAGGGTGGAGTGGAGTTGTGTTTATATGAAGCCAGAGGTAAGGAAAGCAACTATAAGCTATGAAAAGAGCCCATGTGAGAGCTAAGAACCACTTGAACTAAATGGGAATGAAAATAAAGAGGCAGATTCAAGAGATAATTATGAGGCAGATTTGGCAAGACAATGTCTGAGAAATTATTGCTGAAATATGGAATACATAAAAGAGAATATGTTGGGAAAATAGATGAGGAGAGAGAATGATTTTACGTTTGGATGCTTTGATGTTGTGGCACCTCTAACCGACAGCTAGACTACTAGATAACCCTAGAGTTCATAAAATAAGTCTGGAATAGAGACACATGTTTGGACATCAGGGAGTAGTTAAAACCAGAGGAGTAGATGGGGTATTTGAGGCATTGAGTGCAGCAGGGAAGAACTCTCCAATCCGTTTCTCTCTCTATACTTTTCTTATGTGCAACACTCTGATCTAATGTCTCTAATTAAAGATGATTTCCACCAGGATGGAGAGATTAGGGCCATGCCCTAAACTCAGTTAAGAATCACTAGAAGCTAGACTGGAAAGTTCCTTATAAATGTAGTAAGAGAATGTGGAGAAAGTGAAGTTCCAGAATCCAAGGAACGAGAAGATTTTAAGAAAGCAAAACCCAATTGCTTAATGAGATAGGCCTGTTTACTATAAAACTGGAAGAAAACAGAAGGGAAAACCTTCTTGACATTGGTCTTAGCAATGATTTTTTGGACATCACACCAAAAGCATAAGCAACAAAAACAGAAATAGGCAGTGGGGCTACATCAAATGAAAAATCTGCACAGCAAAGGGCACAATAAACAGAGTGAAAAGGCAACCTACAGGATGGGATAAAATATTAATATTTGTAAACCATTTATTCAATAGAAGGTTAATATCTAAAATATATAAGAAATTCCTACAACTTAATAGGAAAAAAAATAAAAAAAATCTGATTAAAAAATGAGCAAAGGACTTGAATAGACATTTCTCCAAAGAAGACAATGGCCAACAGGTATACGAAAAGGTGCTCAACATCATTAATAATCAGGGAAATGCAGAGTAAAATCACAATGAAGTATCATATTACACCTTTTAGGATGGATATTATCAAAAAGACAAAAGATAGGTGTTTTCAAGGATGTGGAGAAACTAAAACACTTATACACTGTTGATGGAAATATGAAATGGCATATCCATTATAGAAAACAGTATGGAGGTTCCCAAAAATTTAAAAATAGAACTACCATATGATCTAGCAATCCCACTGCTAGGTATATATCCAAAAGAATTGAAATCAGGATATGTGCACTCCTATATTCATTGCAGCATGATTCACAACAGCCAAGATTTGAAAACAACATAAATGTCTATCAGATGAATGGATAAAGAAAATGTGGTATGTAATGGTATATAATAATGAAATATTATTCAGCCTTAAGAAGAAGGAAATTCTGCCGTAGGGGACAACATGGATGAACCTGGAGGACATTATGCTATGTGAAATAAGCCAGTTGCAGAAGGACAAATACTGCATGATTCCATGCACGAGGTATCTAAAGTAGTCAAACTCAGAAGCAGAGAGTAGAGTGGTAGTTTCCAGGGGCTGGTGGGAGGGGGGAAATGGAGTTGATTAAAGTGTATAAAGTTTCAGTTATACAAGATGAATAAATTCTAGAGATCTGCTGTACCTCATAGTTTCTATAGATAACAATTCTGAGTTGTGCATTTAAAAAATTTGTTAAGAAGGTAGATCTGGGCCGGGCGCGGTGGCTCACGCCTGTAATCCTAGCACTCTGGGAGGCCGAGGTGGGCGGATCGTTTGAGCTCAGGAGTTCGAGACCAGCCTGAGCAAGAGCGAGACCCCACCTCTACTAAAAATAGAAAGAAATTATATGGACAGCTAAAAATATATATAGAAAAAATTAGCCGGGCATGGTGGCGCATGCCTGTAGTCCCAGCTACTCGGGAGGCTGAGACAGGAGGATCGCTTGAGCTCAGGAGTTTGAGGTTGCTGTGAACTAGGCTGACGCCACGGCACTCACTCTAGCCTGGGCAACAGAGTGAGACTCTGTCTCAAAAAAAAAAAAAGAAAAAAAGAAGGTAGATCTCACATTACAAAAAGCAAAATCAAAACCACAAAAGGGCCACAAGGAAACTTCTGGAGGTGATTGATATGTTTATTACTTTGATTGTGGTGATTGTTTCATAGTGGATGCACATGTCCAAACACATCAAATTGTATATATATGCCGTTTTTGTATATCAATTATGCATCAATAAAGCTGTTGAAAAAAGAACATTTAAAAATTTTCAAGACATATGTAGTATCATAATCATACTTATTCAGAGGTCTAATTCTAGCACAGAACATGGACGACTATAAAGTCAGAAATAATTGAGGAAGGATCTCCAAGCATTTGAAATGGTGGTCACAGACTGCTTTGTTAAAACCTTATGTCTTTGATAGGCTTATCTTCACTTCATTTTGAGCAAACTTTGCTACTTTTTATATCTGCAAGAAGTTCTTTCAACATGTATTCAAAATTATTTTTTTCAGAATCTGCCTATTGTTTTTTTCTATCTGAAAATTATTTTTCTGGTAAAAACAGGGGTACCAAGTCTGCTTTTTTAGAAAAAGAATGATATACTCAAACTGCTGAGCATGATATTAGAATTCACAGTCCAAACAGGAACATGATAGTAAAGTTCCTTCCATCTACACTATGAGTAACATTTGGTGGATTCAATTTGCAAAAATTGCTGCATGAGAGCCTGAGAGTGCTACATACAAGCTCCCTGCTGCTCCTAGTTTTGCTGCTGTTAATCTGACTTTTTGAATTCTCTAGCAATAAAGACGTCAAGCTATGCTATACAGGCATACCTTGGAGATATTGCAGGTTTGGTTCCAGACCACTGTAGTAAAGTGAATATTGCAATCAAGTGAGTTCCACAAATTTTTTAGTTTCTGAGTGCATGTAAAAGTTATGTTTACACTATAGTCTATTAAGTGTGCAATATCAATGTCTAAAAAACAATATATATACCTTAATTAAAAATACTTTATTGCTAGGCTGGGCACGGTGGCTCACGCCTATAATCCCGGGACTTTGGGAGGCCGTGATGAGAGGATCACTTGAGCCCAGGAGTTTGAGACCCCACCTCTATAATAAATTAAAAAAATAGCTGGACATGATGGTGTGCACCTGTAGTCCCAGCTACTTGGGAGCCTGAGGCAGGAGGATCACCTGAGCCTGGGAGTTCAAGGTTGCAGTGAGCTATGATTCCACCACTGCACTGCAACCTGGGCAACAGAGCAAGAACTTGTGTCTTAAGAAACAAAACAAAACAAAAACAAACACTATTGCCAAAAATGCTAATGATCATCTGAGCCTTCAGTAAGTTGTAATCTTTTTGTTAGTGGCGGGTCTTACCTAGATGTAGATGGCTGCTTACTGATCAGGGTGATGGTTACTGAAGGTTGTGGTGGCTGTGGCCATTTCTTAAAATAACACAACAATGAAGTTTAATGCATCAGTTGACTCTTCCTTTCATGAAAGATTTCTCTGTAGCATGTGATGCTATTTTACCCACTGTAGAACTTCTTTCAAAATTGGAGTTAGTCCTCTAAAACCCTGCTGCTGCTATATCAAGTAAATTTATGTAATATTCTAAATCCTTTATTGTGATTTCAACAATGTTCACAGCATCTTCAACAGGAATAGATTCCATCTCCAGAAACCACTTTCTTTTTTCATTTTCAAAAGCAACTCTTGTCCCTTAAAATTTTATCATGAAATTGTAGCAATTCAGTCACACCGTCAGGCTCCACTTCTAATTCTAGTTCTCTTGTTATTGCCACCACATCTGCAATGACTTCTTCCACTGAAGTCTTAAACCCCTCAAAGTTATCCATTAGGGTGGAATCAATTTATTCCAAATTCTTCTTAATGTTGCTATTTTACATTCTCCCATGTTAATGAATATTCTTAATGGCATCTAGAATGGGTAATCCTTTCCAGAAGGTTTTTGATTTACTTCGTTCAGATCCATTAAAGGAATCACAGTCTATGACAGTTATAGCCTTATGAAATGTATTTTTTAAATAATAAGACTTTAAGGTCAAAATTACTCCTTGCTTTGGCTTGCTGGCCTAGGAGTATGATTCTCGCTTTGAGTGCCAAAATTACTCCTTGAATCATGGGCTGAAGAATGGGTGTTGTTTTAGCAGGCATGAAAACATTAATCTCCTCCTACATCTCCCTTGGAGTTCTTGGGTGACCAGGTACATTGTCAACGAGTAGTAATATTTTGATAGGAATCTTTTTTTTCTGAGCAATAGACCTCAATAGTGGGCTTAAAATATTCAGTAAACCATGGTGTAAACAGATGTACTATCTATCATTCACACTTTGTTTTTCCATTTATAGAACATGGGCAGAGTAGATTTAACATAATTCTTAAGGGCCCTAGGATTTTCAGAATGGTAAATGAGCACTATCTTCTACTTAAAGTCACCAGTTTCATTAATCCCTAACAAGAGAGTCAGCCTGTCCTTTGCAGCTTTGAAGCCAGACATTGATTTCTCCTTCTCTATCTGTGAAAGTCCTAGATGATACCTTCTTCCACTATAAAGCTATTTCATCTACATTGAAAATCTATTTTTTAGTGTAGCCACTTTCATCAATGATCTTAGCTAGATCTTCTAGATAATTTGCTGCTTCTCCATCATCACTTGCTGCTTCCCCTTGCACTTTTTTGTTGACACAGCTTCTTACTTTAAACCTCACGAACCAACCTCTTTTAGCTTCTAACTTTTGTTATGAAGCTTCCTCACCTCTCTCAGCCTTCACAGAATTGAAGAGTTACGGCCTTGCTCTGGATTAGGCTTTGGATTAAGGCAATGTTGTGGCTGGTTCGTTTTTCTATCCAGACCACTATAACATTCTCCATATCAGCCATAAGGCTGTTTTGTTTTCTTATCATTTGTGTGTTCACTGGAGAAGCACTTTTAATTTTTTTCAAGACCTTTTCCTTTGCATTCACAAATTGGCTAACTGGTGCAAGAGGCCTATCTTTCAGCCTGTCTCAGCTTTTGACATGCCTACTTCACTAAACTTAATAATTTCTAGCTTTTATTTATTTATTTATTTTTCTAGCTTTTGACTTAAAGTAAGGGATGTGTGACTCTTCCTTTCACTTAAACACTTAGAGGCCATTGCATGGTTATTAATTGGCCTAATTTCAATATTGCTGTGTCTCAGGAAATAGGGATGCCCAAGGAGAGGGACAGAGATAGGGAAATGGCTGGCCAGTGAAGTAGTCAGAATACACACAACATTCATTGATTAGGTTTGCCATCTTATATGGCACGATTGTGGTGCCCCAAAACAAGTCCAATAGTCACGTTATAGGTCACTGATCACAGATCACTATAAAACATATAATAATGAAAATGTTTGAAATATGTTGAGAATTACCAAAATGTGACCCAGGGACACAAAGTGAGCACATGCTGTTGGAATAATGGCACTGATAGACTTGCTTGATGCAGGTTTGCCACAAACCTTCAATTTGTAAGAAATGCAATATTTGCAAAGCACAGTAAAGTGAAGTATAATAAAGTGAGATATGCCTATATGTGGATCAGCAGGGTGAACAAAAACAGGTTAGCTCTAAAAATCTACACAGAAATTTTACAATGAATGCTAAGAAAATGTATTTGTACATAGATACCTATATTTATGTCTGGTTCAGTTCTCTGAGGCCAGGCTGGAAAGGTGAGGGCCCTTCTCTTGGCTGCTTGGGCTAGTCTTAGGTGTGGGATGGTTCTGTGGTCCTGCTAAGAGATCTGTCACACATCTGTATGCCTAGGGTGAATGAGAAGGCTTGTTGGGATCTAGGTATTAAAGCAAGAAGAATATGACTTGAGAAGCCAGTGGAATTGAATGGGAATTGCTGAAAACAAGCTCAAAAAACAATGGAAATATCCAAGTTTAAATGGTCATTGTTGAGATGAGATCCAAATGGAACTAATGTCTGCTTCCCCTAAGTAGGCAGTGGCTAGGTGGTTAAAAGCCATGTACATTCTACTAAGGAAGCTAGAGTTTTATACTGAAGGCAATGGGAAGCCATGTACTATCTCAGATCTTTAGTTTAAATATGACATATGATGTCCTAGGGTTTCTATGCATTTCTTCTATATGAATGGTTTCCAGTCAAGTTAATTGAGGTATAATTCACATACAGAAAATTCATTCTTTTTAGTGTATAGTTCTATGAGTTTTGACAAACACACATAGTGGTGTAACAATCACCACAGTCAAGCTATGGAATAGTTACATCACACAAATAATTCTCTTGTGGCCATTTGTAGCCAACCCTTTTCCCCACCCCAGAGTCTGGCAACCATTAATCTTTTTTCTGTCCCTATAGTTTTGCCGTTTTAGTGCAGCCACTATGGAAAACAGTTTGGCAGTTTCTTCTAAAGTTAAATATACACTCACCATATGACTCAGCAGTCCTACTCCTAAGTATTTATCCTCAAGAAATCAAAACTTATGTTCACATAAAAAACTATATGTGAATGTTTATAGCAGCATTGTTCATAATTATCCCAAACTGAAAACAACTCAAATGTCCTTCAGTAGGTGAATGAATAAACAAACTGTGGTACATCCATAAACTGGAATTCTGCTTAGCAATAAAAAGGAACTAACTAGTGATACATGCAAGAACTTGAATGAATCTCAGGTGCATTATGCTAAGTGAAAGAAGGCAGCCTCAAAAGGCTACATGCTATGTGATCCATAGGGGCTGTACCATTTTGCATTCCCACCAGCAGTGTATGAGAGTTTCAGTTACTCCACATCCTTGCCATCACTTGGTAGAGTTAGTTTATTTTAACAAGTATGGTATTTTTGTAATGCTGTCTCATTGTAGTTTTAATTTGCATTTTCCTAATTACTAATGATGCTGATCATTTGCCCATTTTTGTTGGGTTGTTTTTATTTATGGATTTTGAGAGTTATCTATGTATTCTGGATAGAAGTCTTTCATCCGATATATGTTTTGTAAATATTTTCTCCCATTCTGTGGCCTACTGGTTTATTACCTTAGGGTCTTCTGTAGAGTATAAGTCTTTAATTTTGATGAAGTACTATTTATCATTTTTCCTTGCACAGGTCGTATTTTGAGAACTCTTAACTCAATGTCATAAAGATTTTCTCCTATATCGTCTTCTAGAAGATTTATAGTTTTAGGTTTTACATTTACATTTGTGATCCATTATGAATTATTTTTAATTTTTTATATGGCATGAAGTACAAGTTCAGATTCTTTTCCTTTCCTTTTTTTTCCCATATGGACATCCAGATGTTCCCTGTTCTAGCACCATTTCTTGAATAGACTCCTTTTTTCTCTATTGAATTTGATTTGCACTTTTGTTGAAAATCAATTGACCATGTATATGTGGGTCTGTTTCTGGACTCTCTGTTCTTTTCCATCAATCTACATGCCTATCCTTTTGCCAGTAGCACTGTCTTGATTGTTTACAATAAGCCAGGTAATCAGGTAGTGTAAGTCATTCAACCTCGTTTTTATTTTTTTATTATTAAAAACTATTTTGGCTATTCTGGTTCTTTTGCCTTTCCATATACATTTTAGAATTGGCTTGTTAATTCTACAAAAATTCTGCTGGGATTTTTAATGAGATTACATTGAATCTATAGACAAATTTGGAGATAATTGCTACCTTGACAATATTGGCTCTTCTAATTATTTAAAACTGTATATCTCCCAATCTATTTTACTTAATGCTTGGATTTCTTTCATCAGTGTTTTGTATATTTTATAATAAATATCTTCACCTATTTTGTTAGATTTACACCAAAGAATGTTATGGTTTATTTGATGCTATTGTAAATGGTAGTTTTTTTAGTTTTAAAATTATGTAAATATTTTATTTTTTAAATTGACAAGTAAATATTGTATATATTTATCATATATAACATGATGTTTTGATATACAAAAACATTGTGGAATTGCTAAATAAAGCTATTGAACATGTGCATTACCTCACATACTATTTTTTGTATGTTTAAAATCTCCCTTAGCAATTTTCAAGTTTACAATATATTGTTATTAACTATAGTCACCATGATGCACAATAGATCTCTTGAATTTATTCTGCCTAACTAGAATTTTGTGTCCTTTGACCAATATCTCCCCAATCCTCCATTCCCCTGCCTCTTTTACTCTCTGCCATTTTACTCTCTGTTTCTACGAATTCAGCTACTTTAGATTCCATAATACATGAGATAATGTGGTCTTTGTCTTTCTGTGCCTGACATATTTCACTTAATATAATGTCCTGTAGGTTTGCCTGTGTTGTCACAAGTGACAGGATTTCATTATTTTTTAAGACTGAATATTCTTCCATTGTGTACATATACCACACTTTCTTTATCCGTTCATCCCTTGATGGACACTTAGGTTGATTGAATATCTTGGCTATTGTGAATAATGTTGCAATGAGCATGGGAGAGCAGATATCTTTCTGATATATGGATTTCACATCCTTTGGATATATACCCAATGGTGGAATTGCTGGATCATATGGTAGTTCTCTTGTTAATTTTTTGAGAAACTTCCATGCTGTCCTCCATAATAGTTATACTAATTTACATCTACACCAACAGTGTGCAAGGGTTCCCTTTTCTCCACATCCTTGGCAACACTTGTCTCTCACCTTTTGGTAATAGCCATCTTAACAGCTGTGAGGTAATATCTCCTTGTGGTCTTGATGTGTATTCCTTGATGATTAGTGACATATATTTTTTTCATAAACCTGTTGACCTTTTGTATTGTTTCTTTTGAGAAATATCTCTTCAGGTCCTTTGCCTATTTTTTAAATTGAGTTACTTATTTTCTTGCTGTTGAGTTGAGTTACTTATGTATTTTGGATGGTAACTTTGTATCAGATATATGGTTTGCAAATATATTCTCCAATTTGATAGGTTATCTTATTTTTCTGTTAGTCGTTTCCTTTGCTGTGCAGAAGGTTTTCAGTTTGACATAGTCCCATTTGTCTATTTTTGATTTTTTTTTTTGCTATGCTTTTGGGTTATATCCAAAAAAATCATTGCCAAGATGTCACGGAGCTGTTTCTCTCTGTTTTCTTCTAGTAGTTTTTACAGGTTTGGGTCTTATATTTAAATCTTTAATCCATTTTTGAGTTGATTTTCATATATGGTGTAAGATGAGTATATAATTTTATTCTTCTGTCTATGGATATCCAGTTTTCTCATCATCATTTATTGAAGAGACAGTTTTTCCCCATTGTGTGTTCTTGGCACCTTTATTAAAAATCAATGATCTTTGAATTCATGGATTTATTTCTGGGATCTCTATTCTTTTCCATTGGTCTATGTGTTTGTTTTTGTACTAGTACCATGATGATTTAAATACCATAGCTTTGAAGTATTAATATATTTTTAAGTAGGGTTGTGTGGTGCCTTCAGGTTTATTCTTTTTCCTCAAGATAACTTTGGTTATTATGAGTCTTTTGTCATTCCATACAAATGTTAAAATTGTTTTTCTATATCTGTGAAAAATGATATTGGAATTTTGACTGGGATTGCATTGAATCTGTGGATCACTTTGAGTAGTATGGATATTTTAATATTAATTCTTCCAGTCCATGAGCATGAAATATCTATTTATTTGTGTCTTCTTCATTTCTTTCATCATTGTTTTATAGTTTTCAGCATATAGGTCTTTCACCTCTTTGATTAAATTAACTACAAAGTACTTTGCTTTTTTAATAGCAATTGTGAAAGGAATTGTTCTTGTTATTTCTTTTTCAGATAGTCCATTGTTAGTGTGTAGAAATGCTACTGACTTTTGTATGGTAATTTTATTTCCTGCATCTTTACTAAATTCATTTATTACTTCTAATAGTTTTTTGGTGGAGTCTTTACGGTGTTCTGTGTATAAGATTATGTCTACTGCAAAAAGAGATAGTTTAACTTCTGCTTTTCTAATTTAGATGCCTTTTATTTATTTTTCTTGCCTAATTGCTCTGGATAAGTCTTCCAGTACTATGTTGAGTAGAAATGGCAAGAGTGGGCATCTTTGTCTTGTTTTTTGTCTTATTCCTGATTTTAGAGGAAAAGCTTTTAACTTTGCACCATTTAATATGATGTTAGTTGTGGGTTTGCCTTGAATGCCCTTCATTGTGTTGAGGTATATTCCTTCTATATCTAATTGTTTGAGAGTTATTATTTATTTATTTATTTATATTTTAAATAATTTTAATTTTAATAGTGTACAATGCTAGATTATATGATATACATAAACCTTTTCGTCTATACAAGTAAAGTTATTTGATAATAATATTTATCAGTTTGATTCTTCGAGAAAGGGATATAATTTGTGTTTGATCATTTCTATTTATTTTGTAAGCAAATAAGTAAAACTAGAAGGAAAGAAGTTCCCCAAGAGTATCAAAACATGAGGCTGTGAACATTATAAAGCAGTTTTCCTCAGAAGAAACTTATCAGATTTTTAAGTGGTGATTAGGAGTGTAGACAACTGAGTCTGACAGAAGAGACTTGAACCCTGGCTTGACCACATTCTGACTTTGCTGAACTATCTTGGCCAAGGAGCTCTGAGGTGCTCAGCTGTAAAGTGGAAAAATAATATTTTCATGGAGGTTCTGTCAGAGTGAAATAGATAATCCATATAATTCTTTTAGCAAATTATAATATTTCAACGAATGTGGCTAACTATAGCATTTTGAACCAGATAACATTAGGAGTGATTTGATTCAAGAGGATATGTAGTGGAATTGGTACTGGGGTGAACTGAGTGAAACAACTTGGGTGGAAAGACTCAATATACAAGAAAAATAATATTTTAATGCAATGTTTTAGAAAATCACTGCAAAATAAGTCCGTAAATAGAAAATATCAAAATTTTAATTACAGATAGCATCTGAAAAGTTTTTATTTTTTTAAATAATGAAAGGATGTTGAATTTTGTTAATTGCTTTTTCTGCATCCATAGTAAAGATCGTATGGTTTTTGTTTTTCATTCTGTTAATGAGATGTATCATGTTTATTGGTTTGCATATGTTGAACCATCATAGCATCCCTGGGATGAATCAAACTTGATTGTGGTGAAGGATCTTTTTAATGTGCAATTTAATTTGGCTTTATAATATTTTGTTGAGAATTTTTTACACTTATGTTCATCAGGGATATTGGCCTGTAATTTTTCTTTCTTGTAATGTCATTGTCTGGTTTGGTTTTATGGTAATGCTAATCTTATAAAATGAGTTGGGAAGTATTTCCCCATCTTCAATTTTTTTGGAAGAATTTGAGAAAGATTAGTATCAGTTCATTAAATGTTTGGTAGAATTCAGCAGTGAAGCCATTAGGTCCTGAGATTTTGCTTTGATGTGAGATTTTTTATTAATCATTCAATCTCCTTATTCAATATTAGTCTGCTCAGGTTTTCTATTTCTTTATGATTTAGTCTTGGTAAGTTGTATGTGTCTAGGAATTTACCCATTTCTTTTAGGTTATCCAATTTGTTGGTATATAATTGTTCATCCTAGTCACATAAGATTCTTTGTATTTCTATAGTATCAGATATAATATCTCCTCTTTAAGTTTTTATTTTGTTTGAATCTTTGCTTTTTCTTCACTAATATAGCTAAAGGTTTGTTGATTTTTTGATCTTTTCAGAAAACCAACTCTTAGTTTTACTGATCTTTTCTATAGTTTTTCCTGGTCTCTTTCATTTATATCTGCTCTAGTCTTTATTATTTTATTCCTTCTACTGAATTTAGGCTTAGTTTAGTCTTCTTTTTCCACTTATTTGAAGTGCAGTCTTAGGTTGTTTATTTGAGGTCCTTCTTCTTTTTCAATGTGAGGATTTATTGTGATGAACTTCATTCTTAGAACAACTTTTGCTACATCCTGTAAGTTTTGGATTGTTGTAGTTCTCTTTTCCTTTGACTCAAAATGCTTTTTAATTTCTATTTTAATATCCTTATTGACCCATTGTTTTCCTAGGAGAATGTTGCTTAATTTCCACATATTTGTGAATTTTCCAAAATTTGTAGAATTACGGATATCTCGTTTCATATAATTGTGGCTGGAAAAAAATACTTGATATTATTTCACTCTTATTAAATTAGTTAAGACTTCTTTTGTGGCTTACCATATGATCTATACTGGAGGATGCTCTATGTGCACTTGCAAAGAATGTACATTCTATAGCTGTTGGATGGAATGTTCTGTGTATGTCTCTTAGGCCCATTTGGTCTTTTTGTTAATTTCAAAATATTACAGGGCTACAAATATTTTTGATACATGGATTGCTTTTATTATGCTTGAGTTAGGGTTATAAGTGTGCCCATCACCCACATAGGGTTCATTGTATCCATTAGGTAGGTTTTTGCCCATCCCCTCTTCCCCCTGCCTGCTGCTTGATTTCCACTAAGTTTTACATTCCTCTGTGCACATGTGTGCTTATTGGTTAGTTCCAGTTTAATAGCAAGTACATGGGGTGTTTGTTTTTCCATTCTTGTGATACTTCACTTAGAAAAATGGTCTCCACTTCCATCTAAATTGGTGCAAAAGGCATTAATTTATCCTTTTATGTGTCTGAGTAGTACTCTACAGTACACATACAACACATTTTGTTAATCCACTCATGATTTGATGGGCACTTGGGTTGATTCCATATCTTTGCGATTGTGAATTGTGCTGCAATAAAAATTTGAGTGTCTTTTTTGTTTGTTTGTTTGTTTGTTTTTTTTTTTTTTTTTTTTTGAGACAGAGTCTCACTCTGTTGCCCAGGCTAGAGTGAGTGCCGTGGCGTCAGCCTAGCTCACAGCAACCTCAAACTCCTGGGCTCAAGCGATCCTACTGCCTCAGCCTCCCGAGTAGCTGGGACTACAGGCATGCACCACCATGCCCGGCTAATTTTTTCTATATATATTTTTAGTTGTCCATATAATTTCTTTCTATTTTTAGTAGAGATGGGGTCTCGCTCTTGCTCAGGCTGGTCTCGAACTCCTGAGCTCAAACGATCCGCCCACCTCGGCCTCCCAGAGTGCTAGGATTACAGGCGTGAGCCACTGCGCCCGGCCCTTGAGTGTCTTTTTGATAAAATGACTTCTTTTCCTTTGGGTAGATACCCAATAGTGGGATTGCTGGATTGAATGGTAGGTCTGCTTTTAGTTCTTTGAGGAATCTCCATAATGTTTTCCATAGAGGTTGTGCTAATTTGCAGTCCCACCAACAGTGTATAAGCATTCCTTTTTCTCTGCATCTATGCCAACATCGGTTGTTTTTAGGCCTTTTAATAAAAGCCATTCTAACGGGGGTAAGGTGATATCTCATTGAGGTTTTCATTTGCATTGCCCTGGTGATTAGTGACATTGAGCATTGTTCATATGTTTTGGCCATGTGTCTATCTTCTTTTTCAAAGCCTCTGTTCATGTCTTTTGCCCACTTTTTAATGGGGTTGTTTGTTTTTTCCTTGCTGATTTGCTTGAGTTCTTTGTAGATTCTGGATATTAGCTTTTTATCGGATATATAGCTTGAGAATATTTTCTCCCATTCTGTAGGTTATCTGTTTGCTCTGTTGATTATTTTCTTAGCTGTGCAGAAGCTTTTAAATTTAATCAAATCCCATTTAGTTATTTTTGTTCTGGCTGTGATTGCCATTGGAGTCTTAGTCATAAATTCTTTGCTAAATTTTTTAACACATTAAAACGATTATTCACCATGATCAACTGGGATTTACCCCAGGGATGGAAGGGTGGCTCAACACATGCAAATCAATCAATGTGATCCATCATGTCAATGGAATGAAGGACAAAAAAATCATGTGATCATTTCAGTTGATGCTGAAGAAACATTGAATGATATTCAGTGTCCCTTCATGATAAAAATTCTCAAAAAACTGGGTATAGAAGGAACTTACCTGGACATGATAAAAGCCATATATGACAGATCCACAGCTAGTATCATACTAAATTGGTAAAACTGAAAGCCTTTCCTCTAAAATCTGGAACAAGACAAGGATGCCCACTTTCACCACTGTTATTCAAGATAGTACTGGAAGCTATAGCTAGAGTAATCAGAAAAGAGAGACATAAGGAGCATCCAAATTGGAAAGGAAGAAGTCAAATTATGCTTGTTTGCAGATGGTGTGATCTTATATCTAGAGAAACTTAAAGAGTCCACAAAAAATATTGGAACTGCTAAAAAAATTCAGTAAAGTTGCAGGGCACAAAATCAACATACAAAAATCAGTAGCATTTCTATCTGACAACAGTAAACAATATGAAAAAGAAACCAAGAAATTAATCCCATTAGCAATAGCTACAATTAAATGAAATACCTAGGAATAAATTTAACCAAAGAAGTGAAAGATTCCTATTATGAAAACTATAAAATATTGATAAAAGAAATTGTAGAGGACATAAAAAAATAGAAAGACATTTCATGTTCATGGATTGAAAGAATCAATATGGTTAAAATGTCCATATGACCCAAAGCAATCTGCAGATTCAGTGCAATCCCCATCACAATACCAATGACATTCTTCACAGAAATAGAAAAAATAATCCTAAAATTTATGTTGAACCACAAAAGACCCAGAATAGCGAAAGCCATCCCAAGCAAAAAGAACAAAATTCGAGTAACCATGTTACCTGACTTTATACTACAGAGCTGTAGTAATACAGTGTGGTACTGGCATAAAAACAGATCCATAGACCAGAATAGAGAACAGGACAGAATAGAGAACCCTGAAATAAATCCACACATCTATAGTGAACTTATCTTCGACAAAGGTGCCAAGAACATACAGTGGGGAAAGGACAGTCTCTTCAAGAAACGGTGCTGGGACTGGGTGTGGTGGCTCACACCTGTAATCCTAGCACTCTGGAAGGCTGAGGCGGGCGGATCATTTGAGCTCAGGAGTTTGAGACCAGCCTGAACAAGAGCGAGACCACGTCTTACTAAAAAACTAGAAATAAATTATCTGGACAACTAAAAACATATAGAAAAAATTAACCGGGCATGGTGGCGCATGCCTGTAGTCCCAGCTACTTGGGAGGCTGAGGCAGAAGGATTGCTTGAGCCCAGGAGTTTGAGGTTGCTGTGAGCTAGCCTGATGCCACCACACTCTAGCCCGGGCAGCAGGGGAGACTCTGTCTCAAAAATAAAATAAAATAAAATAAATAAAAAAATATGGTGCTGGGAAAACTGGGTATCCATATGCAGGAGACTGAAACTAGACTCTTACCTCTCACCGTTTATAAAAATCAAATCAAAATGGGCTAAAGACTTAAATCTGATCCCTGAAACTAAAAAACTACTAAAAGAAAACATGGGTGAAATGCTTTTTTAAGACATTGGTCTGGGCAAGGACTTCCTGAGTAATTCCCCAAAAGCACAGGCAACCAAAGCAAAATTGGACAAATGGAATCACATCAAGCTAAAAAGCTGCTTCCATGGCAAAGGAGACAATCAAGAAAGTGAAGAGACAACCCACAGAATGGGAGAAAATATTTGCAAACTACCCATGTGAGAAGGGTTTCGTAACTAGAATATATAAGGAGCTCCAACATCTCAATAGTAAAAAAATAAAATAATTTGATTGAACAATGAGAAAATGATCTGAACTGACATTTCTCAAAGGAAGACAAACAAATGGCCAACAGGTATATGAAAAAATGCTCAACATCATCAGTCATCAGAGAAATGCAGATTAAAAGTACGATGAGATACCATCTCACCCCAGTTAAAATGGCTTTTATCAAAAAGACAGGCAATATCGAATGCTGGTGAGAATGTGGAGAAAGGAGAACCCTCATACACTGTTGGTGGGAATGTAAATTAGTGCAACCAGTATAGAGAACAGTATGGAGGTTCCTCAGAAAACGAAAAATAGAGCTACCATATGACCCTGCAATCTCACTGCTGGGTATACATCCAAAAGAGGGGAATTCAGTATGTTGAAAATATATCTGCACTCCCATGTTTATTGTGGCACTGTTCACAGTAGCCAAGATAAGAAATCAACCTACATGTCCATTGATGGATGAATGGTGAAAGAAACTGTGGTATATATACACAAAGAATATTATACAGCCACAAAAAATGAAATCTTGCCATTTGCAACAACATGGATGGAACTGGAGAACATTATAAGTAAAATGAGCCAAGCACAGAAAGACAAGTCTCACATGTTCTCACTTATATATAGGAGCTAAATATTAAAAACAATTTTGATCTCATGGAGACAGAGAGTAGAATGAGAATTACCAGAGGCTGGGAAGGGTAGCAGGGAGATCAGGATAAAGGGGGTATGTGATTTAGGATAAAAAAGTAAACAATACCATTTACAAGGGTATCAAAAAGAATAAAATACTTAGACATAAATTTAAACAGGGAAGTGAAGGATTTGTACACTAAATATTATAAGGCATTGATGAAAGAAACTGAAGATAGGCCAGCCATGGTGGCTCATGTCTGTAATCTCAGAACTTTGAGAGGCCAAGGTGGTAGCATTGCTTGAGGCCAGTAGTTTGAGACCAGCCTGAGCAACACACCAAGACCTGATCTCTACCAGAAAAATTTTAAAAATTCGCTGGGTAGCCCTGGGTACTCAGGAGGCTGAGGCAGGAAGACCGCTTGAGCCTAGGAGTTTGAGGTTGCAGTAAGCTATGATGACACTACACTGCACTCTAGCCCAGTCAACAGAAAGAGATGCTGTTCAAAAAATAATTGAAGAAGATACAAATAAATGAAAAGATATCCTAGGTTTATGGATTGAAAGAAAAATACTGATAAAATGTCCATACTACCCAAAGCAATCTACAGATTCAGTTCAATCACTATCACAATTCTACTATCATTTGTCACATAAATACAAAAATCAATCCTAAAATTCATAGAGAACCACAAAAGACCCCAAATGGCCAAAGCAATCTTGAGGAACAAAGCTAGAGGTATTATACTATCTGATATTAAACTCTACTACAAAGTTATAGTAATCAAAACAGCATCATACTGACATAAACAGATGCATAGACCAATGGAACAGGATAGAGAACACAGAAATAAACACACATATGTATGGTCAACTAATCTTCAATAAGGACACCAATAATGCACAATGGGGAAAGGATGATCTCTTTAATAAATGGTGTCAGGAAAACTGGATATCCACCTGAAGAATAATGAAGCTGGACCCTGATCTTACAACATATACAAAAAGTAACTAAAAATAGATTAAATGTAAAATCTGAAACCTTAAAATTCCAAAAAGTAAACATGAAGGATAAGTCCCTTGATATTGGTCTTGGCAATGATATTTTGAATATGACCCCCAAAGCACAGACAACAAAAGCAAAATTAGACAGATGGGACTACATCAAACTAAAAAGCTTCTGCAGAGCAAAGGAAACAATCAAAATGAAAAGGCAACCTATGGAAAGGGAGAAAATATTTGCAAACCATGTATCTGAAAAGTGGTTGATATCCAAATTATATAAATAACTCACATCAGTCAATAGTAAAAAAACAAAGAACTCAAATAAAAGTGGGCAAAGGACCTGACTAGGCATTTTTTTTAATGAAGACAAAGAAATGACCAAAAGGAATATGACAAGGTGTTTAACATTACTAATCATCAAGGAAATGAAAATCAAAACCACAATGAGATATCACCACATACCTGTTAGGATGTTAGATGGCTATTACTGAAAAAACAAGAGATAACAAATGTTGGTAAGGGTCTGAGAAATAGAAACCCCTGTAAACTATTGGTGACAATGGAAATTGGTACAATCACTATGAAAAACAGTATGCATGTTTTTTAAAAAATTAAAAATAAAACTACCATATGATCCTGCAATCCCACTCCTGGGTAATATATCCAAAGGAAATGAAATAATTATGTTAAAGAGATCTGCACCCCTATGTTCATTGCAGCATTATTCACAATATCCAAGATATGGAAACAACCTAAGTTTCTATCTATGGATGAATGGATAAACAAAATGTGGTATATACACACAATGGAATAATATTCAGCCTTAAAAATCAAGGGACTTCTGACATTTGGGACAACATGGACAAACCTGGAGGACATTGTGGTAAGTGAAATAAGCCAAACACAGACAAATAATGTATGATCTCACTTACATGTGTAGTCTAAAAAAGTCAAATTTGTAGAAGTAGAGAGTAGAATGGTGGTTAACAGAGGATGAGGGGGAAGGGAGATGGGCAATGGGGAGAAGTTGACCAAAGGGTAAAAGAATTCGATTTAGACAGGAGGAATAAGTTCTCAAGATCTATTGTACAAGATGACTATAGTTAATGATGGTGCATTGCATATTTTAAAATTGCTAAAAAAATAGATATAAATGTTCTCACTGCAGAAAAATAAGTATGTGAAGTGATGGCAATGTTAATTAGGTTGATATAGTCATTCCTAATGTATACATATATCAAAACATCACACAACCCATAAATGTATACAATTATTTGTCAATTAAAAATGAAAATTTTTGTTTATTCATTTTTTTCAATAAATTTAGGGGGTATGAGTGGAGTTTTGTTACATGGATATATTGTATAGAAGTGAAATATGGGTTTTTAGTATACTCATTACCTGAATGATGTACATTATACCAAACAGGTAATTTTTCATCCCTTACTCCCCTCCAGCCCTCCCCTCTTCTGAGTCTCCAATGTCCAATATTTTACTTATACTATGTGTATAGTTCTCTTTGACATACTGATTTTCATTCTTTTGAATATATACATTTCTCCCATTTTTTGCACTGTCTCTTGACTCTGTTAATTATTTCTTTCCTTTGCTATGCAGAAGCTTTTTAGTTTGATTCAATCCTGTTTGTCCATTTTTGCTTTTGTTCTCTGTGCTTTCACAGTAACATCCAAAAAATCATTGCCAAGATCAACGTCATGAGGCTTTCCCCCCATGTTATCGTCTAGTAATTTTACAGTTTCAGGTATTAATATTTAAGTATTTAATCCATTTCAAGTTAATTTTTGTATGTGGTGTAAGACAAGGATGCAATTTCATTATCTGCATGTGGATATCCAGTTTTCCCAACACAACTTAATGAAGAAACTATCCTTTTCCCCCACTGTGTGTCTTGGCACTTTTATCAAAAAGTACCAAAACAATAAATGTTGGCGTGGATGCGGAGAGTTAGGAACACTCATACACTGCTGGTGGGACTGCAAACTAGTACAACTTCTGTGGAAAGTAATATGGAGATACCTCAAACAGATACAAGTAGAACTACCATGTGATCTAGCAATCCCATTACTGGGCATCTACCCAAAAGAACAAAAGACATTCTATAAAAAAGACATCTGACTCAAATATTTATAGCAGCACAATTTACAATTGCAAAGATGTGGAAACAACCCAAGTGCCCATCAATACATGAGTAGATTAATAAAATGTGGTATATGTATGTATACCATGGAGTTCTACTCAGCCACAAAAATCAATGGTGACATAGCACCTCTTATATTATCCTGGATAGAGCTGGAACCCATTCTACTAAATGAAGTATCCCAAGAATGGAAAAACAAGCACCACATGTACTCACCATAATATTGGTTTTAACTGATCAACACTTAAGTGCACATATAATAATAACATTCATCGGGTGTTGGGCAGATGGGGTGGGGTGGGAATGGGTATATACACACCTAATGGGTGCAGTGCACACCTGTCTGGGGGATAGACACGCTTAAAGCTCTGACTCGGATGGGGCAAGGGCAATATACGTAACCTAAACATTTGTACCCCCATAATATGCTGAAATAAAAAAATAATAAAGAAAATCAATTGTCCATAAATCTATGGGTTTATTTCTGCACTCTCTATCCTGTTCCACTGGTCTTTATGTCTGTTTTTATGCCTTTACTATGCTATTTTCATTATTATAGCTTTGTAGTAGATTTTAATATATGGTAATGTGATGCCTCCAGCTTTGTTCTTTTTATTCAGGATTGTTTTGTTAATTTGAGTTCTTTTCTGGTTCCATAAAAATTTTAGTATTTTTTTCTATTTCTGTGAAAAATGATATTCAAATTTTGAGAGTGATTGTATTGAATCTGCAGATGTGTTTGGGTAGTATAAACATTTAATAATATTAATTCTTCCAATTTGTGAACATGGAATATATGTCCATTTATTTGTGTTTTTTTCCAATTCCTTTCATCCGTGTTTCATAGTTTTCCTTGTATTGATCTTTCACTTCTTTGGTTGAATTGATCTCTAGGTATTATATTCTTTGTAGCTAATATAAACAGGATTGTTTTCTGGTTTTTCAGGTCATTATTAGTGTATAGGCACTACTTCTTTTTGTACATTGACTTTATGTTCTGCAACTTTATTGAATTTGTTTATCAGTTTGAACAGTTTTTTGGTGGAGTTCTTATGGTTTTCTATGTGTAAGATCATGTCTTCTGCAAACAGAGACAATTTACCATCTTCCTTTGTGATTTGGGTGCTTTTATCTCTTTTTCTTGCCTAATTACTCTGGCTAGGACTTCCAGTAATATGTTTAATAGTAGTGGGTAAGAGTGAGCATATTTGCCTTGTTTCCAATCTTACAGGGAAAGCTTTCAACTTTTCAATATTGAATATAATGTTAGCAGTGAACTTGTTGTATATGGCCTTTATTGTGTTGGCATACACTCCTTCTATACCTAATCTGTTGAGAATTTTTAACATTAAAGGATGTTGAATTTTGTCAGATGCTTTTTCTGCATCTATTGAGATGATCAGGTGGTTTTCGTCCTTCATTCTGTTAAGGCAATGTAGCACATTGACTAATTTGTGTATGTTGAATCATCCTCACATCCCAGGGATAAATCCCACTTGATCTTGGTGGATGATCCTTTTAACATGCTGTTGAATTCAGTTGGCTAGTATTGTGTTGAGTACTTTTGAATCTACATTCATCAGGCATATTGGACTGTAATTTTTTTTGTATATTGTCCTTGAAAAGACACACTTTAAATATAAGGGCACAAAGAGGCTAAAAGTAACAGGATAGAAATAGATATATCATGCAAACACTTAGCTATATTAAAATCAGACTAATTGGATTTAGATAAAAGGAGTTTTACTAAACATGAAAAATGACATTTTACAATGATAAAAAGGATAGTCATCAAGGAGATACAATTATAAATCTCTATGCACCTAATAATAGAGTTTTCAGTATGTATGAAGCAAAAATTGGCCAAACTAAAGAGAGAAATAGACAAGGGAGGGGATGGGCATTTTTAACACCATACTTTCCCTGTTCCTCCCTCCCTGCTTCCCACCTCACTTAGTAGTTGACAGAACAAAGAAAAAATAAGTAAAGGCCAGGTGGTTCACACCTGTAATCCCAGCAATTTGGGAGGTTGAGGCCAAATAATCACTTTTGGCCAGGGGTTTGAGATCAACCTGGAATACATAGCAGAACCCCATATCTACAAAAAATAAAAAACAAACAAACAAACAAAAAACCCAAAATATTAACAGGGCATGGTGGCATGTGCCTGTAGTCCTGCTACCTGGGAGGCTGAGGCAGGGATATCACTTGACCCCAGTAACTAGAGGTTATAGTGAGCTATGATAATGGCCCTGCAATCCAGTCTGGGTGACAGAGTGAGACCCAATCTTTAAAAAATTTAAATAAAAGGGCTTGCCCTGACTGCCAGTGTAGCCCCACTTGCCTCAGCCATCACCCACGGAACAGAACGACACTACTGCACCTGGACTTGGGCAGAGCAAACACCTGGAGGGCTAGCACAATTAGCCATTGTCTAAATAGCCTTGTGCAGCCACCACTGCTAACACCATGGGGAGGCCCAGGCAACAGCAAACTCTCACACTGTTTGCGTCTGTGGAGAGGGACACACCCAGTCTCCCACCAGATTCCAAAGGCAAATACAGCAACAAAGTCATAAATGAATGAGACTTAATTAAATTTAAGAGTTTCTGCATAGTAAGGGAAATAATCAACAGAGTAAATAGACAACCTATAGAATGGGAGAAAATATTCACAAACTATACATCTGACAAAGGTCTAATATCCAGAATCTACAAAGATCTCAAACAAATCATCAAGAAAAAAACCAAATAACCCCATTTAAAATTGGCAAAAGACATGAACAGTGTTTTCTCAAAAGAAAATAGACAGATGGCCACTAAACATATGAGAAAATGCTCAACATCACTAATTGTCTGGGAAATGCAAATTAAAACCACAATGAAATACCAACTTACCCCTGTCAGAATGGTCATTATTAAAAAATCAAAAAACAATAGATATTGACATGGATGCAGTGAAAAGTGAATGCTTATACACTGTTGGTGGGACTGTAAATTAGTGCAACCTCTATGGAAAACAGTATGGTGATTTCTCAAAGAACTAAAAGTAGACCTACCATTTAATCCAGCAGTCCCACTACTTGGTATCTACCCAAAGGAAAAGAAGTCATTGTATCAAAAAGACACCTGTACCAGAATGTTTATCGCAGCAAAATTCACAATTGCAAAGATGTGGAATCAACCTAAGTACCCATCAATTAATGAATGGACAAAGAAAATATGGCACATATACACCATGGAATACTATTCATCCACAAAAAGGAAAGAAATAATGTCTTTTTCAGCAACTTGGATGGAACAGGAGACCATCATCCTAAGGGAAGTATCTCAGAAATGGACAAACACCATGTGTTCTCACTAATAATGGGAAGTTAAACAATGGGTACACAGAGACACAAAGTGGTGTAAAAGACATTGGAAATTAAGAAAAGGGGAGGCTGGAGTGGGGAAAGGTATAGAAACTTATCTACAGGGTACAATGCACAGTATTCTGGTGATGGGCACACTAAATGCCCTGATTTCAGCATTATACAATTCATCCATGCAATGAAAACACATGTACCACCTTAATATTTTGAAACAAATAAAAAATATTTTACTTCACGTCAAAAAAAGAAAGATAGAAAAAGAAAGAAAAATTAAAAAGAGAGAAGATTTAAACATTCCTATCAATCAACTTGACCTTATTAGCATTTCTGGAACACTTCATTCAGCAAATACAGAAAAACACATTTTAAGTGCACAGATAAGACCATTATCCTAAGTGAAGTATAAAGAATGGAAAAACAAATATCACATATACTCGTTATTAAATTGAAGCTAACTGATGAGGACACATGTGTACAGAAGGAAGTAAAACTCAGTGGAAATCAAGCAGGGGGGAAGAGAGAGGAGGCATTGGGTGAAAACCAACCTAATGGGTACAATGAATACTATTTGGTTGATTGGCACACTTATAGCCATGACTCAAGCATTAGAAAAGCAATCCAGGTAACCAAAAACATTTGTGCCCCCTTTAAAAAAAAGACTGGCTACAAAGATTCAACATATACATAACTAGTACTCCTGAAGAAGATAAAATATATTCTGGGGCTTCCTACCTAACCAAATTCTTTCAGGGCTCACCACATTCAATTCTACATTTAATATCTTAACTTACTCAAATTTATGTAATAGATAGGGGAGCCTAAGTTTCAATGGAAAATCAAAACAATTAAATTAAAAAATTCTAGGAGGGGAAAATGGAGATTGCAGCTGAGGTCCTCCGAAATGAGTAGTTTGGACAATAAAATGATCAAAAAAGAAAGTATAAAAAAAGTGCACAGCTAACATTCATCAGGATATGCTGGGCCATCGTGCAAGTATCAGTAACTTTCAAAAGCTGAAAATCAAAAAGAAATTGTTTTCTGAACACAGAATTGAATTTATATGTCAATTAAAAAGATAATGGAATATCTGCAAACATTTGGAAATTGAGCCATATCTTCTAAATACACTATGGATCAAAGAAGAAATCCTCTAAAATTATAAAAGTTTTTTAATTAGATGATAATTAAACATAATATATCAAAATTTGTAGGATTTCTCGAAAGCAGTACTTAGATGGAATGTTATAGCTTTAACATACTTATATTAGGATAGAGAGATAGAGATTCCACCTTAAGAAGGTAGAATTAAAAAGGAGCAATCACAACCCAAAGTAAGTTGAAGACAGAAACTGATCAAAATAAAAGGGGAAATTAATAAAATAGAAAACAGGAAAACAAAAGTTAAAAGTTGGCTCTCTAAATGATTAATAAAATTGATGAAGCTCTAGATGAACTGATGAAGAAAAAACAGAATAAATTATCAACATCAGGAATGAAAGTGAGAACATCACTACAGATATTAAATGATACAGGAATATTTGAACAACTTTATGCCAATAAATTTGACAACAAAAATAAAATGAGAAAGAATCCTTGAAAAATATAATTTACAATTTATAAAAAATAACAAAAGAAATGGAAAATCTGAATAGTCTTATATCTTTTAAAGAAATTATAAACTTTCCTGCAAAGAAAACTGAAGGCAAGTTTGGCTTCCCTTGTGAATCCTATCAAACATCTAAGAAAGAATTACAGCAATCTTACATAAAATCTTTCAGAAAACCATGAGTAAAAACTTTCCAATTTGATTTATGAGGCCAAAATAACCCTGATACCAAAACCTATGCATAGGGTGTACCTGAGTACATTTTTAAGGCCATTGCTTGTCTATAAATTTCAGGCAAAGGTGGATAAAGCCTATGCATACTTTATGAAGCCAATGTAATTCTTCCAGCCCCAGCAGGCAGTGCTTTAAAAGTAATTATAAGTCTGCTGGTCATGACATTTGGCTTTACCAGAAAGCAGCACCAAAGGAAGCAACCATGATACCACTTTATGACTTGCCAGTAACTTAGTCATTAGATTTGACAGAAACAATTTTTCCCCAGCAACAAAACAACTGGAAGCTTTACCCATGCCAAAGGCCCAGAAATTAGTGTGAAGGTTAGTGAGTTTTTCTTACCCTTCTATAGAAATTACACTCAAGCAACCAAACCAGCTTATCCAAAATGGTTGTTACATGCAAACCAAGCCAAGAGGTTAGCTTGGCATAAGTTTCAGGCATTTCCTATGTACTTCTCTTAAATTGTACAGGAGGCATTCCAACAGCAACAATCTTCCCTTCCAAATACAGTAGTACCTGTATTGGTTCCAGGACCTCCGCATATACCAAAATCCATGCATACTCAAGTCCTGCAGTCAGTCCTGCAGAATCCATATTGTTCAAGGGTTAACTGTAAATTATAGGACTTGGTCCTTAGCAATGACTCCACTTTCAGCCACGAGTAGCTACTCCACAAGTATCAGAAACACTTGGCGTGGGTGTGGAGAGACAGGAACACTCATACACTGCTGGTGGGACTGCAAACTAGTGCAACCCCTGTGGAAAGCATTATGGAGGTATCTTAAACAGATTCAAGTAGACCTGCCATTTGACCCAGCAATCCCATTACTGGGCATATACCCAAAGGAAAAAAGGTCATTCTTTAACAAAGACACATGTACCCGAATGTTTATAGCAGCACAATTCACAATAGCAAAGATGTGGAAACAACCCAAATGCCCATCAATACATGATTGGATTAGTAAGCTGTGGTATATGTATACCATGGAATATTACTCAGCTATAAGGAATGATGAAGATACGACATCTCTATGGTTCTCCTGGAGAGAGTTGGAACCCATTATATTAAGTGAAGTATCCCAAGAATGGAAAAACAAGCATCACATGTACTCACCAGAAAATTGGTTTCCCTGATCATCACCTAAATACAAATCTGGGAACGACACCAATTGGATATCAGACTGAGGTGGGGGGTGGGGGAGGGGATGGGGGTATGCCTACACAATGAGTGCATTGCGCACCGTTTGGGGAGTGGTAACACTTGAAGGTGCTGACTTGGGAAGGGGGGGTGGGGAAGGGAGGGATATATACCTCATGATGGGTGCAATGCGCACGACCTGGGGAACAGACACGCCTGGAGCTCTGACTTGGGGGGAAAGGCGGTACAGGAGCAACGTATGTAACCTGCAATTCTGTATCCCCCATAACAAGATAAAATTAAAAAAAAAAAAAAAAAGAAACACCTCACAGGTAGATACCCACTGTACTATGACATCCAAATTGTATTTTGACAGTATAAAGAAAAAAGATTTCACAAAGCCTTCTCCATCATAGGAGAAAAAACAGTGCATACTTCACACTGGATTAAGATGAGCCCTAAGTCAATGACTAGTCTCCTGATTAGAGGGAATTTGGGCACAGACACAGAGGTAGGATGACATGTGAAAACAGAGTCAGAGATTAGAATGATATATCTACAAGCCAAGGAATGCCAAGGATTATACTTGAAGCTAGGAGAGAGGCATGAAACAATTTCTCCTTTAGACTTTACAGAAGGAATCAGCACTGCCCACACCGTAATTTTGTACTTCTAGTTTCCAGGACTATGAGAAAATGAATTTCTGTTGCTTTAAGCCACCCAATTTATGGTAATTTGTTATGGTAGCTCTAGGAAACAAATACAGTGTGTGTGTGTATATCATGTTATAACATAATCTTTGAAAAGTATGATTTAAAAATGAATGAATAGATGATCATAATGTTGTTAAAATATAAACGTATACATATATGTTGAGTGGACAGCAATAGTATTAAATGTCTAGCACTCTTCTCCTCTCCACATTCTGCTCTTCCCTGTCCCATCTACACTGTGGCAGGAGTAGCATCCATGTTAGCATGTGATCCTGCCTTGTGTACATACTTGTTTAAAACAGAAGGAGGCACCTGACCAAAGCTGGGCCAATGGCCCCCTTCCTTAGGACTTTTGGATTTGAAATGAAGAGTCATACATTTTCTGGTAGCTGAAGTTACAATATGTACAAGTGTAGAACAATCTGCAGCTGGGTTCTTCACATTTGGATGAAGATGATGGTCTGCAAAAAGACAAGAGATAAGAAATGGAGGAAAAGCCCTTAGAGCATTTAAGTTGTTCTGAAGCCCTTTTCTGTCATATCTGTCCATAATTCTTTCCTTGAATTCCATCAGCCATTCTTTCAGTGAGTTCCCATTACTGAATGAAGTTCAAGTTGAGTTTCTGTCCCTTGCACCCAAAATATTCTAACACTCACAGAAAAAAAAAATACTAAAAGTATAACAAAATCATGTGAGGTAATCATTAAAAGATCTTATTTACCCCAAAGTTTAACAAATACTGCAAGGATTGTAGCAAACATAAAAACCCTGTTGAGAAAATGTTACTTAGTTCTCCACATTTGAATTTAATAAAGACTCCATCCTTTGTGTAAAATTTCTAGTCTTCCTCCAGGTTTAAGAGAAGACAAACTGATATAAAAAGCAGGGACAAAGAAATGTGTCTTTTTAAGCAGAATATGGTATTTATAAAGAGAAGCTATCCTTTACCCAATCATATAGAAGGGGAGACTTGACATATTCCTATCCTTTAAACTATAGTGGGGAGGGAGAAACAAGATCGTTGTTTTCAAGTTGGTGGATTCTGAAAGAAGGGGGATCTGAAGTATTGTGAGATGGTGTCATGATATGACCAGGTAGAAAGCAGGCAAGGACTGCTCCCTTGAAGTTCCTAGGTCTCAAAAGATATATAGAAATTGGAATACACCAGTGTCACCAGAATCAGGGACATGAATGAGAAAAGAGAGATGGGGTCTATTTTCTTTCTGTGACCCAGTGCAACTTGGAACAAAGAAGAGAATCTTAGAAAAGAAGCATGAGGCTACCAGCCAGAAGATGTAGTTAAAATTCCCAAGTGATCACCAAAACCTAGGAGAGGTTCTTAGGATTGAACTTCCCTCCAACATATCTGCTAGGGATACCATTAGTTCATGCCACAAATGACATAGATCTACTGGGGTGACACACATAGAGGACTATCACTCATCCTACTACCAAAAGTGTTGCTGTCCATGTATGAAAAAAAGCAGCTGTGGCCACAATAAAGAAGATAGCCCACATGTCATAGGCAATTATATAAGAAAGCTCCTGTTTTTTTTTTTCCTTCCTCCTTCCAAGTCTAGCACCAGAGAAGGAGTGTGTATCTCTATATTCACTGTATATTTAGAAAAATTAATATTATTTTAAGAATGAAGCTACATCCAAATACTCATAATTTTTAACAGCTTTTATACTATTCACCTCTTCATCCTATAAAGGAAACTTTGGACTTGGGAGAGTATTTGATTAGAATAAACCAAAGGACCTACCTCCTTACTGTTTTATATGGTTTTTAAATGACTGAAATCCTTTGGAATGAGAAATTCCGTTTTATACTGAATAAACTGGATATGTAGTGGGAAGCACAAAACAATGCAGAGAATGAATAAATGTGAAAGGTCATCTCAATAGATGCAGAAAAATTATTTGACAAAATTCAACATCTATTCATGGTTTAGAAAAAAGAACTCAGCAAACTAGGACTAGAAAGAAATGCCTTCAATCTGATAAAGGTCATCTACAAAAAACTTGCAGCTAACACCATCCTTAATGGTGACTGGCAGGAGCTCACCTAAGCTAGGGAGAGCTGAGCTGCCAGGTGTCCAGTGTAGTGGATTAAAGCAACAAGCCAAAAATGAAGTAACCAAAAAATGAAGTAATAAAAATAAAGCTTTTAACCACTTACTGCAATGGTATAAGCAAAAGGCTAAAACCAGAGAAAATGCTCACTCCTCGTTCCCTTTTTCCCTCACCAGTCAAGGGTCAAATAGATCAGCAAAGATGTTGGGAGAGGAAATTGTCTAACTGTTCAGGGAGCCCCAAACAAAAGGCTCTTGTAGTTTCATGGACTCAGGCCAGGGGGAGGGAGAGAGAGGAAGGGTAGGAGAGGAAAAGTACTGAGTACTAAGTCAGAGTGGGGAAAAATGTCTTTAAGGTTTATATCCCCCCAAAGAAGGCCTTCAGTGAGGCTTCTGAGCAAAGCCTTGGCATGAAGGGTGCCCAGGCTCGGTATGCAAATATGTGTAAGACCATGGCTTGCCAGAGGGATCTGAGACCTTGACTGCAATTTTCTCTAGAGAATGCAATGCATTGCTATGCACAAAGTCTTGGTGTGGAGAGGGAAGCTCTTCCTTGTGAAGCCTGCCAGGTAAAGCCTTTGTAATTGCCTATGATCATACGTGGTAAATCACACATAGGCTTTTTGACCAGGAGCCAGACTCTTCAGTAAAAAACTGAATGTTTCCCCCCCCCAAGACCAGGAATAAGGCAAAGCTGTCCACTCCTACTAGTCCTATTCAACACTGTACTGGAATTTCTACCCAGTGTAATTAGACAAGAAAAGGGAAATAAAAGGTATATAGGTTTGCAGAAGACATGCTTGTCTACATGGGAAATCCCAAGGAATCTACAAATAAGCTACTAGAACTAACAAGTGATGTTATCAAGGTTATAGTATACAAGGTTAATATATAAAAATTAATTGTATTTCTATATCCTAGTAATGAACAATTGGAAAATAAAGTTTTATTTTTTATTTTTTTTTTATGGTTATAAATCCCCAAACTTATTTAGAACAAAAACGTTTAAAGAACAAAGTGTACATGGATATGAAATTTAATTTAGACTTTAGCACTAAACCTTTAACAGGAAAAAGGCACTAGAAAGAACAGAATAGTATAAGAAATGTGGACATATGAAAACATTCTCAAGCCTGTTCTTTCCCTGTTTAGCCCATAAAAAGGGTGTTAAGTTTCTAAGTATTGAAGTACTGAAAAATAGGATGAGCACCTATTATAATTATGAAATTATTTGTTTTGTGTTGGCTATTCTTTATTCCTCCCCTCCCTCCTACCACCAGATCCTTTCTTCTCCCCACTTTGCTTTGCTGACCGCTGTGGATCATGTCACCTGGGCTTTCTTGCCTCCTGCCTTTCAGGTAGGTTCAGCCAACGAGAGGCCCAGCGAGAATCTGGAGGACAGGAGGAGAGAGGTCAAGACATACGGAAAATAAAGTTTTAAAAGTACCATTTACAGGTTATATTACCAAGATGGTAGAGTAGGAGATACCAAACTCCCACTGCCACAAAAATACATAAATATAGACAGCTACTCACAAACCAGATTAGCACAGAGTGGGCTCAAAGCCCCATTAAAGAATCTGCAGCAACACAATGGAGCCAGACAAAGCAGATAACATCCACATAGAAAAGATCATTGGTAAGATTGGCATACCTGAGTTGCCAGGAAATAGCTAGAAACAAGGAAGAAAGGCAGAGGCTATTGGTATCAGCCACACAGCAGGAACCACCATAGTCCCCAGCAGCCTACTCCACAGAGGGCACCAGCATCTCTTGCACTGAGGTAACCAACAGCCATCCTGCAGGAAAACCCCAGGGAGGGAGACAAGCTTGCATACCTCTCGCCTCTAAGAAGCAGCCACTCTTGATCTTCAGGAAAGAAACTGTCACCTCTTCTAGCCCCATGGCTGGCCCGCATTCCAGACACAGGCTCTGTGCTGCACTGGGCCTGCCCATATCTTAGATACCAGAGCCATAGACTTAGTGATTGAGTTCACACTCTGGGCCATAGAGCCAAGCCTTCACTGTACATGCTCATGTTCCGGCCACTGCCTCAGCCACCATAGAGAGCTAGGTCCCACCCCAACCCTGGAGCTATTGTCATTATTCACACGCCTGAATTCCCATTCTTAATTCCCCAGCCTCTTCACAAGCATCATCACCTTCCAAATGTTACCAATGTGGCAGTGGGGTGCCTGTGCCCCAGGCACCAGTGCCATTACTGCCTCAGATCCCAGAGCCATAATCCTACCACAAGTGACCATGGTTCAGGCTTCAGCTCCATGGCTGTTCAACAGACATCATTCATCAGACAGCAGTGCCACCATGACCATGAGCAGATCTGCAAGCCAGTTCCATTGCCAAAAAGTATCATCTCGGCCACAACTTCCCCAGTGGGGAAAAGAGAGATTGAGAAAATCATAGCAGCCATTGCCACCACAGACCCCAACAACCCTCTGTGCCACTGTGAACATCCATACTACTGACAGTAGAGGAGCCTTCAATCTGCATTACCATCAGCCTCAGCTGACACACCTTTACAGCTGTACCGTCATTAATGCCATAACTGCACCTCAATCAGAAAGTGTCTTCACTTCCCCCTGCAGGGTAAGGTCTCTCCACAGTGAAACTAGTCTGTAAAGTATGTAAGAGGTGGCTGTTCCACCAAATGCACAGGCATCAACAAAAGGCAATAAGAGGCCGGGCGCGGTGGCTCATGCCTGTAATCCTAGCACTCTGGGAGGCCGAGGTGGGCGGATTGTTTGAGCTCAGAAGTTCGAGACCAGCCTGAGCAAGAGCGAGACCCCATCTCTACTAAAAATAGAAAGAAATTATATGGACAGCTAAAAATATATATAGAAAAAAAATTAGCCGGGCATGGTGGTGCATGCCTGTAGTCCCAGCTACTCGGGAGGCTGAGACAGGAGGATCGCTTGAGCTCAGGAGTTTGAGGTTGCTGTGAGCTAGGCTAACGCCACGGCACTCACTCTAGCCTGGGCAACAGAGTGAGACTCTGTCTCAAAAAAAAAAAAAAAGGCAATAAGAAAAATGAAAAACCAAGGAGACAGAATGACACAAAAAGAACACAGTAATCTGCCAGTAGCTGACCCAAAAGAAATGGAGATAAAGAGCCTTGAAAAGGAATTAAAAATAATTGTTTTAAGGAAGCTCAGTGAACTTTAAGAAAACACAGAGAGGATAAAAGGGCAGAGCAAGGCAGTAGAGTAGGACTCCCCAATGATTATCCTTCTGCAGAAATAGTCATTTGAAAGACTAGCCACACACAAAAATACCTTCAAAACAGCTAAGGAAATGAGTCAAGAGATCACAGTACTGGGCAATAACAAAATAATAAGAAAAGACACATTGAAGAGGGTAGAAAAAATAGTTTTACATTACCCACATCACCCTTCCCCAACCTCAGACAGAACAGCACAAAGAAAGATATCATCTGCTTGAGGGAGAAAGAGATAAATAAGCATAGGACTTTGCCTTGGTCCCTGACACAGGGTCTGTCACAGTAAAACCCAGCATTAGAAAGACCCTCATGGCCCCTGATTCCAGGCCAGTATCTGTAGACTGAGCCTCTGGGCTTGTCCCTGGAGCTAGGTGGGAACTTGTAGCCCATGCAGGGAAGACTTGATCTCTAGTCTGTATCACCAGTGGCTGACTACAACAGCCTTGGGCTTAAGATAGCCCTAAGTAGTAGACAGGACTCAGTGGCCACAGGCTTTGGGCATGCCCTAGTGCTGTACCAGCTTCTATAACCATGAAATTCCAGCCCATGGGTGAACCAACCACAGTGGTCATGGAATTTCAGCCCTATGCAGTACCAGATTAAGGCACACTCTAGCACTGAAATGACCACAGTAGTCTTGGGCATGGAGACAATGCCAGAAAATCTTCCCAGAATCTCTAGACTGCCTTACTGTTGAAGGCCATGTCCAGACAAAGCCAGTCTGTGAAGACTAAGCTCCTCACAGTACTCTGGGGCCTATGGGTGTCAAGCAGCTTCTCTTCAGTCAAAACTGGAAAGGTTACAGCAGGAGCCTAGGGCCCCAAAGTTCTCCTGTTTTTCCCTTGCCTGTGTCCTAGTGGGGGTACTGTTCACGGCACTCAGAAAAACTCACACAGGCAGTCCATCTTCTAGCTTCATTCTCTGTGTCCCCCATCACCTCTCTCTGTTATCTTTTGATTTCCTTTGATTATGATATTTTGTTGTCATGAAGATATTTTATAATTTTTTGTTGTCAATTTTATCAATATTTTACTTTATGGCCTCTGGATTTTGCTTTTTATTTACAAAGGCCTTCTCTACACCAAGATTAAAAGTAAACTCGCTCATGAGTGAAATATAAATTTCTTCTAGTTCTTTCATTAATTTATTTTCTACATTTATACTTTTATGAGTAATTTATCTTTTGTGTGAGGTGTGAGGCAGGAGTTCAGTTTTATATATTTTTCCATATGGTTAGCTAGTTGTCCTAATGAAATTTCTTTAAAAAAAAACCCATTTCTCCCACTGATTTGAAATATTACTTTTATTACAAATTAAATTTTCTTGATACACTAATATTTAAACTGCTTAACCAAGTAAACCATTCTGAATAATAAACTTTCTAAGTGTTTTCTGGTACTTTTGAAGCCAACAGGTTAGATATTGGGTAAACATAATTCTCAACTATTTATTAAAAGCAAGTTTCCTGTTGCCTTCACTGAGAAACAGTTTATTAGTCTATTCTATTGGCTATATTTTCAGAAAGATCTACAACTGGATATCTTTTTAAATATTCAAAAATTCAGGCCACCTTTTATCTCATTATTTGGAATTAGTGGTCTCTACTCATTACGTTTAAATTTCCTTATGTTTCTATTATTGTTAGTTACAATATTTCATCCACCTATTGAAGTAATACAATCTTACATAAATTAAATTTCAGTATTTTTGAGGTACCAAATAATCCTACCAGTCTTTATTTTTGTTCAAAGACTAACTATAGATATGACTGATTTAATTCTTTATAGTTTGAATTTTTATATTTTTTCCTTTCTATTTAATGAAAGTCTGTAGATACATTTGGCCAAACATGTCTGTGTTGCTCCCTCCCATGTCACGGAATTCATGTTATCATAACTAGCATCTTTGGCCATGGGCATTTTATATTAAAACGGTGGTTTTCAACCCTGGCTGCACATCAGCATCACCTGGGAAGTTTCAACCCTGTCTGCCCAGACCATAGCCAAGACAAATTAAGTCAGAATTATCTTTGGGGCTAGGATTTAAGTAGTTTTGAAAGTTCCCCAGGGGATTCTAATATGCAGTCAAGATAGAGAACTACTGGACTAAACGGACTTCGAAATCCTGAAAGGTCATGCAGAATTATTCTATACAGAGGGTTTGAAATTCTGAAATTTTAAAAGAGTATTTAAGATTGATGTTATAGTTATGTTTTTCACTACATTGTGTGTTTATTAATTTTTCCTTTTCTAAAATTGGTGTGTTTCTCATGTCTCCTCAATTCTGTCATAAGCACCTTGAAGGTAGGGAAGTTATTTCTGTTCATTTGAGACTTCTCCAGTAGAATTAATAATGAAGTAACCAAAACTGTGAATACCATTGATTATCTTCAATAAAAATTTAAATGGGGTTATATATGCACAAATCCTGTTAGGACAGTCATTTATTCATTCAACAAGTATATATTGAATACTTACTCTGTTCAATCCCATGGCTTTATTATACTTTGATGATTTCCAAAATGTGTCTCTAGGTATGACTTACCCTCTGAAATCCAGACACCTATATTCAAATACTTATTCAACATTGCCTCTTGGTCATATAATACAATTCTCAAATAGTATGTCCAAAAGAAAAGTCTTGATTTACCTATCCAGACCCAATCTTCACCCAGTCTTTCCCATTTCAGTAAAAGTCATCAAGATTCATTCACTTGCTTTGGCCAAATCTTTGATTCCTTTTCTGTTAGCACATCCCAACCAACTGATTAACAATTTCAGTCTACTTTATTTTCCGAAGCTTACCACTTCTTAACCATCTCCACATGAACCACCCTTGTCTACTAAGGGTTACTAGATTTCAGATTTTTATGAGATTTAGAAAAAGGAGCCCTTTCTCAAGTGAAAATTTTTTTATATTAGCATATTATTGCTCAGTCTGAACAACTGTAAGTGGAAGTGGTGGCTGATCCTCTGGATGGCATAGGTAACCCTGGACATAGCCCAAGGATAAAGTAGGGGAAAGGGAGAGGAGCATGGAGCCTCAAACTTGTGTGCCTGTTAGCATGTGCATGTGTCCTTTCCCAAGTAGGTGCAAGGCTGCATATCTGGGTGGTTTATGTAAGAGGAGATGCTGTCTCCAGGACTCAGCCAGGAGACCTGGAATTTCCACACCTCCACACCTGCCTATAGCTCTTGTGAGAGTTTCTATAGGTCTATTTTGTGAATATTACCCCCTCATTTGTGACCCAATTGTGGTGTTTTCAAACTAAAACTGAATGTGGTAGTCCTACTTGTCCAAACATCACTTAGATTAATTTGATAGCCTCCTAACTAGTCTCCTTGTTTCTTCTCTTTTTTATTTTTATTTTATTTATTTATTTATTTATTTTTGAGGCAGAGTCCCGCTTCTGTCACCCTGGCTAGAGTGCCATGGTGTCAGCCTGGCTCACAGCAACCTCAAACTCCTGGGCTCAAGCAATCCTTCTGCCTCAGCCTCCCAAGTAGCTGGGACTACAGGCATGCACCACCATGCCCGACTAATTTTTTCTATACATTTTTAGTTGTCCAGCTAATTTCTTTCTATTTTTTAGTAGAGACAGGGTCTTGCTCTTGCTCAGGCTGGTCTCGAACTCCTGAGCTCAAATGATCTGCCCGCCTCAGCCTCCCAGAGTGCTAGGATTACAGGCGTGAGCCACCGCGCCTGGTCTCTTGCTGCTTCTCTTAATCCCCGAGAGCCTAATAGCCAGAATGATCCCTATAAAACACAATACCCTGTCACTTTCCTAGTCTAAACTCTTTAATAGCTTTTCATCACACTTAGAATAAAATCTAAAGTTCTTATCAAGGCCTACATGATCTGGTCTAGCTAGCTCTGTGATGTCATTTTCTACTACTTTTTCTCATTCTTGCTCTTTTCCAGGTACGTTGGCCTCCTTGCAGTTTCTCAAAACACCAGGAACATTCCCACCTCAGGGTCTTTGCACTTGCTATTCCCTCTTCTTCCAATTCTCTTCCCACAGATACCTGCAGGGCTTGCTCCCTTACTTCCTTTATGTCTTTGTTCAAATATCATATTCTCTGGCCGGGCGCGGTGGCTCACGCCTGTAATCCTAGCACTCTGGGAGGCCGAGGCGGGTGGATTGCTCAAGGTCAGGAGTTCGAGACCAGCCTGAGCGAGACCCCGTCTCTACTAAAAATAGAAAGACATTATATGGACAACTAAAAATCTATATAGAAAAAATTAGCCGGGCATGGTGGTGCATGCCTGTAGTCCCAGCTACTCGAGAGGCTGAGACAGGAGGATCGCTTGAGCCCAGGAGTTTGAGGTTGCTGTGAGCTAGGCTGACGCCACGGCACTCACTCTAGCCTGGGCAACAAAGTGAGACTCTGTCTCAACAAAAAAAAAAAAAAAAAAAAACAAAAAAAACAAAAAAAAAACAAATATCATATTCTCAGAGAACCTTACCTTGACCACTATGTATAAAATAGCAATCTCCCTTTGCCCAACCCTAATCTGTCTCTATTTTCTTATCCTGCTTTTATTTTCCTTTTTTGACATTTGGTGTTATATATCTATTTATGTGCTTATTTGTTGTTGCCTGTCTCCTACCCTAGAATGTAAGCACTAGAGGGAAAGGACTTTGTTTTGTTCACTGTTGCACTCCCAGAACTGGGACCATTTTCTTTGCACACAGTTGGTTCTTTGTTGAATTTGTTGAATTAATGAATATAAGACACTGTGTTCTGTAATCTGTGGGACATAAAAGTGAACAAGACATAGAATCATAGTGTGTTGGCAAATGTTAACAACTGGCTCTTCAGGATGACAAAAAGTGCTTGGATTTGTAGCATTTGCTTATTTCCATCGTGTAAATATGCCCACCGTGCCCCATTTCAAACTACCAGTATTAACATCATTGGATGCAGAGTTGGAAATAGATGCACATTTGGTTTTCAAGCGATAGTACAAACTGGCTTCAGCACACCACTACATGGAATTTAGTGAGAGAGATAAAGTGTATCCACAAATATCCATAATACATGATAAAATAGAATAGATATTAAAAGAAATGGGTAAATTAAAAGGCATGAGAATTAAAAGAGGAACTATTTTATTTGCTGGATATTTGTATATTGGTGGGGTCAACATGGATCGTAGGACTAGTCTTCAACTTGCTAAGGAGGTTAAGTTTATCAGTTTTCCCTGTGTGAAGGGAGACTGCTATTTTATACAGGGTGGTCAAGCTAGGGTTCTTGGAGAAAGTGGCACTTGAACAGAGACCTGAAGGAAGTGAGGGAGCAAGCCATGTGAGTATGTATGGAACGAATATTAAAAGAAATGGGGATAGGACACTTGGAAAATGATTTTCAATAACTGTATTAGGGTATTTTGACTATTAATAACCAAATACAATTTAAAATGGCATAAATAGTAAGAAAAATGTATTATCTCACATTTTATGAAGTCCAGAGGTAGGTGCTCAGGGTTGGCTCAGCAATGTCACAGGGACCCAGGTTTTCCATCTTCATGCTCTTCCATCCTCAGCATGCCAGCTTTTCCCTGCAAACTTGTTCTACTGATGGTATCAAGATGACTGCTTCAATTTCCAGCATCATGCAGACACAACATTCAGTAGAAGAGAGATTCTTCATCACTTTTTTTGGACTGTTCATTATGAAAAAGTTTAATTGCTCCGAAAATACAGAGAACAATATAAAAATTATTCATATCCATATTGTAGATTTAATTGTTCACATTTTGATATATTTTCTTCATCTATTTTTTTGCTGAATAATTTTAATTACTGATATCATAATTATCTTTAGAATGCATTTCTAAAAAACAAGGACAGTTCCCAAACTAATCACAATATCATTATCAGACCTAAAACTTAAATATTATTCCTTAATATCAGCTAATATTCTAATTGGTATTTGAATTTTATAATTTTCCAAAATTTAAAATTTTTTTATTATTTTTATTTCTTTTACTATGATTTATTATATCCTTTGCTAATTTTTCCACTGAAATGTTATTTTTGTAATTGATTTTAAAAGATCTATATAAATAAATGATATTAATACTTTGTCAGATTTTTGTGCTAGTTTGCCTTTCAGTATTTTTGTGTTTGTTTTTGACACACAAAATCCAATCAAAGATTATGCATTACATATTGTTGTAGCTCCTAAATCTCTTTTAATTTTGATTCTAGAACATTACCTCCTTCCTTTTTCCCCATAAAATTGAAGTGTGGTAGGGCCCAGTTCTGTTGTCCTGTACAATGACTCAAATTCAGGCTTTGTCTGAATTTCTTTGAAGTATTTCTCTGTCCTCCATATTTCCTGCAAACTGGATATTAGATCTAAAGAGCTGTATAGATGCAGATTAAATATTTTTAGAAGAAAGGCTTCAGAGATGATGTCGTATACTTATTGCATCACATTAAGAGTCATGTAATGTCTGATTGCCTCATTTTCAGTGATGTTAAAATCAATCACATAGTGATGCTGAAATAAGGGGATTTCAGCCCAATCTCTCCATTATAAAAGAACATTTTATGACATTTTTTTCTCCTTGCAAGTAGTAAATAATTTTGGAGTTGATACTTTGGCACTGGATGCAACTACCTAGTTCCCCTTTTCACCTAATGGCTTTAGTTTCCACTGAAGATAGCCTGAATCAGTTATTTCATTAGAATTTATAAAATCATATTTATTATCTGAAATTCTTACAGAAAAATGAGCAGTCAACTAGGGCTATTTATTAGGTTACCCTGAAGTATCATTTCTACTAGAAAGGGAAGATAAATGGTAACCTCTTAAAGTTTAATTACCAATTTTTGGAGTAAGGTTTTAGTGTAGCAGTGACAATTAAATTTGTTTGTTTTGACTTTCTTTTAAAAATATTATTTTTAGCTCATGGTTTTTTATGTATTCAAAGTGTTTCAACTAATTACAGTTCTTCTTTTGATACTCAAGTTGTCCCAACTTCAGTCAAGGGGAGACCCTTCCTGATGGCTACTGTGTCCTTTTTGATGTGACTCCATTTATCTTTGAAAGCTCCTTTGCTTTCTGACAAAATAAGATGTCCCACTCTTATGTTGTCTATTCTCTACTTACCTTGCACATTCTCTAAAATTAAACAGTCCTCAAGGAGCTCTATTCAGTGTTCTTCTCATTAAGAATGAAGAAAATTTCCCAGAAGCTCCCTAGCATAATTGCCATTTCATTTCATTGGTCAGAACTACCTTACATGCCCATTCCTAAAACAATCCCTGGCTAGAGGAGTGGGATCTCTGTGTTGTATTTAGTGAAGCATATGGCCTGGTAGAGGAGGGTTTTAGAGGTTCATAAAGGATAAAGGCAGGGAAGACAAGGTAAATAGTTGTTGGTTAGCAAATCTAATGCTTTCTTTACTAATTAAAGTCACAAATTGCCAGTTTATCAATTTGCATGAGAACTCTCTCTGGCAAGATAACTCACAGTAATTTATACAGAGGATATCCATTCAGGAGGCGACATCACATCCTTGCTTAGTAAGAAAGAAGAATTGAATGGACATAAGAAATACTCCCATCAGGTTTTGTAGCTGGTTATAAAAGTACTTTGGTCTATATAACCAAGACAGTTTAATAGAATTAGGGCATTATCTTGCCAGAAATATTGCTGATAAATACTGACATTTTACTGTACAACACTTTGGATTAAGGCAGTCATGGATTGGAATGCCAGCTCTTCTACCTACTAATTGTTCATTACTAAATCTCTCTGAACCTCAGTTTCTGCATTGTTAAAGTGGAAAGAGTAAAATGCATTTCATCGAGTAATTTGAGGCTTAAATGATATAAAGCACCTAGCCCAATGCATACATGATATTCAATAAGTGTGCATTTTCATCACAGTCCTTTTCCTCCTTTTTCATTTTTCACAATTTTCTATCTTCATACAATTCCTCATTTCAGAGAGTTTGGTTTCTAAGGCTATATTTTATCTCCCGTAGCTATATTTTAGATTTCATTTTATGTAGGAACCCAAGCCCGTTTATGGGGTTTAGAGAATCATTCTTTTATCAGCGACCAATGTCTTTAGAAGTTATCTTTTAGATGAGTTATCTATTGGGGAGGCATTTACTCTTTATATGCTGGCAGTTTTATTTTATTTATTTTATTTTTTATTTTATAGGCTAGTTCTTATTAATTGTTATTTCAGAGGGGATGTTTTCCAGTCTTTCACCAAATTCAGGAGCACATCTGTCAGGAGCCTTCATTCTACCGTGTATTGACTACGAATGACTCCCAGAAAGAGGTCTCTAATAGCTCAACAGATCAGGGTTGACAAAAGAAGCAACATAGAGTTCTCTTCTCTTAATGCACTTGGTAATTGCCCTTCACAGCTTTAGACATTCATGGGAAAGTGAATGCACAATCAGCCTTGATTATCTGAAACTGGTTATCGTCTCCATCAACTTTGCCCCTGTTCCTTTTCTCTGCTCTTACCTACTGATCGACCAGTTTACTGTTCATTAACAGTTTTTAGAAAGATGGGCAAAGAAGGAAAAGGTTGTTACATTTTAATCAGTCTACTTAGGTTAAAAAAATAAGTTCATGTAAAACGGCTTCATCAAAGTGGAGGAACGGGATGAGATGAAAAGAAAAAACAAAAATGATGTTTTTTGGTATATTATTTGTTGATTTGATATTATTCATTATTACTTAGCCCTAATGATCATGGCAAATGGAGAGTTGTCACTATATTTATTTTAAAGTATTGTTATATAGAATTATCCTAATTTTGCAGAGATATATATTTCAAATTATCTATGATGAGTTCTATTACTTTTATAATAAGAATAAAAGATGACAATTTTATTAAAGTACACTTTGAAAGGTGAAAAACAAATGGGTACAATGATTTAATATTTTCTAAGAGTATATTACCTACTACTTGAAATTTTTGTTAAGATCAACTAGGCAGCGTTCCTTTAGAAAGTTCATTAAACTCTATGGAACAGATACAAAAGAAATGCTGAAGGACCAGGGTTGATGAGAATCTTTGCTAACTTAGTGCTGGGCTCAGAAATGTCCCTATAAGTGAACTTGTTGGTCAATAAGCCTGAGAGGCCTTTGAACCCCAAAGGCTTCATTTTACCTTCACGCCAACCTTTGTAGGAGACAGAATTTGAGAACTTAAGGGTTCATATCTATCTTTCTGTGGCTGCTTATTTGGCACTTAGAGTCCCAGATGTTTGTAATTGTGTCTCTTCCCTACCTTAACCTGTCTTTCTCTCTAGTTAGATCCTAAGGCAAAGGGCCCAGTACAAGTATGTGGGCTGTCTGTTATCTGTGGATTCTGCTTCAGTGGATTCAACCAACTATGGATCAAAAATATTCAGAAAAAATGGATAGTTGTGTCTGTACTGAACATGTACAGACTTTTTCTTTTCATTATTCCCTAAACAAGACAGTGTAATAACTATTCATATAGCATTTAAATTTATTAGGTATTATAGGTAATCTAGAAATGATTTAAAATATGTAGGAGGGTGTGTGTAGGTCATGCAAAACAACACCATTTTGTATAAGGGACTTGAGCATCTGTGGATTTGTTATCTGGGGGGAAGTCCTGGAACCAGTCCCCCATAGATACCAGGGGATGACTGTAGTTAATTTGGAAGTTGATCCCAGGAAGCACTGGCAGTGGAGTGGGAAAATGAGTTATGGAAGGGAAGAGTATGTTGTCAAACAAGTTGGCACCATGGGTAACTGAAGCACAGTTCTACTGGGAGCACTGGGAACCAGTGTAGAACAAGTGTTTCAGAGCTATCCCACTCAGTTATTGCTTGAGAGACATTCCTGGGTACATCAACTCCCATCCATTTCCAGCCTATTACAGGTGGCAAAGTGGGCTGTGGTAGCCAGAGAAAGCCCTCAAGTGGAGAGCTGCAGGTGCTGGCAGTTGGCAGTGAGCCAGGTGTTCAAGACAATGGTAAAGGTCTGAGGTGATATGGGCAGGCTCTGACATGTCTGCCACCCCTTCCCCTTTCATAGGACATTGTAATTTCACAGTACTTGTCTGCATGGGAACAAAAGCAATTGAGTGTTTCCTTGCTTGGAAATGAGGCCTGTGTTACAAAACACAAAAGTATATTTTGTAACAAATGCTGATAAAGCATACATCGTTGAGCAGATCATCACTGTGAGTAACTGAAGCCCTGTCTTACTGGAGGCAACTGAGAGATAATATAGTGGCCTGGGCAGCAGTCATGACAAGTAGTCCCTGTGCAGGCAGGGAGAGAGGGAGAGGAGGTGACCTCTTTTGAGCAGCAGGGCCTGAGACTTGAGTTCTGATGATGTCCATAGTTGAGCTCCCACACAGACTGCTGCAGGAGGGTACCAGAGAAGAGGAGAGTCCATGTAGGGTACCCTTTAGAAACATCCCACCTTTGGGAAAGTGTTAGAGGTTAGAGAGGAACACTTTATTGTGATCTACTTTTGTGTCCAAGGGCTGTTGTGGCCTGTGCAATCCAGGTTTCAATAGAATTTTACTGTTGGAAGGAGCATTAGGCATCAACCTCCCCCGATACAGGGTCTTCCTGATGCTTCTCCATCTGCTCTGGGTGCTGTGAGTTGTTTAGCTCCATCTATTCTATCACTGGATGCTGAATGGGGCTAGGGCTGGGACTGGAGCTGAGGCAGGGATTCAGGATGGTGTAAGAGCTATTAAGATTTCCTATATGGTAGAGCATCTGCAAGACAATTAGATCTTTTTTTTCTTTTTTTAATTTCAGCATAGTATGGGGGTACAATTGTTTAGGTTGCATATATTGCCTTTGCCCCACCCGCGTCAGAGCTTCAAGCATGTCCGTCCCCCAGACGGTGCACACTGCACACATTTGGTGTGAATATACCCATCCTCTCCTCCCCCCTCCCACTTGCCCAAAACCCGATGAATGAATGTTACTACTATACTTGCACTTAAGTGTTGATCAGTTAATACCAGTTTGATGGTGAGTACATGTGGTGCTTGTTTTTCCATTCTTGTGATACTTAGTAGAATGGGCTCCAGCTCTATCCAGGATAATACAAGAGGTGCTAGATCACCACTGTTTTTTGTGGCTGAGTAGAACTCCATGGTATACATATCTCACATTTTATTAATCCACTCATGTATTGATGGGCACTTGGGTTGTTTCCACATCTTTGCAATTGTGAATTGTGCTGCTATAAACATTCGAGTGCAGATGTCTTCTTTTTTTGTAATCTATCATAGATTCTTAATTGCAAGGGAATAAAAAATTACCTGTAGTGGTAATTTTTATTTTATTTATTTATTTTTTTATTTCAGCATATTATGGGGGTACAAAAGTTTAGGTTACGTATATTGCTCTTGCCCCGCTCCTCCCCAAATCAGAGCTTCAAGCGTGTCCATCCGCTAGATGGTGTGCATCGCACTCATTATGTATGTATATACCCATCTCCTCCCCCCCTCCCCCCGCCACATCTGCCCGACACCCGATTAATGTTATTCCTAAATGTGCTCTTAGGTGATGATCAGTGAAACCAATTTGATGGTGAGTACATGTGGTGCTTATTTTTCCATTCTTGGGATACTTCACTTAGTAGAATGGGTTCCAGCTCTATCCGGGAAAATACAAGAGGTGCTATATCACCATTGTTTCTTATAGCTGAGTAGTACTCCATGGTATACATATACCACATGTTATTAATGCACTCATGTACTGATGGGCACTTGGGTTGTTTCCACATCTTTGCAATTGTGAATTGTCCTGCTGAAAACATTCGAGTGCAGATGTCTTTTTTATAGAATGTCTTTTGTTTCTTTGGGTAGATGCCCAGTAGTGGGATTGCTGTATCAAATGGTAGTTCTACTTGTAGCTTTTTGAGGTATCTCCATATTACTTTCCACAGAAGTTGTACTAATTTGCCGTCCCACCAGCAGTCCCCAAAGGCAATCACAGGCAACAAGAAAGATAAATAAATGAGACCTGATCAAATTAAAAAGCTTCTGCACAGCCAAGGAAACTATCACAATAACAGACAACCTACAGAATGGGAGAAAATATTCACATGCTACACATCTGATAAAGGACTGATAACTATAATCTATATGGTACTCAGGAAAATCAACAAGGAAAAATCAAACAGCCCTATCAAAAAGTGGGAAAAGGACATGAACAGAAACTTTTGAGAAGAGGATAGACTAATGGCCAAGAAACAAAAGAAAAAATGCTCAGTATCTCTAATCATCAGGGAAATGCAAATCAAAACCACAATGAGATATCACTTAACTCCAGTGAGAATGGCCTTTATCAAAAAGTCCCAAAACAATAAATGTTGGCATGGATGCAGAGAGATAGGAACACTCATACAATTAGACCTTTTACATTGCCAAGATTCACTCCCTCTTAATTTCCACTGCATGTTAGTATGCTAAAATGTGCTTCTTTCCCAGCCTCTTTCATATATTCTAGTCAGTATCTTCTTCATATGCTTGTTAATTGCTGCTGCATGGTGGTTCATAAACTTGCTTTATTCATCCATCCAGGGAAATTTACTCATCACTACCATCAACTTACATAGTATGCTGAAATCTGAGAAATCAGGGAAAGTTGAATGTTACTGTGGAATACAGAAGCAAAGTACTCAACAGTGATTTTGATAAAGGCTCAGTAACTTTAGCTGGCCTAGCTTTTCTGTTCAGCTAGGCTATCAGTGCAGGATAAATTATTGAGGCGACCTAAAAAATAATCCTGACTTGTTTCATGCATATGTTTCAACTTATATTGTATATAATATTTTATTAGGAAAACACAATTGTTTCCTTTAGTGAGCTTTTAAAATTTTCTTCCATCTTATATGTGATGTTATTTTGTCTACCAATAATCCTTTCCTATACCTCCCCCAAAGAACACAGTATCGTTTTATAATGATAATTATATAAAAATAGTATTCGATAAACTTTGCTGAGAGACTTTTTGTTTCATTAAGTAGTCAGTTAATTGATTAATTAATTAATTCTATTAACAAATATACATTGAACTCCTACTACATGACTATCAATGTGCTCAGTGCTGGAGATGACAAGAAGCAAAAGATACATGGCACATCCTCATGGAGAAGGGGGATGGGACGGCAGCTGAAACAGTGGTGTTCCAAATTGCCACCCATGTGCCTCCTTGAGATATTTAAATGATAGAGAGGCAGATGATTGGGTTCTAAGCTCAGCTGTATTTTTTCAGTCCTTGCTTCACTTGATGCTCCTTTATCTTGTTTCCTGTTATCCCTCTGTCTGTCTGGAAGTGATTTTCTGGGCTGTCTCTTCCTTTCTCCAATGGCTGGATTCCCCTTGTGCTGACTCTTGTCACAGAGCCAGCTCTTGAAGGTTGTGGAGAGAATGTCACTTTGTTTTTCCCCCTGAACTCTCTTTATATATTTAGAAATCCAAGGTGATTTATGGCCATGATTCATACTGTGCAGTCTTGGGATTGAATGGCTGAACCTCAGGTGCATAGGAGCAAGGAATGGGCTTATCCCTTAAATTCAGACCTCTAGTTGCCTTACATATTTGGGGATTATTTGTTCAAGCAAGGCTCTCTTTTTGTTGCATTTTACTTGGTATATGAGCAGGTGGGTGAAAGTCTGGTAGGTGTTGTGGGCTAGAAAATGCTGTGAAGAATTCCTAACAGCTGCTGCCTGAACTTTTCTGACAGTGCAGCTGATTTGCATTTGACCCTGCAGTTTGTGACTGTGAGCTGTATTAAGTATGTGCTTATTTAATTGCCTTTTTTACTCATGGCTCCTTTCTGTACTTTTGAATTTAATCTGTTCTCTGCAGAACAGATGACTATTTTTAACTGGTTGGCATTAAACACACTGTTGTTTCCCTTTAAGTTTGTTGGTTGGGTAAATTAATTTAGAAAAGCTGTGGAGATAAACATTTAAGGGAGGATTTTTAGGGAGATGCTAGAACTTGATTCACTGTCTTTCCATGCTGCTGTTAAGGCAAATAAATACCTTGTAGTCACATTCTGGAATTTGTCTCTCTCATGTCTGGATATTATTAAGTACAGATGCTGCAAAAGGAAGAATTTTTCCATTATTTGTTCAGAGGAGTGAAAGAAGAATGCATGTTTAGAGCAAAGAAGAAATTGAATTTAAGAATATATTAAGAACAAAATAATGTCTGGGAACTGTGGTGGAGCAAAGGAAAACATTCCGTAGATGGGCAGACCATATACTCACAGTAGTGTAATTAATTTACTAGTCATTTGTATTATTATCCCAGATTGATTAATCATGAAAAGATATTTTATACATAATCATTCAGAGTGCTTTATTTATAGGACAAAAAAGGGGGAGATAGTTGCCAATTAAAGCATTGCTTTAAATATTAGCTTTTTCCACGAAGATTTCTTTTTCAAGGAGGGGATGTTTGGGACGAAGAACTCAAATAAAATAAATATGAAATGGTGCATTGTGCTATCATGTTCCTTGGTGGTTGGTGTATCTGCTTCAAATTAAGGGTTTGGTGTCATGGAAACAGCTTGTTCGTTTGGAAAGCTGCTGCCACTCTGTGGGAAGGCAAAGGACCAGTATGTGTGAGTGTATATGTATTTAACATTCCCTATCAACCCTCAGCAAAACAAACACCCATTCCTGCCAGAAAGTTTAGAATTATATGGGAAAGTTAGACTTTTCTTTTACTTTTGGCATCAGAGTTTTAGAACAGAGCATATGAATCATCTAGAGAATAATGTTAGAATGAAAATTCTGCTTCTCTGTGTCTGGGGTGGGGGCTGAGATTTTGCATTTCTAAGGAGTTCCCAGATGGCGCCAGTGCTATTGGTCTGGGGATCCTACTTGAAAAACCACTGCTTTAGAGTTATCAATTTGGCTGAACATTGGAATCATCTTCCTCTTTGGCTGTGAATTGTATAAATTGCTGCTTTTTATTTTGCTGATTTCTATGTCAATTTTAACTTTTGTCTAGAACTAAGAAGTCTTGGCAAATAAAAGGTAAAAACCACACTCATGTCTAATACACTGTTTTGAATTGGACACTGCTTGTAGACTATCAAATTACACTGAAGTTTGGAGTCCTGGAGGGAAAAGAGTTTGCAATCCTCTCTTATGTGGAGCTAAGAAGTTCTATAGGAGATAAATCTGATAAGAGCTATGACTCTTTGGCACCATGACAAATTGAGAATGCACACTGTAGTGGGTTGAATAGCGCACTCCAAAAAATTGCATCCAACTAAAATTTCAGAATGTGACCTTATTTGGAACTAAAGTATTTGCAGATATAATTAGTTAAGATTAAGTCAAACTAGATTAGGGTGGGTCCAAAAATCCAATGACTACTATTTTCATAAAGGAGTAGACACACAGAGATGAAGGGAAGAAGGCCATGTGACAGTGGAGGCAGAGGTTGGAGTGATGGAACTACATCCAAAGCTTCTTCAGGGATTGCCAGGAGCCAATCTAAGCTAAGAAGAGATAAGAAAAAATTGTTCTTAGAGCCTTCATAGGTAACATGGGTCTGCTGATACCTTGTTTTAAGGTTTTCGGCCTTCAGAACTAAGAGGGAATAAATTTCTGTTGTTTTAAGCCACCAAGTTTGTAGTAACTTCTTATGGTAGCCCTAAGAAACTAATACCACCAACATAGTAAGCTGCACTGAAATCTGGTCTCATCAAGGTTGAATAAGATATGCTCTTTTTTCCATGAGACGGACAGCACTTTATTTCCTAAGGGAAGTGTGTAGTCTCTATTCTATTGAGCCATAAATTTAAATCCCTCAATAAATTCAGGCATCATCTATTGTCCCTGTGATTTTGAATAACCTGTGGTTAAGCATATGGTTTTAATCACATCTCTGAAATAATGATGAAGTAGTGAATATTTCATCCAGTTTTCTTTAGCATCCTTAGGTTATACTAGAGGAGCTCTATAGTAGTTGTGCAGCTGATTTCCATGTGATTCACAATAACTTCCTCACATTGGATCATTGATCCATCTTCCTATGTTTTCTTCTAGAATTTTTATGGTTTCAGGTCTTACATTTAAGTTATTAATATATCTTGAGTTAATTTTTGTACATGGTGGGAGACATGGATCCAGTTTCATTCATCTGCATGTGGCTATACAATTTGCCAGCACCATTTATTGAATAGGACATCCTTTCCCTAGTATATGTTTTTGTTTGCTTTGTTGAAGATCAGTTGTTCATAGGTGTATGGTTTTATTTCTGTGTTCTCTATTCTGTTCCATTGATCTATATATCTACTTTTATACCAGTATGATGATATTTTGGTAATTATTGCCTTGTAGTATAATTTGAAGTCAGGTAATGTGATGCCTCCAGATTTGTTCTTTTTGCTTAGGATTGCTTTGGCTATTGTGGCTCTTTTATGATTCCATATGAAATTCAGGATTGTTTTATCTAATTCTGTGAAAAAAGATATTGGTATTTTGATAGGGAACTACATTGAATCTGTAAATCACTTTGGTCAGTATGGACATTTTAACAATATTGATCCTTCCAATCGATGAGCATTGAATGTTTTTCCATTTGTTTATGTGTGATATCTTTCATCAGTGTTCTGTAGTTCACCTTGTAGATATCTTTCACCTCTTTGGTTAAGTATATTTCTAGGTACTTTATTTTCTTTGTAGCTGTCACAAATGCTATTAAGTTCTTGATTTGACTCTCAGCTTTAATGTTATTGGTGTATAGAAATGCTACTGATTTGTGTACATTAATTTTGTAACTAGAGACATTACTGAATGTATTTATCAATTCTGGGAGTTTGGGAGGGGTCTTTAGGGTTTTCTAGATATAAGATCATATCATCAGCAAACAAGGATAGTTTGACCTCCTGTTTTCTGATTTGGATGCCCTTTATTTCTATCTCCTGCCTGACTGTTCTGTGTACTACTTCCAGTACTCTATTAAACAGAAATGATGACACTGGGCATCCATGTCTTGTTCTAGTTCTTACGGGGAATGCTTTAAACTTTTCCCCATTTGGTATGATGTTGGCTGTGGCTTTGTAATATATGGATTTTATAATTTTAAGGTATGTTACTTCTATGCCTAGTTTGTTGAGGGCTTTTATCATGAAAGGGTGCTGGATTTTATTGAATGCTTTTTCTGCATCTGTTGAAATAATCACATATTTTTTGTTTTTAATTCTGTTCATGTGGTGAATCACATTTATTGATTTGTGTATGTTGAACCATCCTTGCATCCTTGGGATGAAACCCACTTGATCGTGGTACATTATCTTTTTGATGTGCTGTTGGATTTGGTTTGCTAGTATTTTGTGTTGAGGATTTTTGCATCTCTGTTCATGAGGGATATTGGTCTACAGTTTTCCTTTTTTTTATCTTGTCCTTTCCTGGCTTTGGGATCAGGGTGATCTTGGCTTCATATAATGACTTTGGGAAGATTCCCTTCTTCTCGAAGTTATGGAAGAATTTCAGTAGGAGAGATGCCAATTTTTCTTTGTAGTTCTCGTAGAATTCAGCTGTGAATTCATCTGGTATGGGGCTTTTTTGTTGCATGATTTTTATTACTGTTCCAATTTCTCTTGCTACTCATTATTGGTATGTTCAAGAATTCTCTTTTTTCTTGATACAAGTTTGGGAGGTTGTGAATTTCTAAAAATGTATCCATTTCCTCTAGATTTTCTTGTTTGTGTGTGTAGAGGTTTCCTAGTCATCTCAGATATTTTGTCATTCTGTGGTATCAGTTGTAATATCTCCTTTTTAATTTCTGATTGAGCTCATTTGAATCTTTTGCCTTCTATTTTTTGTTAATCTAGCTAGTGGCCTATTGATTTTGTTTATCTTTTCAAAGGACTAATATTTTGTTTTGTTCATCCTTTGTATTGTTTTTTGGTTTCCATTCTGTTTAATTCTGCTCTGAGCTTTGTCATTCCTTTTCTTCTGTTAGCTGTGAGTTTTGTTTGTTCTTTTCCTAGTTCCTTGGTATGTGACATTAGGTTGTTAATTTGTGATTATTCTGTCTTTCTTATGTAGGCATTTAGTGCTATGACCATGCATTTAAGCACTACTTTTGCTGTATCTCAGAGATTTTGGTAGCTTCTGTCACCTTTATTGTTCAATTAGAAAGTTTTTTAAATTTCCATCTTGATTTTGTCATTGACCCAAACGTCAATTAGCAGAATGTTGTTTAATTTCCATTTATTTGCATAGTTTTGAGAATTCCTATCAGAATTGATTTCTAGTTTTATTCCATCATGGTCTGAGAAGGTACCTGGTATGATTTTGATTTTTTATATTTGCTGATACTTGTTTTTTAGCCTAACATGTGATCTATCTTGGAAAATGTTCCATGTGCTGATGAGAAGAATGTATATACTGCAGTTTTGGTGTAGAATGTTCTGTTCATGTCTGTTAGGTCCTTTTGTTCTAGAGTCCGGTTTAAGTTTAGTTTTTCTTTGATTTTCTGCCTTAATGATCTGTCCAGTTCTGTCTGTGGAATGTGGAAGTCCCTGTTTATTATGATTTTGCTGTTTATTTCTTTTTGCAGAATTTGTTTTATGAATCTGGGAGCTCCTGTGTTACGTATATATATATTTAGGATTGTCATATGTTCTTGTTGATTCAATCTCTTCATTATTATATAATGGCCATCTTTATTTTTTTTACTGTTCTTGATTTAAGTCCTATTTATCTGATATAAGAATAGCTACTCCTGCTGGCTTTTGGTTTCCATTTGTGTAGAATACTTTTTTCCACCCCTTTACCTTGAGTCTGAGAATCTTTATGAATTTAATCAGTTTCTTGGAGATAGCATATATTTGGGTTGTGTTTTTTTTTCTCCATTTTACCAGTCTATAACTTTTAAGTAGGGCATTTAGACCATTTACATTCAATGTTAATATTGATATGTGAGATACTGTTGTTCCACTCATCATGTTTTTTGTTACCCAGTTGCTTTTTATTCTCCCTTGTGTAACTGTTTTATAATAGCTCTGAGTTTTTACTTTTGGGTGTTTTTACACTGGTGGGTATTGATTGTTGTGTTTGATGTATCGAGCACATTTAAGCATTTCTTATAGGGAAGATCTAATGGTGATAGATTTCCTTAACATTTGCTTTCCTGAGAAAGATTTTATTTATCCTTCATTTATGAAACTTAGTTTTGCAGGATACAGAATTCTTAGCTGACCTTTATTCTGTTTAAGAGGACTAAAGATAGGACTCCATTCCCTTTGGCTTGTAAGGTTTCTGCTGAGAAGTCTGCTGTTAATCTGTTGGATTTTCCTTTATAAGTTATTAGATGCTTTTGTCTAGATGGTTGTCGGATTTTCTCCTTCACTTTAATTTTGTCCAGTCTAATGACTGTGTATCTTGGGGATGTCCTGTGAGAGATTCATCATCCAGAAGTTCTGTGACCTTCTTTTATCTGGATGTCTAAATCTTTAGAAGACCAGGTAAGTTTTCCTCCGTTATTCCCTCAAATAAGTTTTCCATGTTTTTTGGTTTTTCTTCTTCTCTGTCAAGGAAACTACAATTCTTATGTTCGGGCAACTTACATAATTCCATATTTATTGATGACTTTGCTCATTTTTAAAATTCTTTCTTCTTTATTTTTGACTGACTGGTTTAATTCAAATGCCTTGTCTTCAAGCTCTGAAATTCTTTCTTCTGCTTGGTCTAGGCTATTATTAAAACTTGCCACTGCATTTTGTACTTTCCTAAATGTTTCTTTCAATTCCAGAAGTTCTTTTATGTTTTTTGTAATATATTCATCTCTTTATTTAATTTTTAATTCATTTCCTGAATTATTTTTTGGTATCTTTGTGTGGGTTTTCAACTTCCTCTTGGATGTCATTAAGCTTACTTATAATCCATGTTTTAAATTT